>NC_060143.1:346265520-346576694 GCF_021461385.2 Schistocerca piceifrons | reverse complement strand
TTCGCAGCTTCTTGATATCAAGCGCTGCGGCAATGATTTTAAATATCTGCGCCCAGCGAGTCATAGTGTTTAAAAGTACCTTTTAAACGCTGGCCTCGCGTCTTGGTATAGGCCCACGTTATAAACAGATTTCGTTTCTTTACTCTCGCGTTGTCATGCTTAGTATCATTACAAACTACAGCTCGATGGCTGTCCTTTTCTCATATGCAAAATGTCTGAAATCCAATAAAACCACAACAGGTAGTAATGTGTGAGTTTGCGAATATCAAAATACGTGACATAAATGGTCGTATCTTTTGACTGCGCTAGCTTAACAGCTTAACTTTCTTACACCAACAAGGGACCACATACCTGAGTATGTGACATGAATTTCAACTTGTTCTCTCTGCCTGTTCCTGACAAATAGACATCTTAACAGACGGACGGACAGACAGTACGCATATGGTCGCTTGGTGGTGTAAAAAAGTCAGTTTAAGTCAGTGAAATCAAAAGAAACGACTATTTATGTAACATATTTTGATACTCGAAAACTCACTCATTACAGCCGACAGGGTACTTCCCGTTGACCCAGAATCATGATATCTGGCAGGAATCAACGTTTGACATTACGAGGAAAAAACCGGGGACTTGCCAATTTTTAAATATGTCACAAAAAACATAACGAAAGAAAAACAATTTCTTTTCGAGTGAAATAATTACAGATTAACGATTTTCGGATTCTTTCCTTTACTTTTACTGTAAACCTTGCTTTTTGCCATATTTCTTGATTCTAGGCCAAAGCGAAGTACCAGATAGGTTTTGATGAGCGAGTCTGCGAGTATCAGAAATATGACTTAAATAGTCCTATATGACAATTGCACTGACTTAGAAGCTTGTATTCATTACATTGTCAAGGAAAATTTGACCTTAGCAAGTGACATAAATTTCAACGTGATACGCTTACCCGTTCCTGTGAAAAAGGGATCTTAACAGACGGACGCACAGGGAAACACTCTGATAACAATGACAAAAAAATTCTTGGTATGATATAATTACAGATTAACTACCTTAAAAATTGCCCTTTCGTCATTCTTCCATTCATATCATCTCATTTCCTCAATATTTTACCTCAGAAGATATTATTACAAAATCCTTCTTATACTGCCTCCACTACCCACCAGCTTCCATCCCTTTCAAACCAATTACATCGCCAGACTGTTCGACACACGCTGCCTGCTACTCTCTTCAAAAGAAGTAACCTCTCTGACCAGCAACTGTGGTCTCGGAAACAGACTTACAAAGAACATGGTTATATCGATGCTACACAGGTTGGGTGCACGCAACTTCATTCACATTTATGGGCAAAACTTCTCGAAAATCTTCATGGCAAATAAGACCTTTCATCCTTCAGCTCTAGAAAATCTAACGAAAGCCGGATATGCCGGACTTGCATACGAGGGGTACCTAAAAAACGGAATAACATAGCAGTGGGCGGAACTTGTGCAGTACGCATTTCTGCCGCTAGGCGTGTATACCGCAACTCACTGCCAGTTCGGTGCCGCCTGTGTTGTCGACCTGGTTTGTTCTGTTCATATGAAGTGAATGTTTTTGCTAGTTAAAGTGAGCGACGCGCAGTTCCGAAATTTTACTTCCTACTCGCTAAAAATGCTGCTGAAACTGTTTTAATGGTGAAAACAGCTTACCAAGACGACGCTATGGGAAAAATTCAAATGTACACGTTGTTTGCTCGATTTAAAGATGGCGACAAGTCGATTGATGAGAAACCTCGTCCTGGACGTCAATCAACCGCCCGATTCGACGAAAATACGGGAGTTTCTTCACCCAGGTCAGACCGTCAATCAAACCTTTCATTAGGAAGTTTTAAGAAGCTTGCGCAACCATTTCCGCCAGAAAAGATCCGATTTGTGGCCGACAGGAGATAGGTTCTTCTACCACGACAACAGACCTGCATACACAACCATCTCTTTTGACAGTTTTTGGCTAAAAATGTCATGGTACCGATTCCCCATGCACCTACCTCACCCGACCTGGCTCCTTCCGACTTTTTCTTATTTCCACGCATGAAAAGGGGCGTGAAAGGACACCGATTTGACAACATTGAAGAAGCCAAGGAAAAAACGAGAGGGTAGCTGTCAGCCATTTCTAAAGATGACTACAAAAAATGTTTAGAACAAGGGAATCACCGCTTGGACAAATTTGTTAATCGTAATGGAGAGTATTTTGAATGGGGTAAGATTGTTTTGTAAACAGTTTTAAAATATATAGCTTTTGAAAAATAATTCCGGTTTTTTTGTTACCCCCTCGTATATACTTGGCCGGACACGACCATAAAGCCGGCAGGAGTGGCCAAGCGGTTCTAGGCGCTACAGTCTGGAACCGCGCGACCGCTACGGTCGCAGGTTCGAATCCTGCCTCGGGCGTGGATGTGTGTGATGTCCTTAGGTTAGTTAGGTTTAAGTAGTTCTAAGTTCTAGATGTTAGGTCCCATAGTGCTCAGAGGAATTTAAACCATTTGAACGACCATAAAAATGTGGACATTCCCTGCTACACCCAGACACCTAACCTAGTCACCGGCGTTAAGCATCTCCGAGTAGGATTAATCCCCTCTGTTCACTCATAGTCTCTAACACTGTCATAGTTCAGTGCCATATGGAGCGTTCATTACCGCTGTCTGTGTTCCAAGCATGGCAATGTCTTCTTACTCGTTGCTATAGCATTCTACTTTGTAGTTTACGAAAATGAGTTGTGGAGTTAACTGTTAAAATTGGCGAATAAAACGTGGTTCAAATAAGAGGAACGTCGGTAACAGACTACCTTCATTTTAGTTATTTCTTTGCTTTCATCTGACATTGAAGATTTATTTTCAGTTTCGTTAGGCTTATTCTTTCATTTTCTGTTTACCTTGAATGTATCCCAACACAAGTTTGCCGATATGCCAGTGGTGTTAAAGTTTTCTGATCAGTTTATTTGACTGCTGCGAATCTTAAGTGCCGAAATTATAAGGGAGGGAAAGAAGACTAGATTTTAGTGTCCTATCAAAAACGTGCAGTAATGTGATTAGTATAAGCAAAACTTACAGTTTCTTTCCGTTGATGATACTTGACTAGAATAGCTCTCAAGGTCTTTTATCACCTTTGACTTTTCCCATTGGAGGTTAGTCGTTTTCCCCTTCCAGTAGTCTCGGTTACTCCAATAGAAAGTTGTTAATCCCTTCTCATTCATTGCTCGTTCAATATATAATTCTCATTACAAAGCTGGCCATCTCCTTTTAATTCTTCTCGGAGCCCACTTTAAGACATCTTAGGCCAGCCGTCATCACTCTTTCTTTTTAAAACGTCTATTCGCTCATCCGTCGAACTTCACTGTGGGACAAAATACCGCCAGGTTTGAATCGCTAATAACTACGAGATTAATAACGTGTAAACAGTAGTTGAGCCCACAACGGACAGCTCATGTCTGTACGTGTTTGTCGCACAGCAATTGTTTTGCCTGTGACTTCATCGAACCAATGCAGGCGCATGCGTATGTGTGTTACGAATTAGCTTCGTCTAAAATTATAAACTGGTGTAGCGTGGAAACGCGTCTAGCTATGACATTAATTCTGGTGTCATTGTGGAGAGTTTGAGACCCACTACTAAGACTCTAAATCATTTGCTGTATTTATTCTAATCTCTGTCTTCCTCTACAGTTGTTACCTCATACAGCTCCCTATGTACCATGGATGTTATTCCCTAATTCTTAAACTGATGTCCTAGTATCCTGTCCCTTTTTCTTGTTAGTATTTTCCATCCATTCATTTCCTCGTCGATTCTGCGGAGAATCTCCTTATTTCTTAACCTTATCGGTCCACCTAATTTTCTGTAACACTACAGCTCAGCCGGTCGCTGTGGTCGAGCGGTTCTAGGCGCTTCAGTCCGGAACCACGCGGCTGCTACGGTCGCAGGTTCGAATCCTGCTTCGGGTATGGATGTGTGTGTGTGATGTCCTTAGGTTAGTTCTAAGTCTAGGGGACTGATGACCTCAGATGTTAAGTCCCATAGTGCTCAGAGCCATTTGAACCATTTGAACCGATGACCTCCGTAGTTTGGTTCCGTAAGACCTTACCACAAATTTCCATATTTTACTGTCAAGTATTGCGTGACCATTTTGGCTGATCAGGTCCGTCCAATGGTACAATACTTGCTCCCCAGTGCTGATGTATTCCAAGATGACATTGCCCTCTTCACATAGCTCATATCGCCCAGGAATCACCATTACAGTTACCAGATGTCGATATTATTGAGCGTTTGTGCCGTACTTTGGACAGAGGGTGTGTGGTCGGCACCTACCTCCGTCACTGCTACCTGAACTTACTACTGTTTTGCAGGAAGAATGGCATAATATTCCACTGAAAACCAAACAGGACCAGTATTTATCCATTTAGAGATGACTGGAAGTTGTTTCGAATGCTGCACCGTATTAAACATGGCATTGCTTCATGTTTTTGGTGTTTCTATATTTTTCTCCGTTCCCGGTACCTTGTTTGCTGAATATAATTTACAAAAGAATAAATTCTAATGGAGAACGCATTTGCGATGTAACCCTGAATCAGGTCCAACACTAATGCGAAAGACACCTCACCTCATGAAGGTACATGACAATTCCAATACGGAGGCAAATAAACGTGGTTTCTGTTGATAATACCAGAAAGAAGTGAGTTAATGAATTCGCGAAATCTGACTACAGAAGATAAACAGTATAATTTACTAGAATATTAGTTACACAACTTCGCCATCGTGGCGACGAATAAACAACGAGAAAGAGAATATCACATTCTCTCCGAACATCATCTCAGACTCACAAAGAAAATATTACAGACCCCCTGAAACCTCTGCTGTGATGGAAAAGGCTACTTGTAAGTCTTTTAGGAAAAACAAAGACACTGGCGGCTAGTGGGCACTGAAATAAATTCAACGGCGACAAATAAAAGTTCGTGGCAGGTCGGGACCCAAACCCGGATTTCTCGTTTTATGCAAGTGGTCGGCTTATTCGACTCGTCCATCCGGACGCGCCCACCAGCCAGTCCAAATCCTCAACCTGTCACATGCTAGAAGCGCCTACTGTGGCCTAACCCCTCTGCTCTCAGTTTTTGGTTGAGCCACTCAAGAGTTCGCACATAGAGTTCATCCGCACTGAAATGACCGCGAGCCGCCTATACTCGTAGATACTACTGTATATTCGCACATCAAAAAAAGTTTTGAATCATCCCGGTTCCCAGAACTCCTGAAGATAGACGTTTACTGTGGACATTGTATCGCAGACACAGTCCTTTTCACTGTTCAGAGATGTCACTAAACCCGCACAAAGATGTAAACAACCATGCATGAGCAACGCCTATTAGACGGATAGGGTCCGACAGCCGATGAGTTCCATTCATTCGACCAGGAAGGAGGTACGCGGCTCATGTTGTCTGTGGTTCAATCATGCCTAGACGGTCAATAGCGCGGTTCGATCGCGTCCTCGTTGTAACTTCGTGCCAGGAAGGGCTCTCAACAAGGGAAGTGTCCAGGTGTCTCGGAGTGAACCAAAGCGATGTTGATCGAACATGGAGGAGATACAGAGACAGGAACTGCCGATGACATGCCTCTCTCAGGCCGCCCAAGGGCAGCTACTTTTTTTTCACTAGCTGCTTATTTTTTATGACGCACCGTCTAATTTCTTATGTTGGGTCGTATGTTGCCACTTGGCCGCTGTGACTGGGTCCGGGGTCCGGTGTGACAAAGTGACACCACACCGGCTCCCGTCCCCACTCACACCGTTGCCCGTGTCCCACCACGTGGAGGCGGGCACTATTTGTTTACATCCGTTTGATATCTTTTTTTGTGCAGCATTAGAAAAACTTATAACTGATACAAAATCAAGTTAGATATTAGTAAACAAAACGGAATTAAATATTTAGAAAGAAGGAAGGAAGAGAATTTAATAGAGAACAGATAGGTATAATATTGCCCGTCACCTGGTTGCGGGCGGCGGCCCGGGTCTTGGAATGACCCTCAAGACGCTGGCCATCGCTCACCATGCCTTTAACATCTACCATCCTAAAAACTAACTTAAGTAGAGGAGATTAGGGTACGTTAAAGCTAGACACTAAGACTAAGTCTTCCATGTCCAGCGTGCTAAACTACACTCCTGGAAATTGAAATAAGAACATCGTGAATTCATTGTCCCAGGAAGGGGAAACTTTATTGACACATTCCTGGGGTCAGATACATCACATGATCACACTGACAGAACCACAGGCACATAGACACAGGCAACAGAGCATGCACAATGTCGGCACTAGTACAGTGTATATCCACCTTTCGCAGCAATGCAGGCTGCTATTCTCCCATGGAGACGATCGTAGAGATGCTGGATGTAGGCCTGTGGAACGGCTTGCCATGCCATTTCCACCTGGCGCCTCAGTTGGACCAGCGTTCGTGCTGGACGTGCAGACCGCGTGAGACGACGCTTCATCCAGTCCCAAACACGCTCAATGGGGGACAGATCCGGAGATCTTGCTGGCCAGGGTAGTTGACTTACACCTTCTAGAGCACGTTGGGTGGCACGGGATACATGCGGACGTGCATTGTCCTGTTGGAACAGCAAGTTCCCTTGCCGGTCTAGGAATGGTAGAACGATGGGTTCGATGACGGTTTGGATGTACCGTGCACTATTCAGTGTCCCCTCGACGATCACCAGTGGTGTACGGCCAGTGTAGGAGATCGCTCCCCACACCATGATGCCGGGTGTTGGCCCTGTGTGCCTCGGTCGTATGCAGTCCTGATTGTGGCGCTCACCTGCACGGCGCCAAACACGCATACGACCATCATTGGCACCAAGGCAGAAGCGACTCTCATCGCTGAAGACGACACGTCTCCATTCGTCCCTCCATTCACGCCTGTCGCGACACCACTGGAGGCGGGCTGCACGATGTTGGGGCGTGAGCGGATGACGGCCTAACGGTGTGCGGGACCGTAGCCCAGCTTCATGGAGACGGTTGCGAATGGTCCTCGCCGATACCCCAGGAGCAACAGTGTCCCTAATTTGCTGGGAAGTGGCGGTGCGGTCCCCTACGGCACTGCGTAGGATCCTACGGTCTTGGCGTTCATCCGTGCGTCGCTGCGGTCCGGTCCCAGGTCGACGGGTACGTGCACCTTCCGCCGACCACTGGCGACAACATCGATGTACTGTGGAGACCTCACGCCCCACGTGTTGAGCAATTCGGCGGTACGTCCACACGGCCTCCCGCATGCCCACTATACGCCCTCGCTCAAAGTCCGTCAACTGCACATACGGTTCACGTCCACGCTGTCGCAGCATGCTACCAGTGTTAAAGACTACGATGGAGCTCCGTATGCCACGGCAAACTGGCTGACACTGACGGCGGCGGTGCACAAATGCTGCGCAGCTAGCGCCATTCGACGGCCAACACCGCGGTTCCTGGTGTGTCCGCTGTGCCGTGCGTGTGATCATTGCTTGTACAGCCCTCTCGCAGTGTCCGGAGCAAGTATGGTGGGTCTGACACACCGGTGTCAATGTGTTCTTTTTTCCATTTCCAGCAGTGTATTTACGATATACAATAGAGAGGTAACTGATTTTAGGGCTGCTACTGCAGAGAGTGACCGCCACCTACGGATTATGCCTCGGAGGAACCCTGACAACAACGCCACCTTGTTGAATAATGCTTTTGGTGCAGCCACAGGACGTCGTGTTACAACTCAAGCTAAGCACTATAGGCTGCATGATGCGCAACTTCACTCCCGACGTCCATGGCGAGGTCCATCTTTGCAACCACGAGACCAAGCGCCGGCCGCGGTGGCCGAGCGGTTCTAGGCGCTCAGGCCGGAACCGCGCGACTGCTACGGTCGCAGGTTCGAATCCTGCCTCGGGCATGGATGAGTGTGATGTCCTTAGGTTAGTTAGGTTTAAGTGGTTCTAAGTTCTATGGGACTGATGACCTCAGATGTTAAGTCCCATAGTGCTCAGAGCCATTTTAACCATTTTTTGAACGACACGAAGCAGCGCGGTACGGATGGGCCGAACAAAATGCTGGATGGAGCGCTCAGGATTGGCATCACGTTCTCTTCACCGTGTAACGTCCCCTTAGAAAAATTTATGAATTACTGTGCTGATAAACCTCTTACATTGTTTGCTTTTCAAACAGCTGAGCAAAACTGAACGTAATCGAACATCACTAAAGTGACACACAATACTTTTAGTGCAACGCAATCTGACTTTCATAAATCCCTACAAAAGAATGGCCCTATACCTTTCACAAATCACTTACCTCACAAAGATCTTCGTTACTCAAGCTACTGCATTACAGCGAGCGCCACTACTGCCAGCTAAATAAAAGATTCAAAATACTGAAGGCACTAACTACTGATATGCATAGTTAACAAATGAAAGATTTTGATAGAGAACAAACAATGCATTTACCTTAATAGAATTGAAAAGTCATAATATACACAGCAGTTCATGACATCCAGCCATACAAATTTCAAAACTCCGCCATCTCTCTCCCCACATCCACCACTGCTGGCGGCTCACCTCCAACTGCGCAGCGCTACGCTCTGTTAACATCCAGCTGGCCAACACTACAATGGCAGACAACAATGCAAACTAGCCACAGACTCCACGCAGCAGAGCCAGTGATTTTCATACAGAGCGCTACGTGGCGTTACCAATAAGAAAACCAAAACAGCCTACTTACAACCGATGAGTGCATATGCTTCAACTATACAATCGTCGGAGACGTGTTTGGAGGCAACCCGATCAGGCTGAACGCCTTAGACACACTGTCCAGCGAGTGCAGCAAGGTGGAGGTTCCCTGATGTTTTGGGGTAACATTATGTGGGGCCTACGTACTCCTCTGATGGTTATGGAAGGCGCCATAACGGCTGTACGATACGTGAATGCCATCCTCCGACCGATAGCGCAACCATATTGGCAGCATCTTGGCGAGGCTTTCGTCTTCATGGACGACAATTCGCGCCCCCATAGTGCACATCTTGTGAATGACTTCCTTTAGGATAACGATATCGCTCGACTAGAGTGGCCAGCATATTCTCCAGACATGAGCTCTATCGAAATGCCTGGATAGATTGAAAAGGTGTGTTTATGGACGACGTGATCCACCAACCACTCTGAGGGATCTACGCAGAATCGCCGTTGAGGAGAAGGACAATCTGGACCGGCAGTGCCTTGAAGAACTTGTGGATAGTATGCCACGACGAATACAGGCATGCATCAATGCAAGAGGACGTGCTACTGGGTATTAGAGTTACCTGAGTGTAGAGCAGCAGTCTGGACCATCACCTCTGAAGGTCTCGCTGTATGGTGGTACAACATGCAATATCTGCAATATCTGGTTTTCATGAGCAATAAAAAGGGCAGCAATGACGTTTATTCGAATTTTCTGTACAGGTTCTGGAACTCTCGGAACCGAGAGGATGCAAAACATACCCGACAGAACATACACTACACGTATATTGTGACATTCTTAAGTTCATAGAAGCGTAGTACGGAGACTGATTCAGACCACTAAGTGATTTGAACCAAGTGAGAATGTGAACAAATGAGAAGGTTAAGCGGTAACTGTAGAACTCTACCTCACCTGATTTTTTCACAGTTTCCATTGTAATGAAAGCTACTGCAGTGATCCCAACTGACTGGGATCTCACTGTAACAGCGATGTTTGCTGACTGAATGCATTCACATTCACACAAAACAAATGTCTGTGAAACTGTTTGTTGTAACATGCCGACCAAGGTAACGAACAAGGAAGAAGTACTTTTGCCCAGCAGAGCGTGGTGAAACAGAACCAAATTCTGCCGCCCAGAGCAGGTCCGAGCTAATATAGTCTTGTACTTTCTCATCTTGGCAAAGATACATTGTTCTAGCACAATGAGGCAACACGTGACTGCATGTCTGGGATCAAACAAGTGACTCACACCAAGCGTGCAGCACTTCTGTGAAACATGAAAGGCGCCCGTTCTACAATGAACGACTTTCAAACTATACCTGAACCAGAATAACAAAGTGATTGACAGCCACTTGTTTATAGGAAGATTACCATTGCAACAAACCATCAGAGAATGAGCTTGATCACATCTTTTATTCTGTTAGCAGTTGTCACAATCACTCTGCATCCGCAGGTGTCAGTTGCAAGTAGGCTGTTTAGGTTTTCTTAATGGTAGTGCCACGTATCGCTCTGTATGAAAATCACTGGCTGTGCTGTGTGCAGTCTGTGGCTGGGTGGCATTGTTGTAATATTCGCTATTGTAGTGTTGGGCTGTCGGCTGTTAACAGCGCGTAGTGTTGCGCAGTTGGAGGTGAGCCGCCAGCAGTGGTGGATGTGGGGAGAGAAATGGCGGAGTTGTGAGAGCGGATGATCTGGAGAGAGACAGTAAATTTGTAAGACTGGATGTCATGAACTGATATTATATATATCACTTTTGAACAATATTAAGGCAAATACATTGTTTTTTCTCTATCATCATCTTTCACTTGCCAACTATGCCTATCAGTAGTTAGTGCCTTCAGTAGTTTGAATCTTTTATTTAGCTGGCAGTAGCTGTATTGCAGTACCTTGAGTAACGAAGATTTTTGTGAGGTAACTGATTTGTGAAACGTATAGGTTAATGTTAGTCAGGGCCATTCTTTTGTGCGGATTTTTGAAAGTCAGATTGCGTTGCGCTAAAAATATTGTGTGTCAGTTTAAGCACAGTCATGTATAATTTTTCTAAGGGGACGTTTCATAGTTGCCACAGTCGGCTGCAGACGACACTTGCAGCGGCAAAACAACAATTGTGATTCATGTTCGACGTTTGCATTATTTCTCCGTGCGACGTGTTTAATTTACGCGAGAGAACGTTCTGAAGCAGGAAAGTGCCCATAAAAGTGATACGACTATTAGCACGTGGGATGCTGACGTGTTCATAGTGCAAAATGGTTCAAATGGCTCTGAGCACTATGGGACTCAACTGCTGAGGTCATTAGTCCCCTAGAACTTAGAACTAGTTAAACCTAACTAACCTAAGGACATCACAAACATCCATGCCCGAGGCATGATTCGAACCTGCGACCGTAGCGGTCTTGCGGTTCCAGACTGCAGCGCCTTTAACCGCACGGCCACTTCGGCCGGCGTTCATAGTGCATCTCGTTTCATAGCGCTTCTTCTCCGGTTTAACTCGAGAAGTTGATCATTAATCGTGCGTGGACGTTACGTAATTAGTGACACGTCCTGTGCTTGTGGTTTCATCGTAAAATTCGTTCCATTTCCCGTTTACACGAGCTTTTTTATGCTTATGTCGGAACGCACGAAAATGGGTTCGATGGAAATTTTTAAGTACAGTGCAGCATATTTGTCTATCGTGCAGTTCCATTCGTGTTACTGGTGGTGTTTCTCTGGTCTAAAACTGCAACGAAAACGTCAAAGAAATTTTAGTGCAATACGTGACTGGTGTCCGACTGCAGTTTTCGCCCGAGGCCCACGGGAAAGGACAGGCCGCGGCGAAGATAGGCCTGAACTCGCTCGCTCGCTCGCTTGCTCGCTCGCTCAACTCAGCAGACAAAAGGCGTTTCTAAACCCGTTGATTCACAGCCGGGCATGTACGTAGTACCGAGGATTGCACCTTCTACTGGAATCTGCTAGTATGAAGTCTTACTGATTAAAAAAAAAAAATGGTTCAAATGGCTCTGAGCACTATGGGACTTAACTTCTGACGTCATCAGTCCCCTAGAACTTGGAACTACTTAAACCTAACTAACCCAAGGACATCACACACATCCATTCCCGAGGCAGGATTCGAAACTGCGATCGTAGCGGTCCCGCGGTTCCAGACTGTAGCGCCTAGAACGGCTCGGCCACTCCGGCCGGCTGACTAATAACAGTAAGAATCCATAATAGCGGATTGCAGTAGAAGATGCAATTCTCGTTTGTATATACACATCTAATTAAGAGTTAAATTTAGTTTGTCTGCTGAGTTGAGCGAGTGCAGGCCTACCTTCGTGACGGCCTGTCTTTCTCGTAGGCCCCCTACTCACACTAGCAGTCGCATGTCTGCTCACACGAGGCTGCAGTGCCCGTCAGAGCTGCTTGCCAGCGCGTCAGCTGAGCGGACGTGGCTACGGCTGCCTCAGCACTGCGTCATCAGCGGCCTCAGAGACAGGTAAACAAACACTGCAAGGTCTCCACCAGGCACTCCCAAGGTCAAGAACGGGCAGCACTCCCGGTAAGGAGAATCACAGCTCTTTAGAATGGGGAAACACCATGCAGGACATCATAGCCACAAACAGAAAAATACCGAAAAAACAAATTCGAAGACACCACCAGGTGCGAGTGGAGGGGCCAAATTTATGAGACCCATCACGACAGTAGGAAGCTACGTGGAGAATTGGACAGAAAGTCAACACCAGCCCTTGAGACAAAAATCAAACTGCTTGGAGAGGAAAATGATAGGCTTAAACAACGAAATGAAAAAGTCTCGTGTGCACTAATGGCTGCCTCAGGTGGAAATAATATTACAAGTCCAGTTTCGAAACCATGGCAAAAATGTCACATGCAAAGGACATAAACACTATCTCCATGTCGGCAACAGACAAGGAAGGTGACGGGGTTGTGAAGGAGAGACTTACCAAATTAGTTAACCCTATAAAGAATAATCTTAAAATTAAAGCCATTAGGTCAAAAAATACTACTTGAAATTGTTCAAGTGTAGTGCGTAACTTACATTATATATCCATATTTTGTAAAAAATGTAATGTCACACCTGATTTGTATAACCACATTGTGCTTACAACTCGATCTATGCTTTACAGAGCCGCAGATGGCAAAATAGTTTGCCGAAATAGGCAATCTATATAAGTACTCTACAAAAGCGATCGTGGCTGTCTGAAGATTTTTACTTCTCTTTTCACAAAAAATTGTAATTTTAGAAGATGGAAACAAAACACAGTGCGAAAAATTTAGGGACAAAGTTAAACAATTGCAAATATAAAATGCGAACTAGCGAAAAAGAAAAGCCCTGTGGAAGCAATATATAACATACCAAAAGAAACAAGTGATCAAAAAGTATTAGATACCTTCCACGAACTGAATGCGAAAGAAATCTGAACTCTTGGGGGAAACAGCTTGGAGCAGGAAGGTCAGGAGAGAAACAAATTTCATCGAGCTACCGAAGTAACTCCACGACGTAGGAGCGTACTACTGGAAAGAGCAAAGCAATACGTGTGATTTCAGACACTTAACATTAAAAACTGTATTTCGTTTCCTTGATGCTTTAAGGTTCCATGGTCTTAACTACACAACGAAATATCGCATATGCACGATACCAGATATAAGGAAATTGTGGCGTACCTCGTCATCACTTTTACGCTTGTACCACAGGTACCTTTTCAGCTTCTAACATTTCAAAAGAGGGTATTTACTTTTCCTTCTCGATGAAACCTCTACATTTTAACTTGACTGTGTACGTCGTGCCGTTTTTATGCTCACTACTGGCTGTATGTAACCACTAACCGTACTACAAATGAAGCATTTGCGTTTAAAGTACCTAGGTGCATTATTACGTACATTGTATGCAATCCTTATGTACACAGCGCGTCTAACCTACTATACATTTTATACGTAATCTCAATATTTGGGTCTCCAATACAAAATACACACACGACCACTGAACTAAATAATTTCAGAAAGTATATCAAAACAGTTATTGTTTCACTGAATGTTATTTGAGTAAACACTCATTGTTCCCCATGCTCACAAAACAGTGTTCAATCCTGGCCCTGTTAATCACTTCGATTACCTGTGCGACAGCGGATAAACAGGTAGTTGCGATGCAGTTTATTTTCATTGGAACACGTTAGATAAAATCACGCTGCTTTTTGCCATGACTGAAATAAGACTTGCACCGTGCAGCACAACCGTGCTAGGCGCGAGCAGATCACAAGTTAATAATCGGATCTCGCGAACTGCAATGCGAGTCAAAATTCGTACGTTTTAAAACTTCTAAGTAGTTGGTAGGATGTGGAGGCTCAATATCGATTAATCTGAAAACTAATTCCACTTCAGTTTTGTATTCAGTAGCAGAAGCTCTAAGATATGAACATACCTACATCACAGCACATCTTTCATGCAATTAGTTCTTAAACAATATTTACTTTCAGTGCTTTGAAAGAAAAAGGATGTGATTCTTTCCTAAGTTCATGCATGTTCTTCATTACTGGAAACAACAGCACCAAATAGTTAAAAAATGTAACGAAAAAACAAACCAAAACTGAAAAGGTTCTTTAAACACTATATCCCACTTTGCGCAAAGTGGTTGGAGACTACCTTCTTTAACATATTCCAAATTGCAGAAATGGCATCTGGAAAGCAGGCCACCACACCAGCACACACAGTTACTTCATCCAACGCTCAACACAACAGAATACAATAACACCGTAACTGTAAGGCCCTTGTTGTGATACGGAAACAGACTGACAGGAGCGCTCCGAGTGGTCTGCCAGCGAACTTCGAATTCGGGAAAATAAGGCGCGATAATCTAGATTCTTGCTTTGAGAAATACGAGTACTAGATGATTATTTTTCATATGTACTTTATGGGTGGGCCTGGTATCTGATGGTAAAGTTATTTATTTGTAAAACCCAATATTTCAATTTCGAACTTGTGGCTCTTGTGAAGTGTCGCGCGGATTAGCCGAGCGGTTGAAGGCGCTGCAGTTATGGATTGTGTGGCTGATCCCGGTATAGGTTCGAGATCTCCCTCGGGAATGGGTGTGTGTGTGTGTTCTTCCTTAGGATAATTTAGGTTAAGTAGTGTGTAAGCTTAGGGACTGATGACTTTAGCAGTCTAGTCCCATAAGATTTCACACACATTTGAACATTTTTGCTCTTGTGAACTGAGAATAATATTCCAAATTACGACATTTTTGTATGTGTCGTACACTTTGAATTGCGTTGTAAATACGTTGCTCGTATTCTGCTTAATTTCTGCCCTCATCCGTAATATTTAGTGGGTAAATGATCCCATATTTGTATTTGTTTCATATGAAACAGAAGCTGGTTTCGTCACGTGGTAGTCTGTAGACTCATGCCTTTTGTTACTGCTTACGAAGCCAAGTGTGAACTGCTTTATTTAAATGCATGATAAGAATACTGCTCGTATTCTACTTATTTTTGTTCCCATCCGTTTTTCATGGCTGGCTCTGAGCATTATGGGACTTAACATCTGTGGTCATCAGTCCCCTAGACTTAGAACTACTTAAACCTAACTAACCTAAGGACATCACACACGCCCATGCCCGAGGCAGGATTCGAACCTGCGACCGTAGCAGCAGCCCGGTTCCAGACTGAAGCGCCTAGAACCGCTCGGCCACAACGGCCGGCTCCGTTTTTCATACTCTCGCATTTAATGGGGAGCAACCGAAATTTTTATCGACTTCTGCTCAAATGTATTGAATGTGGCACGTTTTAATAACATATGAAAACATTTACGTAACTACTGTCGCATTTTCACCATTTGCAAGTCTACAAAGCTTAGGGCCTACGCATCTACTTCTACATCCATACTCTGCAAGACACTGTGAAATGCATGGCACTCAATGGCAAGAAGCGAAACCATTCAAAGCAGAATCATACACTCATTCCGCGACAAGACATAAGAAAGCTGTATAACGATACTGTCAAGATCTACTAACATGGAGCTCTCCATTAACGAATGCAAGCAGAAATAAAATAGAATGAAAACAATATAATTGCAATGCATTTAAATGGAGCAGTTCACACACAGATTTGTAAGCAATAGCAAACACACTAAAGTCCACAGAACACCACGGAGCGAAAGAGCTTCTGTTTTATATGAAACAAAAGCAGATATGGAGTCATTTAACCCACCCAATATTACGGATGTGAGCAGAAGGCAATCAGAATACGAGCAACACACACTGAAGAGCTAAAGAAACTGGTACACCTCCCTAATATCATGTAGCTCCCATGAGCACACCGAGGTGCCGCAGTACGACGTAGGATGGACCCTATAATGTCTGAAGTAGTGCTGGAGGGAATTAAACCATAAATCCTGCAGGGTTCTCCATAAGAGTGCGAGGGAGTGGAGATCTCTTCTGAACAGCACGTTGCAAGGCGTCCCAGATATGTCCAATAATGTTCATGTCTGGGGAGCTTGGTTGCCAGCGGAAATGTTCAAACTCAGAAGAATGTTCCTGGAACCACTCTGTAGCAACCCTGGACCTGTGGGGTGTCGCATTGTCCTGCTGGAATTACTCAAGTCTGTCGGAATGTACAATGGACATGAAAGGATGCGGGTGATCGGACAGGATGCTTACGTACGTGTCACCTGTCAGAGTCATATGTAGACGCATCATAGGTCCCATATCACAGCCCTCTGGTGACATGCAGGGCCCATGGATTCATGAGGTTATCTCCATAACCGCACACGTCCATCCGCTCGATACAGTTTGAAGAGAGACCCTTCCGACCAGGCAGCATGCTACCAGTGATCAACAGTCCAATGTCGGTGTTGACGGGCTCAGGCGGTGCGTAAAGCTTTGTGTCGTGTATCATAAAGGGTACAACGACTGGGGCTTCGGCTCAGATAGCCCATATCCATGATGATTCGTTGCATGGTTTGCACGCTGACACTTGTTGAAGGCCCAGCATTAAAATCTGCAGCAATTTGCTCAAAGGTTCCACTTCTGTCACGTTGAGCGATTTTCTTCAGTCGTCGTTGGCCCTGTTCTTGCAGGATCTTTCTGCGGCCGCAGCGATGTCGGAGATCTGATATTTTGCGGGATGCCTGATATTCGCGGTACCCTCGTGAAATGATTGTACGGGAAAATCTCCACTTCATCGCTACCTCGGAGATGCTGTGTCCCATCGCTCGTGCGCCGACTATAACACCACGTTGAAACTCACTTAATCTTGATAACCCGCCATTGTAGCAGCAGCAACCCATCTAACAACTACGCCAGACACTTGTTGTCTTATATAGGCGTTTCTGACCGCAATGCCGTATTCTGCCTGTTTACATATATCTGTATTTGAATAAGCGTGCCTATACCAGTTTCTTTGGCACTTCAGTATATTTACAATGCCGGCCGTTGAGGCCGAGCGGCTCTAGGCGCTGCAGTCCGGGACCGCGCTGCTGCTATGGTCGCAGGTTCGAATCCTACCTAGGGCATGGATGTGTGTGATGTCCTTAGGTTAGTTAGGTTTAAATATTTCTAAGTCTAGGGGACTGATGACCCCAGATGTTAAGTCTCATAGTGCTCAGAGCCAATTGAACCATTTGTATTTACAATGCAATTCAAAGAGCGCAATACACACGAGAAGTTGTAATCAGTACAGCGTGATGATACCAATTTCTTTTAAAGAAGAAATGAAAACAAACGTGGAAAACTAAAAATCACCCAATTAGAAAGCGAGATGATGGGTTGGTAAACTTGCAGCGCTCGAAGTGGCTGGCAGCGAACTACCGAAATGTTCAAATGTATGTGAAATCTTATGGGACTTAACTGCTAAGGTCATCAGTCCCTATGCTTACACAGTACTTAAATTATCCTAAGGACAAACACACACACCCATGCCCGAGGGAGGACTCGAACCTCCGCCGAGACCAGCCGCACAGTCCATGACTGCAACGCCTCAGCCGGCCGGGGTGACCGAGCGTTTCTAGGCGCTACAGTCTGGAACTGCGCGACCGCTACGGTCACAGGTTCGAATCCTGCCTCGGCCATGAATGTGTGTGATGTCCTTAGGTTAGTTAGGGATAATTAGTTCTAAGTTCTAGGCGACTGATGACCTCAGAAGTTAAGTCGCATAGTGCTCAGAGCCATTTGAACCATTTTTTGAAGTACGGTCACTAGAAGACCAGGCGCTGGACGGCCACGTTGCACTAACAGGAGGGTTTTATCTCGTTCGGCGTATGGCTCTGGTGCTTCGTCTTGGAGATCTGTTGTGTTTTCTGACGAAAGCTTGCGTTGGTTCGAAGGAGGCCTGTTGAGGGCCCGCCACAGACCTGTGTGCTTCTAGACACACTTTACCTACACCTAGAGCTATGGTCCAGGATGCGATTTCGTATAACAGCAGGAGCACTCTGGTGGTTATCCCACGCACCCTGACTGCAAATTTGTAAGCCAGTCTTGTGATTCGACCTGTTGTGCTGCCAGAAGTTAAGTCCCATAGTGCTTTTTTTTTGCAGCCCCCTAGACCGCTCGGCTAATCCCGTGCGGCACAGCGAACTACCGTGTAACTGCAAGTTCCTACACGAGTTTCAAAAAATGGTTCAAATGGTTCAAATGGCTCTGAGCACTATGGGACTTAACATCTGAGGTCATCAGTCCCCTAGAACTTAGAACTACTTAAACCTAACTAACGTAAGGACATCACATACATACATGCCCGTGGCAGGATTCGAACCTGTGACCGTAGTGATCGCGCGGTCCCAGACTGTAGCGCCTAGAACCGCTCGGCCACCCCGGCCGGCTCATGAGTTTCACTTCCGTGCTTGACACCGAAGTGTTTGTCCACACGGACTGACTATGATGGAGGTAAAACTGCTGACTACTTGACAACAATGTAACCTTTGGAATCCAGAGTTTCTCCTTTATGCATGTATCAGAAAAAGTGTTTAATGTGGCTAATATCGCGAACAAAACCGCCACTTCTCATACTGCAACAACCATTCATCAAGACTGAATAGAACAACGAGTCAGTTGCATGCATAGTCGTTATCGTAAGAGAAAGTTCAACAAAGGCAGTAAAGAAGGTACGACGTTCTTATTGTGTATGGCAGTTTGCTAGAATACTCTCACTGTGGATCTCAGGACCAATAATACAGTGTGACAGAAAAGGCGCGCACATCAAAAAGCAAATGTTCATTATATGCTAACAATATATTCCATTACCTCCCGCTGATTGAATATAGCGAATGCTCAAAATGGTTGCTTTGTTTATTAACGTATGCACAACCTTTTCCTACCATATTTGATGACACTTTGCAGAGCTGCTTGGCACTGATGTTCATCTCCGTTGTTACGTTGATCTTGGGTTCCGCCATTCCGTGTGGCTTGCTTTTATTGGGCCTTCCCTTAAGGCAGCACTACAGAAAGAAGTACAGAGACATTAAATCGGTAAAACATGGGAGCCATAATACTTTAGTGATGATGCGATTGCGAGAAAATTCGCTTAAGAAAAGAAGCGAAATTAAACTGTGTAATGATGTCTTCGTACACAGAACTGTTTACCTTAGTTTCAAAGGAAATAGGGCCCATTGCTCTAAGACACGATACCGCACAAGGTAGTCTAATTTTCTGACAGAGCAAAACATTTTCGTGGAAAACATGTGGATTTTTTGTTGTTCAAATTCTTATGTTTTGACGTATCTATTAAAGTGGAACCACACATCATCAACGAAGAAAAGATGGACCAGTTTTTAGATTCTGTGGATGTCGACAAATCACCAAAACTATGTATAGTACGCTAGATGGCTCTCTTTTCCGGCCCCATCAATTCTTGCACACTACGAATATGCTAAGCACGAAATTTTCAGTTCTGCGTCGCTTTCTGAGCACTACCACACGAAATCTGAGATTGGACCGATTATCTAAACTTTCTGAAGGCGAACACATATTCAGCGTCAGACCCCTCACCTCAGCGAGTTCAGCGTCCGCACAGATAGCCGGTCCGGTCCGGTCCGCCGGTTCTCTTCTTGTCTGCAACTGACCAACATTCCCGGTAACGGGGGATTAATCTCTTTATTGTTGACTTGTTCGGCACTGTAACATCTGGCTACG
Source organism: Schistocerca piceifrons (assembly GCF_021461385.2). Lineage (NCBI taxonomy): Eukaryota > Metazoa > Arthropoda > Insecta > Orthoptera > Acrididae > Schistocerca > Schistocerca piceifrons. The sequence continues at coordinate 346,556,859 of NC_060143.1, read as the reverse complement.
TCCCACGAAATGTGTCTACAACACGTTGCAATGTTTGCGATAAATCGCCGACTGCGGAAGTCACGAATTCAGTGCATGTGGCTTACGCCGACTAATCTGAAGTGACTTATTAACGGCAGTTAGGATTATACAAACAAATTATACGAGCGAGCTGTGATTGTTATATGTTGACTGTTATCTTTCAAACCCACTATATCAAACATCAAGGTGACATTTTAGCACGTATTACCCCGAATCTTAGTGAGACTGCTATCTCTGACTACGGTTCGTATCTGAAGTTAACATAGCCGGCCGGAGTGGCTGGCGCTACAGTCTGGAACCGTGCGACCGCGACGGTCGCAGGTTCGAATCCTACCTCGGGCATGGATGTGTTTGATGTCCTTAGGTTAGCTAGGTTTAAGTAGTTCTAAGTTCTAGGGGACTGATGACCTCAAAAAGTTTTATCGCATTGTGCTCAGAGCCATTTTTTTGAAGTGAACATAAGTATTTAACCTATTTCTACGAAGTTCCTGTAGCGATATCAAATTGTAGGCGGTTGTATAGACACCTCTGGGCTCTGAAAATGCTTATCAGAAGAAACTTTCATATCAGAAGAAACTTTCATTCTAAAATTATATGAAAGAAGAAACTGCCACCAGAGATTAACAAACTGTGTGAATATCGATTTACTGGTACTTGCTTCACTAAACTGCCAACTTCTTTCCACGAACGGATTTCGACATCCTCTGTCCGAAATTATACCTGTGTCTCGTTTTTGCTAGCGAAAAGGATCTGCCATTGAATAATAGTATTTAATCGAAGAAAATTTAAATTGGATGAAGATTGATGCAGGTTCGGCTATTTCCTGGTTACAGTACGATTTTCATATACGGCGTAGCGACACACGTTCACAACAGCAACAGAACGCCCGGTTAGCCGTGCGGTCTAACGCACGGTTTTCCGGAGTGGGAAGGAGCGCCTGGTCCCCTGCACGAATCCGCCCAGCGGACTTGTGTCGAGGTCCGGTGAGCCAGCCAGTTTTTAGGCGATTTTTCATCTGCCTCCGCGAATGTGGGCTGGTTCCCCTTATTCCGTCTCACCTACACTATGTAGGCGATTGCTGCGCAAACAAGTTTTCCACGAACGCGTATACCACCATTACTCTACCATGCAGACATAGGGGTTACACTCGTCTGGTGTGAGAGGTTCCCTGCGGGGGAGAGGGGGGGGGGGGGGACCGAAACGCACAATAACCCTGAAAGAGTGTTTCGGTTTGGGGCGGCGAAGGGGCGAAGTGGACTTCGGTAGTCATGGGGGTATGGGGTTGTGGACCACTAGGGCTGCGGCGGGGACGGAGCCTCTCCGTCGTTTCTAGGCCCCCGGTTAACATACAATACAATACACCGGCTGCGGAGGCTGAGTGGTTCTAGGCGCTTCAGTCCGGAACCACGCAGCTCCTACAGTCGCAGGTTCGAATCCTTCCTCGGGCATGGGCGTGTGTGATGTCTTTAGGTTACTTAGGTTTAAGTAGTTCTAAGTTCTAGGGGACTGATGACTTCAGCTGTTAAGTCCATTTGAATAGAATACTACCTGTGGTGCTCTCTTGGAGTGATTCAAAAATGGTTCAAATAACTCTGAGCACTATGGAACTTAACATCTGAGGTCATCAGTGCCCTAGAACTTAGAAGTACTTAAACCAAACTAACCTAAGGACATCACACTCATCCATGCTCGAGGCAGGATTAGAACCTGCGACCGTAGCAGTCGCGCGGTTCCGGACTGAAGCGCTTAGAACCGCTCGGCTACATCCGCCGGCTTTGGAGCGACTCATCGAATGACTGCAGTGCAACTCTTATTTTCACATACATTTCTTTCCATTTGCGCAATTTTTCGATCGCACTGTATTGATGTAATCTAGACAAATGAAAGCGGACGAGGGCGGCAAGTAGATACCCTCATTTCTTCAAACACGACTACTAATGAAACAGTGGCCGCGAGAAGATTTTAGGAAGAGCAGAATGACGGCAGTGGCCGGGATCTCGGGAGGCAGGTGAGTCCTTGCGGGCGCAATTTGAAAGAGAGGCAGTGCAGAGCCGGAGCGTCCGTTGGCCGCCGCCGTAACGGCCGCCGACTGAGTCAGCGCAGCTGCTGCCAAGGTCGGGCCGCGAGGAAGGCGCCGTCTGGAGTCCAGGCAACGGCTGACCTCCAGGTCTGCCTCCAGACGGACACTCACCACTCAGCGGCACGCGCTGCCGCTGCAGTCTGCTGAAGTCGGCACCCGGCTTGCGAGAAAAATACACTTACGGAAACAAAATCTCAACACGAGAAGGAGTTGGGCGACAAAAACGTAAGTTCCTAGTCGTGTTTCTACGTCTGAAAGATGTACACTCAAATTTCGCGCTAGTCGTGTTGAGAGAGGCGCTAATAGTGCCACTAGAACGATGCATAACGGGTTTGCTTTAAATACAGGTTGTAACGGTCGTGAGAGTTAGTTAACTTAGATTAGTCGTGGTGAGTTGATGTCAAGATTGCCTTTAAGGCGAAAAAGATGCCATTATCAACACTTCACTGAGTCTGGAGTCCAGGCAACGGCTGACCTCCAGGTCTGCCTCCAGACGGACACTCACCACTCAGCGGCACGCGCTGCCGCTGCAGTCTGCTGAAGTCGGCACCCGGCTTGCGAGAAAAATACACTTACGGAAACAAAATCTCAACACGAGAAGGAGTTGGGCGACAAAAACGTAAGTTCCTAGTCGTGTTTCTACGTCTGAAAGATGTACACTCAAATTTCGCGCTAGTCGTGTTGAGAGAGGCGCTAATAGTGCCACTAGAACTAGAACCGTAACACCCACCACCATCAAAAAGAAACGAAAAGTAGATCTATTAAAAAAAAAAAAGCTCATAAAAATCCTCTTAACGCCTCCTTAAGAGACGGTCTCCACTCCTTCCGATCTGATCACGTAAGCGTAGAAAAGATGTGGAATCATTTCATAGGGACAGTATCGACGGCAACTGAGAGATATATACCACATAAATTAATAATTGATCGCCCATGGTACACAAAACGAAAAAGGCATGCCAAATTTAAAAGAACGCAAAATCGCGAAGTTTGGCAAAGTTTTCCAGAATTTCGAAATATAGTGCGTACTTCAATGCGAGGTGCTATTAATAATTTCCACAACGAAACCCTGTCTCTGAATCTGGCATAAAACCCAAAGAGATTCTGGCCATATATAATGCACACCAGTGGCAAGATGCAATCAATACCTTCACTGCGCAATAATAACGGTGAAGTCACTGACGACAGTGCCACTAAAGCAGAGTTATTAAACACGGTTTTCCGAAACTCCTTCACCAAAGAAGACGAAGTAAATATTCCCGAACTCCAATCAAGAACAACTGTGAAGATGAGAAACATAGAAGCAGATATCGTCGGGTTAGCAAAGCAGCTTAAATCACTTAATAAAGGCAAGGCTTCTGGTCCAGATTGTATACCACTCAGGTTCATTTCTGAGTATACAGATGCAATAGCTCCCTATTTAGTAATTATATACAACCGCTCGCTCACAGAAAGTTCCGTACCTAAAGACTGGAAAGTTGCTTAAGTCACACCAATACCCAAAAAGGGAAATAGGAGTAATTTGCTGAATTACTGGCTCATATCACTAACGTCGATTTGCAGTAGGGTTTTGGGACATACACTGTTTTCGAACATTATGAAGTACCTCGAAGAAAACGATTTATTGACACATAGCACGGATTCAGAAAATATCGTTCTTGCAGAACACAACTAGCTCTTTATACTCATGAAGTAATGAGTGCTATCGACAGGGGATGTCAAATTGATTCCATATTACTGGATTTTCAGAAGGCTTTCGGCACCGTTCCTCGCAAGCGTCTTCTAACCAAACAGCGTGCCTACGGAGTATCACCTCAGTTGTGCGACTGGATTCGTGATTTCCTATCAGAAAGGTCACAGTTCGTAGTAATAGAAGGAAAGCCATCGAGGAAAACAGAGTAATATCCGGCGTTCCCCAAGGAAGTGTTATAGGCCCTCTATTGTTCCTGATCTATATTAACGACATAGGAGACAATCTCAGTAGCCCTCTTAGATTGTTTGCAGATGATGCTGTCATTTACCGTCTTGTAAAGTCATCAGATGACCAAAATGAATTGCAACATGATTTAGATAATATATCTGTGTGGTGCGAAAAGTGGCAATTGACCCTGAATAAAGAAAAGTGTGAAGTTATTCACATGAGTACTGAAAGAAATCCGCTAAATTTCGATCACGCAATAAGTCACACAAATCTGAAGGCTGCAAATTCAACTAAATACTTAGGGATTACAATTACAAATAACCTAAGTTGGAACGATCACATAGGCAATGTTGTGGGTAGAGCAAACCAAAGATTGCGATTCATTGGCAGAACACTCAGAAGGTGCAGAGATCTACTAAAGAGACTGCTTACGCTACACTTGTCCGCTCTATTCTGGAGAATTGCTGTGCGGTGTGGAATCCATATCATATGAGAATGACGGATGATATTGAAAAAGTTCAAAGGAGAGCGGCTCGTTTTGTATTACCGCGAAGGAGGGGAGATAGTGCCACAGACATGATACGTGAATTGGAGAGGCAATCATTAAAACAAAGGCGTTTTTCGTTGCGACGGGATCTTCTCATGAAATTTCAATCACCAGTATTCTCCGCCGATTGAGGAAACATTCTGCTGGCACCCTCATACATAGTGTAATGGTACTTGAATTACGTAACCATTACAGCATCTCACCTCAACCTCTCGATACCAGCAATATTCTACTGTGTTTCTTTAAAATAGTTAACATATTTCCGTGACAACATTCAGATTTGATTTCATTAATGTAGAGGTACTTCGATACATGGATATGTATATATTGCAATGATATTAATCTTATGTGTATTCTTTCTTTTGTCACTATGATCTTTGACGTACTTGTAACTCTGATTTTTTGGCGCGTAAGCGGTTATTAGAGAGTCAAGTCTTGGTCGTCATGTTGAAAAGACGCAAATTGTAGTCAGTTTATGAAATGTGAACTTTAACAGTGAGGAAGATATTTTCAAGTATGTTTTATATTGTCAAGTGATGTTGCAACAAAAGTAATAAAAAAGAAGTGTAACTTAAATTCGGAGTGCTGATTACTTTTTATACATCACCATTGTCCTAACTTGCAAAAGTTTAATCTTCAAGAATGGTTTATGAAACACATCTATAAAACTTTTGTATATCGCAGAATAACACCTAGGCCTCTTTGCATCCGAGCTTGGAATCATCACTATCTGGATTTTACGATTGAGTCATGAGTTCACAACGAGACCAGCGTGGGAAACACTAAAACATGAGTGCCTAGTTTATTCATTATTTCAAGAAATGACTTTAATAATATTAGCAGCGTGAGCAACACTACAATCATAATTAATTTTTGACCTTTGTTGTGGTAGGGTTGTTAGAATAGGCAGATTTGATCATCACGATAAAATAAGAGAAATCAGGGCTCGCACCGAAAAATTTAAGTGCTCGTTTTTCCCGCGCGCCGGTCGAGAGTGGAACGGTAGAGAGACAGCTTGAAGGTGGTTCACTGAACCCTTTGCCAGGCACTTAATTATGAATAGCAGAGTAATCACGCAGGTGTAGATGTAGATCGTATAATACGGCTATGAGAAGCCGGGTGCTCCTCCTACGATACTGCAAAAAGACTTGGCAGCAATGTAGCCACTGTACATGGTTATTGGCAGCGCTGGTTGCGAGGAAGTACGGTCACAAGAAGACCAGGAGCTGGAAGGCCACGTGGCACTAACGAGAGGGAAGACCATCTTGTTCGGCGTACGGCTCTGGTGCATCGTCTTGGACATCTGTTATGTTTTCTGACGAAAGCCAGTTCTGGCTCGGTGCCAGAGATGGCCTTGTGTTGGTTAAAAGGAGGCCATTTGAGGGCCCACAACCGACCTGTGTGCTTCAAGACACACTGGACCTACACCTAGAGCTATGGTCCAGGGTGCGATTTCATATAACAGCAGGAGCACTCTGGTGGTTATCCCACGCACCCTCACTGCAAATTTGTAAGCCAGTCTTGTGATTCGACCTGTTGTGCTGCCATTCATGCTGAGCATTCCAGAAGTGTTTTCCAACAGGATAACACTCGCCCACGTACCGCTGTTTTAAGTTAACATGCTCTACACAGTGTCGACATCTTGCCTTGGTCTGCTCCATCACTAGATCTGCCTCCAGCCGAACACATATGGAACGTCATCGGACGACAGGTCCAGCGTCGTCCCCAAACAGCATTAACTGGAGTGACCGACAAAGTGCAACAGGCATGCAACCCCATCCCACAAACTGACTTCCGGCACCTTTACAAAGCAGTGCATTCACGTTTCCATGCTTCCATTCAGTATTTTGGCCGTTACACCGATTACTAATATACCAGCATTACACATTTGCAATGGCTTATCTCGCGCTTATATAAACCAGTGATACTGCAATGTTAATGACTTTAATATGTCACCTACATACTCTAAATTAATTATTTTTTGATGTTGCGATTTTTTCCGTTATTGTACAATTTTGTCGGAGTTCTTGACAAATATGGTAAAGTTCTAGAGTTCTCTGTACAAAATTTGAATCGTTCTGCAGAATTCCACGAAGAAAACAATGGTATTCGGGAAAATTTTAATTCTCTAAAAAATTATTTGCAAATTTGCGAAACAACATTTTTTGTGCAGATGACAGTTATGAGATAGTTCCAGTAACGAGGGACTCAGTTTTGCTACGCACAATACATAAAATCGCAGTAGAGTTCTGATGGCAGTTCTGGATAACACCCCTGGAATTCTACCGAAAATGGCAGGTTAAACCATTAAAAGAACTGGGAAAACTCTGTCCTCATGCAGCAGGACGGTCCGATCCCCAAATGGTTAGCCATTTGAGCAAGATTACAGTTTGGTTCCTTGATTTAAGTTATCCATTTAAAGTAAAATTTTCTCCGATGTAGGTTTGCAGCGATTTAAAAGATCGTGGGCACGTACATTTAATTTGCATTGCAGAGTGTTCTAGAAACTGAAGTACTATGGAGATACAGTGGTAACAAGCCGCGGTGCCCTTTTAATTTATTTAAGCAGGCAGCGAAGGAACTTATTTCCAGGTTTGGAAGACGATCATGAACACACATAAGCTCCAGAATATTTATTAAAAGAATACCCTACTTCTTGGCCAGGAATGCACTTTTTCAGTGTTAGTCTGCTTTTGATATCCTCCTTCCTCCATCCGCCATTGGTTATTTTGCTGCCTAGGTAGCAGAATTCCGTAACTTCATCTACTTCGTGCTCATCAATCCTGATGTTAAGTTTCTCGCCATTCTCATTTATGCGACTTCTCATTACTTTCGTCTTTCTTTGATTTACTCTCCATCCATATTCTGTACTCATTAGATTGTTCATTCCATTCAGGTGATCATGTAATCTTCACTTTCACTTAGAATACCAGTGTCATCAGCGAATCGTATCGTTGATATCCTTTCACCTTTAATTTTAATCCCACTCCTGAACCTTTCTTTTATTTCCATCATTGCTTTTTCGATGAACAGATTCAACGGTAGGGGCGAAAGACTACATCCCTCTCTTACACCCTTTTTAATCCGAGCGCTTCATTCTTGATCGTCCACTCTTATTATTCCCTCTTGGCTCTTGTACATATTGTTATTACCCGTCTCTTCCTATAACTTAGCTCTATTTTTCTCAGAATTTCGAACATCTGACACCATTTTACATTGTAGAACGCTTTTTCCAGGTCGACAAATCCTATGAACGTGTCTTGATTTTTCTTTAGTCTTGTTTCCATTATCACCCACAACGTCAGAATTCTGTCTCTGGTGCCTTTACCTTTCCTAAAGCCAAACTAATCATCTAGCGCTTCCACAATTTGCTTTTCCATTCTTCTATATATTAGTCTTGTAAGCAACATGGATGCATGAGCTGTTAAGCTGATTGTGTGATAACGCTCGCTCTTATCAGCTCTTGCAGTCTTCGGAACTGTGTCTATGATATTTTTCCGAAAGTTAGATGGTATGTCGCCAGACTCATACACTCTAGACGCCAATGTGAAAAGCCGTTTTGTTGCCACTTCCCCCAATAATTTTAGAAATTCTGATGGAATGTTATCCATCCCTTCTGCCTTATTTGATCTTAAGTCCTCTAAAGCTATCTTAAATTCTGATCCTAATACTTGATCCCCTATTTCTTCTAAATCGACTCCTGTTTCTTCTTCTATCACATCAGACAAGTTTACCCTTTCCACATATCCGCTCTCTCGTCTGCATTTAACAATGGGGTTCCCGTCGCGTTCTTAGTGTTTCCACCCCTGCTTTTGATATCACCGGAGGTTGTTTTGACTTTTCTATATGCTGAGTCAGTCCTCCCGACAGTGATTTCTTTTTCGAGTTCTTCACCTTTTTCATACAGCCATTCCGACTTAGCTTCCCAGCGCTTCATTCATTCATTACTCAGAGGGTTTTATTTCTGTATTTCTGATTTTCCCGGAACATTTTTCTACTTCTTTCTTTCATCGATCAACTGAAGTCTTTCTTCTGTTGCCCATGGTTTCTTCTCGGTTACCTTCTTTGTACCTATGTTTTTCTTTCCAACTTCCGTGATTGTCCGTTTTAGAGATGTCCATACCCCTTCAACTGAACTGCCTATTGAGCTATTCCTTACTTCAAACTTACCTCTTCATTCCTTAGTATTGCTATATCCCACTTCTTTGCACATCATTTCTTCCTGATTACTCTCTCAAACTTCAGCCTGCTCTTCATCACTATTAAATTGTGATCTGAGTCTATAACTGCTCCTGGATACGCCTTACAATACAGTACCCGATTTCGGAATCTCTGTCTGACCATGATGTAATGTAAATGAAATCTTTCTGTATCACCCGGCCTTTTCCAAGTATACTTCCTCCTCTTATGGATCTTGCAAGGAGTATTCGCTATTACTAGATGAAATTTATTATAGAAATCAATTACTCTTTCTTCTCTCTCATTCCCTGTCCCAAGCCCATATTCTCCTGTAACCTTTTCTTCTACCCTTCCCTTACAACTGCATTCCAGTCCCCCATGACTATTAAATTTTCATCTCCCCTTACGTACTTTATTACCGTTTCAATATCCTTATATACTTTCTCTATCTCTTCAAGTTCAGCTTGCGACGTTGGCATATATACCTGAACTATCGTTGTCGGTGTTGGTTTCCTGCCGATTCTGATAAGAACAACCGTATCACTGACCTGTTCGCAGTAATACACTCTCTGACCTACCTTCCTATTCATAAAGAATGCTACTCTCGTTATACCATTTTCTGCTGCTCTCACGAGAAATGCTTATATTCTTTCTATTTTACTTCACTGACTCCTACTATACCTAGATTGAGGCTTTGCGTTTTCCTTTCCAGATTTTCTAGCTTCCCTACCACGTTAAACCTTCTGATGTTCCATTCCCCGACTCGTAGAACGTTATCCTTTCGTTCGTTATTTAATCTTTTTCTCATCGTCACCTCTCCCTTGGCAGTTCCCATCCAGAGACCCGAATGGGGGTTTATTCCGTAATCTTTTGCGATGGAGAGATCATCATGACACTTTTTCTATTCAGATCATGTGTCCTGTGGATGCACGTTATGTGTCTTTAATGCAGTGGTTTCCAAGGCCTTCTGCAGCCTCATGCCGTAGATCGTTTCTGATTCTTCCGCCTTTAGGAGCAGTTTCCCACTCCAAGGAAAAGAGAGTGCCCTGAGCCTCTGTCGGCTCCTGTACCCTCTTTGACAAGGCCGTTGGCAGAATGATCGTGACTGCTTATGGCGAAAGTCTTCGGCCGCCAGTGGTGATTATTAATCAAAACTTAAGCTGTGGCTGATTTCGAATCAAGGGCCGAGGACGCTTTGATTGCTAATCAGATACGCTACCCCTAAACCACAGGGGCATAGACATGGTGACAAAACAGACGTCGAAGAGTCCGCCGCTTCCCATTCGGCTTTCATTCCCACACATTTCGTGGTTTAAAACGACAGTTCGCAGTGCTAGGAGCTACAGGACGACGTTCTTGACAACCTTTAATACACCGGACACCCCTCCCCCACTTCCACACCCCCCCCCCCCCCCGAACGGTTCAGCCTTCCTCTAGGGGCACTGTGAGCCTGCAACCCCATGAAAGTAATAGAGTGTAGTACAACTTCAGTTTTTGCTCTGGTACACTAACCACTAAGAACCGTTGAAAAAACCGTTGAAAACCGTCCGCCAAATTTGAATGTGATCGAGAGCAGAATAGGGTGTTTACGCTTTTTCAGTCTCCTGTTATGGTCCCTCTTTTGGCCTGATTAAGAGGGAGGGGGGGGGTGTCGGCGGCGTGGCGGAAGGGGAGGGGAGGAGGGGACGGGCCACATTGCCCACGCGTGGATAAAACGGCAAAGGGTTCTTTTTAAAAAAAAAAAACAGTTCGCCAGGGCCACCAAACACATTAAAAATGTACCTGTACAGAGATACCCAGTCACTGATTACTAGCCGCCGATGGTATAGGCAACCATTTCGACACCCGTGAGCTGAGAGGTGCTATGTCGCTGAACTAGCGCCTGCTGGCCATATGCGAAATCTAAGGGGTGTCGAAAGGGATGCCTGTAATACAGGCGCCTAGTAATCGGTGAATAGTTGTCTCTTTACGCCAACACTTTTTAAGTGCTCAATAAACGTGGAGGAGGGAGCGAAACAGGAGAGCTGAAAACTCATAAACACCCTTTGCTGTTTCCGATCATGTTTAAATTTCGTCGAATAGTTTTGAACAGTCCCTAGTCGTTTAGCCCCATATACCAGAGCAAAAACTGCAGTCGCGCTACTCTCCAAAGTCGTCCGATCACGTTCAGTGAGGTTGCAGGCCCACGTTGTCCTCAGATAAGAGCTGAATCGACTGAGGGTGGAGTTGTCGACCTGGTCAAACGTTGTCTTTTCCATCCCTTAACACATTACTCGGAGCATACTTGTCTAAGGCATATCGGACGATACTTTTGTTCATCACGACTTCATCGGCACTGAATGTTTGATGTTGACTAGTCAGATATTCTTACTCTGACGTGAACAGTTGTAAGCGTATTGTCATATCGCTGGCTTAGTTGTGGAATATCTTCGCGGGCACCGCGTCTGCAGAGTCGAGCATGGGAAACGGAGCTGTTATGTTGTGGTTAGCTCTACATGTAAGAAGCATTGTTATTATGGAAGTTAAAGTGTTTCTGCAAGTGCTATTACAGTAAAGTAATGGAATATGGAAGTGATTCAGAGGAAAGTGCGTAATGATGTAATTAAAATGAGCAGTGCCACCAATGACATATTTGTATCCTCTCGTTGCGCGTCGCACCGTTCATCAATCATCCGCGCCGTGTTCGGTCTCCAAGAATGAACTAATGTGAATCAGAAATGCTATTTACCACAAATGAGAGCATTTAGGTGCCAGTGTCTTGTAGCGAGCGTGAGAACGTGCGTTCGATTATCGCGTTCCGCATTATCAACAATCAACCGCGCCGCGACGGTTACGTGCACGCTCGTACAACTGAGAACTGTGAACTGTAAATTTAACTTTGTGAACAGTGTTAAAATATCATTACTAGTGTCAAGGAGGACTGGTGCCAGATACACGAGACGAGCGTAAGAACTTTCGTGCGATCATTCGGCTTCCGCATCATCAACAGTCACTCGCGTCGTGTCGGTTACGCGTACGCTCGTCCGAATGATATTGTGGACTGTTAATCATCCACTAATTGGGATAACACTTCTGAATTAGAATGTAAACAGTGCAACCTGCGACTTTCTTTTATCGTCTCAGAATATAGTTGTTCATACCAGACGTCCAACAGTGTTGTGTTTTAACGTTGAGTGGCTCCCCTAAACCCGGTTGCATAATTTGATGGATAATTTCAGGCAAGCCAGCTGTGGAGGAGAATAGTACGACCGCCGCGGGATTACCAGGTACGTGGTGTGGACAGGGCACACGGTCAAGAAAAGCAGGAACGACAACCACTTTAAGGTACCCCACCCAATTGTACCCCCGAGCGTGTTACACAGTGTAGCTGAATCACTCTGAGATTGAGCTCTGTACAATCCCGGGGGTTGAAGCGGCAACAAGGGACGTGGAAATATCTTTGTCCCTCGGAAATCTTCGGCCGACGAGCCAGGTTACTGGGGATCAGTGGAAGCTCCGGAGGCAGAGTTTACGTAGGTACGCAGGGGCGGGAAGGTGTGCGCTCGCGTGGTTATTTTGGAACGCACGCGTCGCAGCTGCCGCTCGCTGGCTTCCTGCGACTGTATAAGAAGGGGACTGGGGACCGGGTCTCGCGTTTTCGACAATATTGTCTCCACAAATATCCCCGCACGTGTGTGGTGCGCGGCAGACCGCCCAGCACCAGCTGCTTCTCAGAAGACTCCCCCCACAGTTCGGCGGCAATAAATACCACAGTTCGGCGGCCTCTTCTGAAGTTGTGTGTTTGTTTTTGTTCCGCGCGCCGTCTGCGCGGCCCGGTCGATATTCTGACGACCGTACCGGTATCGTATAAACAAACCCACGTTGTTATTCCCTTCCCGAGCCGAACGAAATGGAAAACTCATTATACGACGACAACATTAGTCACCGTTCTAGATGGTAAGCTGACATTAATGGGAGCAGTTGGGCCCCTTCTGTGAACTTTGCTGCTGTAATGCGTCCCTGTCAAACTACATTTTAAAGATAAAATTCACCAGATGAAGAGATTATAATCTACCGCTAAACCCAGTTATTTTGAAGATAAAATCACGAGATGAATATAATCTACCGCTAACTCCAGTTAAGTTTCAGGGGTTCTCGAATGCGTCTTCGCATTTGTTATTGGCCCGCTGTTGATCTTAATCTCCTTGCGCCAAGTTTGATGTCCTCGATCTTCTCCATCCTCTTTGTGTCTACAAACCACAACGTCCCAAATCGACATTTGTCTATACTGCGTATTTCGTTCATTTTATCCCTAAGTTTTACCCCGAACTATATCCAATGTAGTCAGATTAGCCAATACTTGATTGTTTATTCCCAGTTCAGCCTAACTTTCGACCGTCTGATAAGGATTTTCCAAGACTCTCTAACTTTGCCTGATCCCCCCCCCCAACCACCACTTACTGTACCAAGTGGACCACAAAAGAAATGATGCTGTATCGTGTGGCCCTGACCCATGAAACAAAGAGCATGACATGGGAATGCAAGTGAAAAAGAACAGTCATAACAATGGGAAGAGGCCAAATTTGTACTTTGTGTTTGAGATTCACAAACAATCAGAAAAACTAATAATTAGCAACGAAATGAGAAGTATTCAATATCTTGTTTCACATGTGATCATGCATCAATGGAAAATAAAAGCTACACCATGATATCACGCTAGCCACTCTAGGGTTAAGATGAGAGAAAAATACGAACAATGAGGAGTACCAGTGGAGCATGATGCTGAGTTACCAAGCCTGTATGCCATAACATTTAACTGCGCTATGCAGACGGTTGCCAGTGTTTGTCTTGTGCTGATGGCGTGAACCACGTAGATCACTTACTTCTTACGCCGGCCGTGGTAGCCGAGCGGTTCTAGGCGCTTCAGTCTGGAACCGCGTGACCGCTACGGTCGCAGGTTCGAATCCTGCCTCGGGCATGGATGTGTGTGATGTCCTTAGGTTAGTCAGGTTTAAGTAGTTCTAAGTTCTAGGGGACTGATGACCTCAGAAGTTAAGTCCCATAGTGCTCAGAGCCATTTCTTGAACTTACGTCTTAGGAACTACGAGGGCTAAAGCTTCAATAGTGGCAATGATTTCTTTACAGCTCGTACAAAATAGATAAGTGTTTCAAAAATTTGCTGACCTTCAGAGTAGTCATCAGCATTGTGTATAACCCGTTGTCAGCGATGTGGAAGTCGTAGGATACTCTCTAACAGTGCCAGTTGTGTTGACAGTTCAAGCGGCTCGGTGTATTGCCCGACGAATTTGTAGCAGTTCTAAAGCGAATGCCGTAAAGTGTTTCCTTCAGTTTAGAAATTGAGCTGAACTAACGAGAGCTTAAGTCAGGGGAGTGCAGTAGGTGGTATACCACTTAGCACCCCCATCAGTCAAATAAATCAGTTACAGCTTGCACTGTACATGCTTGAGCATTGTCCTGCAAAATAATGTTCAGGTCCTGCGGAAAGTGTCATCACTTCTGTCTCTAAGCTGGTAGTAGGTTGTGTTCCAAAAATGAACAGCATAGAGACAGAAGTGATGACACGTTCTGCAGCGCCTGGACATCATTCTGCAGGACAATGCTCAAGCACGTTCAGGGCAAGCTGTTACTGATTTGTTTGACTAATGGGGCTGCTAAGTGCTATACCACCTACTGCACTCCCCTGACTTAAGCCCTAGTGAGTTCAACTCGATTTCTAAACTGAAGGTGTAAATAGACTGTTTAGGTTTTTATGTTGGTAACGCCACGTAGCGCTCTATATGAAAATCACTGACTGTGCTGTGTGCAGTCTGTGGCTGGTTTACATTGTTGTTTGCTATTGTAGTGTTGGGCAGTTGGAGGTGAACAGCGCGTAGCGTTGCGCAGTTGGAGGTGAGCTGCCAGCAGTGGTGGATGTGGGGAGAGAAATGGGAGAATTTTGAGAGCGGACGATCTCGACGTGTATCCATCAGAAGAGTAAATTTGTAATATTGGATATCATGAACTGATATATATGTGATGACTTTGGAACATTATTAAGGTAAATACACTCCTGGAAATTGAAATAAGAACACCGTGAAATCATTGTCCCAGGAAGGGGAAACTTTATTGACACATTCCTGGGGTCAGATACATCACATGATCACACTGACAGAACCACAGGCACATAGACACAGGCAACAGAGCATGCACAATGTCGGCACTAGTACAGTGTATATCCACCTTTCGCAGCAATGCAGGCTGCTATTCTCCCATGGAGACGATCGTAGAGATGCTGGATGTAGTCCTGTGGAACGGCTTGCCATGCCATTTCCACCTGGCGCCTCAGTTGGACCACCGTTCGTGCTGGACGTGCAGACCGCGTGAGACTACGCTTCATCCAGTCCCAAACATGCTCAATGGGGGACAGATCCGGAGATCTTGCTGGCCAGGGTAGTTGACTTACACCTTCTAGAGCACGTTGGGTGGCACGGGATACATGCGGACGTGCATTGTCCTGTTGGAACAGCAAGTTCCCTTGCCGTTCTAGGAATGGTAGAACGATGGGTTCGATGACGGTTTGGATGTACCGTGCACTATTCAGTGTCCCCTCGACGATCACCAGTGGTGTACGGCCAGTGTAGGAGATCGCTCCCCACACCATGATGCCGGGTGTTGGCCCTGTGTGCCTCGGTCGTATGCAGTCCTGATTGTGGCGCTCACCTGCACGGCGCCAAACACGCATACGACCACCATTGGCACCAAGGCAGAAGCGACTCTCATCGCTGAAGACGACACGTCTCCATACGTCCCTCCATTCACGCCTGTCGCGACACCACTGGAGGCGGGCTGCACGATGTTGGGGCGTGAGCGGAAGACAGCCTAACGGTGTGCGGGACCTTAGCCCAGCTTCATGGAGACGGTTGCGAATGGTCCTCGCCGATACCCCAGGAGCAACAGTGTCCCTAATTTGCTGGGAAGTAGCGGTGGGGTCCCCTACGGCACTGCGTAGGATCCTACGGTCTTGGCGTGCATCCGTGCGTCGCTGCGGTCCGGTCCCAGGTCGACGGGCACGTGCACCTTCCGCCGACCACTGGCGACAACATCGATGTACTGTGGAGACCTCACGCCCCACGTGTTGAGCAATTCGGCGGTACGTCCACCCGGCCTCCCGCATGCCCACTATACGCCCTCGCTCAAAGTCCGTCAACTGCACATACGGTTCACGTCCACGCTGTCACGGCATGCTACCAGTGTTAAAGACTGCGATGGAGCTCCGTATGCCACGGCAAACTGGCTGACACCGACGGCGGCGGTGCACAAATGCTGCGCAGCTAGCGCCATTCGACGGCCAACACCGCGGTTCCTGGTGTGTCCGCTGTGCCGTGCGTGTGATCATTGCTTGTACAGCCCTCTCGCAGTGTCCGGAGCAAGTATGGTGGGTCTGACACACCGGTGTCAATGTGTTCTTTTTTCCATTTCCAGGAGTGTACATTGTTTGTTCTCTATCAAAAAAAAAAAAAGTTCAAATGTGTGTGAAATCTTATGGGACTTAACTGCTAAGGTTATCAGTCCCTAAGCTTACACACTACTAAACCTAAATTATCCTAAGGACAAACACACACAACCAAACTCGAGGGAGGACTCGAACCTCCGCCGGGACCAGCCGCACAGTCCCTGACTGCAGCGCCTTTAGACAGCTCGGCTAATCCCGCGCGGCTTGTTCTCTATCAATATCTTTCATTTGCTGACTATGCCTATCAGTAGTTAGCGACTTCAGTAGTTAGAATCTTTTATTTAGCTGGCAGTAGTGGCGCTCGCTGTATTGCAGTATTTCGAGTAACGAAGATTTTTTGAGGTAAGTGATTTGTGAAAGGTATAGGTTATAGCCAGTCAGGGCCATTCTTTTGTAGGGATTATTGGAAGTCAGATTGCGTGGCGCTAAAAATATTGCGTGTCAATTTAGTGTTGATCAGAATAAGTTGAAACACGTATGTAACATAGCAGCGATGGCGAGGCATTGTAGCATCTGTGACCAGAGAGTTTGCGCTTGACTGCGCGAGTGTTGCGAGCGGTTCTCAGTACTCTGTTGTCAGTCGTTGCGAGTCTGTAGCTCTGTGTAGTCGTGCAGAATAGTACGCTAATAGTCGTCATGCAGAGCGGTCGGTCAGTAGTAGCAGCCCAGTGCGGTTGTGTGATGTAGGCGGTCGGCAACACTGGCCAAGATGGTGAATGAGGTATACTATTAATTAATATAATCATTAGACAATGTAAAACTTATTTATTGTAATCAATCTCTAACAAGTCCCCCAATAATAATTTTGATTTCAAAAGCATTTTTTTCAAAAATTTAATTTTTTATTGAACTAAAGATTTCGTTGCACTTCCCATTTCATTCCACTTCTTTTGAAGAAAAATTTCAGTAAATTCACAGAAAAAAGGAATATTATTATTTGCAATGCAGTTCCTCCAAGCCGTGCGCAGAAATAAGAGCAGAAATTTGACATCCAGTTATTCTGAGGTAAGACTTTAATTCTGATTGTTTTACACAGGGCCAAAGACCGATATTTCGGTTTAATTGAATTTTCTTGTCACTGAATGGACTTTAATTTTTTGGTGAAGAATTTATATTTGAGTCAGATTGCGAATTTCACATTTTTGTTCCCATTGTCAGTACATTTCATTGTGGGCAGGTTACGCATAGAGCAATGACCAGTAGCATTCTTACATAATATTGTCATTCATGTAAATTTTTGTGGGGAGGTTACACTCGGCTCCCATTTCTGTTAAGTATTGTCATTTTTTTTTCTTTTAAAATTTTGTGGGAAGGTTACACTTGGCGACACCCAGTCCAGGATCGTATTTCGTTGAGAGTCTTTTGAGCGACAGTCAGATATCTGCTCTTATTTGCTTAGATATAATTAGGATTTGGCGCAACGCTTTTAATAATATTGTGACTTTCTTTCTACAGGTCAACGGCAATTTGTTGCTTTGTTGTATTTGTGTGTTGCTTTTGCATTGTGCTTATTTATTTTGTGAATAATTTTGACTATTGTTAAAATGCCGCGAAAGACTGTGAATAGTATATCGCGAGGTATTTTGAATGAAATTACCGACTTAAACAGCGTGACCGGCAGTAATTCTGACACGCAGTGTAATGATGACAATCCTGCGTTCACTAACAATCAGTGTATTCCAACCACTAATGATGACTTTTGTCTTAATGATGAACAAACGAACTCGGTTATGTCCTCTGTTGATTTGACGACAATCGATGACGCGGGACGCTCTATTGTAATGAGCGCTGCCCAGCTTAACACACCCGATTCGGAAAACTCAAGTAATGTACAGACAAATTTGTCTAATGAAAATGAACAGATCACACAAAGTAGGACAGATTTATTTAATTCCGAAACAATGACTGATAGTATACATTTGACTGGCGAACCTTTTTGTAAACTTCAAAATGACCAAATGGTCACAGAAAGTGAAACAATTCCAGATCCACTATTGAACAGCACAAAGAATAGAAATGCTGACCTTGAGTCGAATCCAATTATGGCTTTGTTGCGACAAATGAGCAAACAACTTAGTGAACAGGACGAAAAATTTAATAAAATTAATGAAAAACTTGACAATAATGACGTAAATATCAAACAACAGAGTGAGAAAACAGACAACAATTTCAGACAACAGAGTGAAGATTTTAAACAACTTAGGGAACAGAACAAACAAGATAATGAAAATCTCAAACAACACTTAAATGAAAAATTAGACGACAATTCGAGACAGCTTAGTGAACAAATTAGAGCCGTTGCTGCGCAGTGCCATGACACTAAGGAACAGTTGCGCGTGGAAATTGAGACTTGTTCACAAAAAAATAGCGAAGAAATAAAGTCTGTTGCGCAAGAATTAAGGGAAATACAGACAGCCGCAACAGAAACACTCAGAGACGAAATTAGCGGAGTCGCTAAACAATGCTCTGAAAAAGCTACACAATTACGGGAAGAGTTTAAAGCCATGACGGTAGAACTTTCGCGCACAGTGGACGCAAAGATAGACGCGAAATTCGAACAGCAGAACACTCAGATTAATGAGCGCTTTAATCAGCACATACAGAACAGTGATACGCGTTTCCGCAAATTTATTCAGGATCAAAATAAAGTCAAACGTCAGGTTATGGAAACAATCACTGCACAAAGACAAAAGGACAAACGTAAAATGTTCGCGAAAGCGAAGACGTATGTAGACAATAATATTACTACAGTGTCCGACAAAATTAATACCATAGAACAGTTGAACGCGGAATTAAGGGATGAAATTTCTGATCTTAAATCAAAAACAGATACACACACAGTAAATATTCAAACAGTGACAGATAGATTCGAACAATTAGATCTAACACAGGATTGCGATGTCATCAAAGCTGATGTTAAAAAACTGAGCGAAACTACGCGTAAGTTGCAAAAACAGATTAATGCGTCCGATTCTAAAACCGATGATCAGGCAAAAATACTGACAGAAAAATATGATGAATTGGCCAGTCGTATTGATGCTATCGAAAGTGCTAATGACAATAAATCAGACGATACTGCACCGGTTTCATTTAACCAAACACCTGAATTTCAAAATTTACAGCAGACAATTAATGAGATCGATTCATCTAACAATACGTTACGTAGGAAGTTGTCAAATTTACAACAAGAAGTAACAGAGATCAAAAACATTTCAGTTAATAACATACCGCAACAGACGCCACTTTATGAACATGTGTCAGACTCACGCAGCGCGTATAATTTGGGTAATCTACAGAGAGTACGGGACTTAGATTCCGATCAACCACAGTTCAATAGATTCTCTTACGATCCTGAACCTATTCCATCACACAGAGATGATAATTTCGACTACAAACATTTTCTGTCAGTGAGAAAGTTTAAGGTTTTCAAAAACAATAGAACGCAGATTCACCCACTGGATTGGATTCAACAATTTAGCTTTGCTCTTCCACCGACTTGGCCTGTAACACATAAACTTGAATTTATTTGCAGTTTTTTGGAAGGCGAACCGGCAACTCGTATGAGACCAATCGCGAGACAGTGTTACTCGGTATAGGAATTTCAGAATGCTTTTCTGTCAGCGTACTGGTCGAAGACGACACAGCGCGGAATTAAAGACCAACTAATTAGTTTGCTGAATTACGAGAACTCAAATTTTCCCAGTGTGACGCAATTTTTTGAGCACATGGTACAACAAAACCAGTACCTAAGTGAACCGTACAGTGAATCCGCACTTATACAATTATGCATTTCCAAATTACCACGGTCATTACGAGTGTCACTTCTAACGGGTTAGCAAAAAGAAAACATTTCAGCATTCAGAGATCTTTTACAGCTCTTGGAAGTACAGCAATCTGATTATTCTTTTGTAAACAAAAACCTTTTGAGTAACAACCAAGGTCAACAACCGTACTGCAATTATGATCAGGGACGTAATTCCAATCGGAAAGATAACAGACGTTTTAGGAACGACAACTACCAAAACTTTAATAACAGACAGAATTCAGATTATCAATATCGTCAAAATTTTCAGCAACAGGAAACACATTTTGGTAACAATAGACGTTTTCCACCACAACAGCATGAAAGTCAGCCGGTTAACATACCTAACCAACAATGGAATACACAAGGTCAACCAGGCTTTAATGTTTCGCCGCGTGCACGTGTAGTGCCAGCCGCAACAAATAGTAACGCATGGCAACAAGGAAACAATTACGTACAAAGAAGACAGTATTTCAATTCCTATCGCAATACACCGTATAGGAATGACTATCACGACAGACGTAAAAACGATGAGCAGAATTATCAGCGTACATATAATAACAGTCGGTCTCACCAGGAACAAAATAATCAACAAGGACCTATTCTCATGAATGAACCCGACAGTAGGTACCATCCAGAACGTAATACGTCTGGAAGAAGTAATAGGACAGTTCAAATAGTCGAAATGCCACAACATCCTCCTAATAATAATAACGCGTCAGATAGAATCTGACTAGATAATGTACAGGACGCATCTTGCAATAATACAAGCGCTACCTTAGACACGCAAAATGTTGTTCACGAAAATGTAATTACTTTTGACGACATCAGAGACACTCTTTTA
This sequence comes from Schistocerca piceifrons, assembly GCF_021461385.2. Classification (NCBI taxonomy): domain Eukaryota; kingdom Metazoa; phylum Arthropoda; class Insecta; order Orthoptera; family Acrididae; genus Schistocerca; species Schistocerca piceifrons. The sequence continues at coordinate 346,535,976 of NC_060143.1, read as the reverse complement.
CAGGAAAGACCAGTTATTCAGAAAACCATTTCACATCCTGTTATCGAAATTAAAATTGGTTCATCGAAATTCTCAGCAGTAATTGATTCCGGCTCACCTATATCAGTAATAAATGAGGAGACTTTTAATGAGTGCAACAAAGAGAATACCTATCCGACATTACCTTTAGGCAAAACAAAAGTGAAAGGAGCAGTACCGAGTAAAGGAGTAGACGTTAAATTACAGACGCATTTATCATTTTGTATCGCAGGTCATACTTTTCACTCTAATTTTTGGATTGTTCCTTTATTGACAACAGACGTTATTTTAGGCACGAATTTTCTGGTACAACACGACGCAATTATCGATTTTCAGAATTCTTATTTAATGTTAAAGGATGAAAATGTACAACTTGCTTTAGAATTTCAGCACTCATTATCTGCGGAAGAACAAACAATCAACCGCACAGAGGTCATTTCCACAACACGTGACATAGACTGTAATCCCACATTGTTAACGGATACGTACGTACACAACTATAATACTCCAGACGAAATGGACTACGAAGTAATACAAATGATTTCCGATAAAGTTAGACAAAGCAGTGCAACTACAGACGACGAACGAACGCAATTACACAAAATTCTTTTACAGCAAGCTCCAGTTTTTGACAACATTCCTGGTACTATGTCCGGCTTTATGTATGAATTTCAAGTCAAACCGCACGACACATTTAAAGCAAAGCATTATGCTATTCCATACATTCACAGAGAACAGGTTAAAAAAGAATTGCAGGATATGCTTGATCAAGGAATTATTGAACCAGCAGTTAGTCCGTACATAAACCCGCTACATATTGTTAAGAAAAAAGATGGCTCACTTCGCCTTGTACTTGATTCACGTCACATTAATGACATTATTATTAACGAAACAGATCGACCACAGACACTAGAGGAACTTTTACAGAAATTTCACGGCACTGCTATTTATTCTACACTAGATTTGAAATCGGGATTTTGGCAAATTCAACTTCATCCGAACTGCAGAAAATATACAGCTTTTCTCTGTTTCGGCGACTGTTATCAATTTTGCAAACTACCGTTCGGCTTAACTATTTCTTCTGCAGCTTTTATTCGCGGTTTGAACACTATACTTCCGACAGAACTTAAAGACAGAATTACGACGTATGTAGACGACATTCTTATCGCAGAAGCTAACTGGTCCGAACACAATCTGATTCTTGAACAACTGTTACAAACTTTTCATGCACAAGGACTTACAGTTAATCTTAGTAAATCGCACTTTGGCAAAACTTCCATAAAATTTCTTGGACACGTAATTTCAGCAGAAGGCATTGCACCTGATCCGGAAAAACTTCAAGCTCTACGTGACATTACCGTTCCTACGACGAAGAAGCAATTACGCAGTTTTTTGGGCTTAATTAACTTTTTTCGTAAATTTATTCACCATTCTGCTTTAGACACGCCTAGACTATGCCAATTAACAGGTAAAAACAGTATTTGGTCTTGGGATAAGCAAGCACACTCTGAATTCATGAACCTGAAACATGCTTTGTTGAATGCACCACTTTTATCGCACCCAGATCTTACCAGAAATTTTTCCATTGCCACTGACAGTTCCAATACCGCTTTAGGCGTACATATTTTCCAGGAAATTGAAGAAGATGGTTCAATAGTAATCAAAAACATCGCATTTGCAAGCCGCATTCTCTCACCTGCTGAACGAAATTATTCCGTTACAGAATTGGAAACATTATGTGTTGTATGGGCTTTTACGAGATTTAGGCACTTTCTTTATGGCAGACATACCACCGTTTACACAGACCACAGAGCGATACAATTTTTACTTTCGGCTAAACTCACTCACGACAGGTTAAGCAGATGGAAACTATATTTACAAGAATTTAATTTTACGATTGTCCACATTCCCGGCACACAAAATGTTATAGCAGACGCACTATCGCGTTCTCTCGGCAACAATCAGCAAGACGTAGCAACCAACTTCTGCAAAACAAATTTCAGTGTCATGTACATTCAGCAAGTTGCATTTGAAAACTTTATTTCATCGTCATTACAGGACAAAGCACAAGAACAAAATAAAGACAATGTGTGGAAAGAAATTAAACACTTTTGGCAAGATAAGAATAATGTTACGATTAGGAACCACTACACAGTACGGAATGACATTCTGTTTCGCCGCTCTCATCCTGACAGCAACAATTGGTTATTATGCATACCTGACGAACTGGTTAACAAATTAATTTGGTACACTCATTTAAGCTACGCACATTACGGAGCAAGAAAATGTTTTCTTATACTGAGACAGAACTGTTATTTTACCAACATGGAGAAACGTATACGACGAGTGTTAGCGTCTTGTAAAATTTGCCAGAAAGCTAAATCAGACACCACTTCACATATTCCTCCTTTATATCCCATTATACCTGTTAAATTAAGACATATGGCCGCAGTAGATATTTTTGGTCCGATTCCGAGAACTAACAGAGGTTTTTGCTACATCTTTGTCGCTGTTGAGCTCACTTCAAAATTTGTTACTTTCACTCCACTACGCAAAGCTACTGCTAAAACTGTTTCAAATGCATTTGTAAAACATTTTCTATCTCATGTAGGGCATGTAATGAAAGTAATTTCTGATAATGGATCACAATTTCGTAGTAGCGTATGGACACGCATGTTACGAGCCAGAAACATTTCTCCGATCTATATATCCAAGTACCACGCTTCTTCGAACCCTTGTGAAAGATTAATGAAAGAAATTGGTAAACTGTGCCGAATATACTGCCACAAAAGACATATTGATTGGGACACACACATATTCTCATTCCAAGATGTAATTAATTCCATTCCAAATGAATCCACTATGCTATCTCCGTCTGTTATACTGAAAAATGCTGAACCACCTAACAAAATTAAAGAATTAATAACATTTCCTACATCTCGTCGATTACGACACCACGAAATAATTGACATTGCGCTGAACAACATCAAACGTGCCGCAGAGCGCCGGAGAAGACAGCAAAAACAGGTTTGTACACGCCGCGACTTTCACGTTGGACAGAAGATATTAGTACGTACACACTATTTATCCAGCAAATTAAAAGGTAAGTGCAGTAAATTTGAACTTCTATACGCAGGTCCGTATCGGATTCGCAGCATCCCTCACCCCAATGTTGTACACGTCGAAACTTTGAGAACTAGAAAATCGAAAGGCAATCACCATATCTCAAACATTAAACCGTTTATTGAGTGAAACCACTGTATGATTCAACACACTATGAGGCCATTTACTAATGCAATTATTTCACGTGACTAATTACTGATGATTATCGTATTTTTTCTTGGCAAGTGCCCGGCAATGTAAGGTTAGCAGGTCGCTTTTCTTGTCGTTACACATCAGACCGTGCACATTTTCCACTTTTTTGTGTATATGATTGTACTCCAGTTTTGTTTGTATGCACTATGAAATAGTTAAGATATAACACACACCAGTCGACTTTGACATTTTTTTTGCCTTATGACATCTCAACATCGTGACTGTTTCACATTTTTTTTTGCTGCTGCATTGTATTATTCTGTGTATATTTTTGCATTTGAACACTGTCAATGTTTTTGACATATTACGTTTTCTGTCATGTTATGCTGTATGCTTAAGTATGTTACCATAAACCAGCCATTATTTAGTGGGTATATGATTTAAATGCAAGACATTAATCTCTGTTCATCAATTTCAGAAAGAAATGATGTATGTAAGAAATAAATCCAACAGAAATGGGAATTTCACCTACGGAATAAACGAAAGGAGATGCAATAACTTTATGAGGAAGAGTAAATGGATCAGGATTAACAAGCATTAACAAGACTATACTATACTCATCACAGAATAGCAGTCTTAACTAATTTTTTCTTTCAGAATACAAGGTGATTGATGCAGGCTGTCAGACTGAACTACACATCTTAGTTTTAGTGATGAAATATGCTAGAGATAAGGAATAGTTGTATAATGAGAAATGAAGTGATTTTTTGCAGATGATAATGAATACTGATGAATAATGATGAAGGATATGGTATTATGAATAATGAAGTTTTTCTTTACAGGTGATGATAATAATGAAGTTATGATAATGTGGATAATGAAGTGATTGATAATGAAGTTTTTTCTTTACAGATGAGGATAATGTTGAAGTTTTATATTTATGCTATGTAGTTATTTAAGTATTTGTTGCAGTTTGTTTTGACAGCAGGTGTTATATTGCGTAGTAGGATGACGGAAAGTTTTGGAAAGGACAGCTATGGAACACATTTTTATACACACTTCACTGCCTGTTAATTCGAAGTTCACTACTTTTCAGCATAGTGTGCGTTTCTTCTTTCAGGTCAATAATCCATTTTGTATTTTTTCCAGGAGAAGCTTTTCATGATACTTGCTAAACCTGTTACTTACTATACCTGTTCTAGTACTTGCATTTTTTTTGTATTTTTACCCATTTGTGTTTATCATTTATAAATGTGATCACATATACTGCCTTGTTACATAACCTTGCTACAGCTGACTCATGACGAATGACGTTACCTATCCTCGTTTGCAGCAATAGGTCAAAAGCAAATAGTGTTATGCCTCACCAATTAATTATCGAGCCCAACGCAATGCATTGCTAAAAAAGGTATTACCAGTCCCAAATAGTGACACCAGTTTGAGACAATTCTGAATAATACTGATTAGCTCTGAATAGTACGTCACTTGAGTAATGACTTCTTAATGAGACAAAAAAAAAAGGTATATATTTAAGATAATGCTTTGTCACTAGCTAATAACTGCCACAGTTTATTGTAATGAGACTACTTATAATGCCTGTGATTATTAATGCTTTCATTGTAATTAGCTGATTATTAATAATGACTTCATAATTATCTGAATAATACTGAATGAGGAACAATGTTTTATTGTAATGAGGCTACTTATAATGCCCATGATTATTAATGCTTTGATTGTAACTAGCTGATTTTTAATAATGACTTTGTAATGATCTGAATACTACTGAATGAGGAACACTGTTTATTGTAATGAGTACTTATAATGCCCATGATTATTAATGCTATGACTGTAATTAACTGATTTTTAATAATGACTTTGTAATAATCTGAATAATACTGAATGATGATTCTATTCAATACTTGCTGGCCACTGAGTGCCAATAATTAATGTCACTCCACGAATTGTTATTAATTATGCCATTGATTAGCTCTTGTTTCCAATGTTGATACTTTGTAACCAGAAAGGAATGTGACTGTTTAATAATGCTTTGTAATTAGGAGAAGACTAATGATTATTATTGGAATGACAAATGATTAATTAACGACCAGTGATTAATTAACTGTAATTAGACAAATGATTAATTAACGACAAATGATTAATTAACTGTAATTAGGAAAAGGCTAATGATTATTATTGGAATGACAAATGATTAATTAACTGTAATTAGGAGAAGGTTAATGATTCTTAATTATACTCTGTAACTGAAAAGAATGCGATTATTTCATAATACTTTGTAACCAGGAAAAGAAGGCTACTGATTCTATGTAAAACAATTAATGAACATTTTTCTGTAATACTGCATATTTGGTACAGAAATGTTCAATAACTGGGCTATGAATGCCGCAAACTACTAATGAAGACTGTAATTGTCAATGGTATGTGACATAATGTCCTTCACCTCATGAGCTAACTACCCTGAATTATTGCAATGTCCATTTGTCCTGTTTATCCTAGTGATCATGGAGCACTATATTTGGTTTTGCACTAATTCTACGTTGGTGTGCCTTGTAAGAGAGTGGTGTTGACACGACATGCTGTCCACCACCGTGAGCGATGAAGACATTATTATGGTCCCACTGTTTGGTGTACGTAAGGTACTGCCAAAATGAAAACATGGAACATTACTACGACAGTTCAGTGTCTTGGCTACACTGATAAATTCTGATGGGAAAAGAACTTCAAGTTGTGTCACTTGGTGTTGTACTTCTGTGGAAAGATATGGACTTTCAGAACAGCTGTGTGCAATCTAAAGTGCTACAACCATGATGCAATCCTTCCCTTTCCTATCCTGATTCTTGTCACATAAAAAAAAAATTTTTGCTAACATCATTTATGTTCATAGGTTATACATTTTTCGATTCGCTGAACTCCAATGCGAGTATACTTATGTCACTTGTCATCATGATATTTTTTCTTACCAGTCTGTTTATTTGTTCTGAATATGCTAAAGAATTTTTTCAGTGCCTGTGCACTTTGTTATCTGTCAAATAATTTGTATATGCATTTTTTCTGATTTGCTACTATGTTTTGTACTCACATTTTGTCTTTGTCTGATATATCTTGTACTTAGTGCGTGTGCACAACATTTACTTTATGTACTACATCTAATTATTCTGTAAATTGTAGAAGTTTATTAGTTAATTAAAAATTTTGCCGCGATTGGCAAGTCCAAATGACTCACCATCGCTGCCAAATTTTTGCCCCCCCAGTGGAGGGTTATGAAACACGTATGTAACATAGCAGCGATGGCGAGGCATTGTAGCATCTGTGACCAGAGAGTTTGCGCTTGACCGCGCGAGTGTTGCGAGCGGTTCTCAGTACTCTGTTGTCAGTCGTTGCGAGTCTGTAGCTCTGTGTAGTCGTGCAGAGCAGTACGCTAATAGTCGTCATGCAGAGCGGTCGGTCAGTAGTAGCAGCCCAGTGCGGTTGTGTGATGTAGGCGGTCGGCAACACTGGTCAAGATGGTGAATGAGGTATACTATTAATTAATATAATCATTAGACAATGTAAAACTTATTTATTGTAATCAATCTCTAACAAGTCCCCCAATAATAATTTTGATTTCAAAAGCATTTTTTTCAAAAATTTAATTTTTTATTGAACTAAAGATTTCGTTGCACTTCCCATTTCATTCCACTTCTTTTGAAGAAAAATTTCAGTAAATTCACAGAAAAAAGGAATATTATTATTTGCAATGCAGTTCCTCCAAGCCGTGCGCAGAAATTAGAGCAGAAATTTGACATCCAGTTATTCTGAGGTAAGACTTTAATTCTGATTGTTTTACACAGGGCCAAAGACCGATATTTCGGTTTAATTGAATTTTCTTGTCACTGAATGGACTTTAATTTTTTGGTGAAGAATTTATATTTGAGTCAGATTGCGAATTTCACATTTTTGTTCCCATTGTCAGTACATTTCATTGTGGGCAGGTTACGCATAGAGCAATGACCAGTAGCATTCTTAAATAATATTGTCATTCATGTAAATTTTTGTGGGGAGGTTACACTCGGCTCCCATTTCTATTAAGTATTGTCATTCTTTTTTCTTTTAAAATTTTGTGGGAAGGTTACAAAGTAAAGAGAGAAATGTCTGAGTACGTTGAGTTTTGCTCAGCTGTTTGATAATCAAATAATGTAAGAGGTTTATCAGCACAGTCATTCATAAATTTTTTTTAAGGGGACGTTCCAAAGGAAATATTTCATGGCATTCGCTTCAGAACTGCTACAAATTCGTCGGGCAGTAGACCAAGCCGTTCTAGCTGTCAACACAACTGGCACTGCTAAGAGTAGCCTAGGCTTCCATGTCGCTGGCAACGGGTTATACACAATGCTGGTGAGTACTTTGAAGGTGAGTAAAACTTTGAAACACATATCTACTTTGTACGAGCTGTAAATAAATAGCTGCCACTATTAAAGTTCCAACCCTCGTATTTACAAATGTTATCAATGCTCTTTTTGTGTGTGAGGCTTATAGCCAGAATTTTGACAGTATGGCGCCTACCTCGAGCTCTTCTGTGATGGAAAGTGACTACACGGTCACTATGTGTTGAGTGCTCCGGTACACTGACGAAAGTGAGGCTGATTGATCGTTTTACGTCCTATTTAAAAACCCGTTCCCACCAATGAAGTAGTAGAGTGCCCGTGTAGACATTATTATCTAGTGCCACCCTAAACGGCAGTTCCGACTAAAAGCTATGTCCATCTCACAAGCGAGTTCTGAGGGGACTCTACAGATCTGTTGGGTTGCCATTGTCTGGTTCGTCCTAACCGCCAAGTGCTGGCAGGGAAGGTATCCCTGCGCTCCTGGCATCTATCTTCAAACCAAGGAGCCTCTCTAAAGGTCATCGCCTGGTGACCAACAACAATTAACATAAAAGTTTTCTGAGCGTGATACCGCTTCATGACGTTATAAAAAAAAAGACAAAAAAATTGTAGTCGAGAAACCAAAGTTTCTGGCACAGTTACAGTGACCTTCTCCTGGCTCTACTGCTGTGTTGCAGCTGAGCAGCCATTTTGTCTTTACTATTCACTGAGCGTGACATTATATGTTAAGACATCTGGAGATACTGCTATAGCTGTACAACAGTTTCCTAGAACACTGAAAAGACCGAAGTCGAATGGCAGATGGACAGCCGGAAAGCAGTTCTAGGCGCTTCAGTCCGGAACCGCGCTGCTGCTAAGGTCGCAGATTCGAATCCTGCCTCGGGCATTATGTCCTTAAGTTAGTTGGGTTTAAGTAGTTCTAAGTCTAGGGGACTGATGACCTCCGATGTTAAGCCCCACAGTGCTTAGAGCCATTTGAACCATTTTTGACAGCCGGGAAGTAATTGTAAGAATTATTGAAAACTGTCCTCAAGTGTCAGTCTGCGGTTCCATCTTCTGGGACTTAGCAATCAAACCCCTCCTACAAATTCTAGATGGGGGATGACAGGTCAGACGGAACTGTAGCCTAGGCATTATGACCTATTCGTTGCAGTCACTGAAAACAACGGAGCCCAGCTGGAAGAGAAAGCCAGTGGAATACTACAAACTGTTGCACAATGGTATCACAATGACAAACTCAGGAATCAGGATAGTCGAATACAAAACAACATACACATTACTGAAAGGATCACTCCAAGGGAATCCTTCAGTTAAAATAGGATACACAAACATACGTAACATGCTATCATGGGGTACAAATATGCCAGAAACTGGATTTCCACGAAAACATAAGGCTAACAACAGACAAGGCAAAAAAATATTACATTAACTGGAGAGGCTAAATTCAAAACAGTACAGAATACTTCCACCAGCCATACGGACGTACCACTGTCTGTTCTGCTCTTAGAATCAGTACTCAGTTTCGCAGTTAGCATTTGGGCAGGAAGACTGTACCTGGTCACCAACTAAGCCTCAGGCAGACGAGGGCAGAGGAGTGTCCTACTTAGGCTATTAGGAGCCCTCGGCATCCCCTCGCGGAATGCACTGTATGTGGTGCTCGGAATATGCCCCATAGATATCACGATCAAATACGGAGCTACAAGGTACTGTTCAAAGATGGGGAGACTAGACAAGGTACACACAATAACTATTGTAGCGATTCAGCCATGTCACATTAAACGTTGGCGTTTGGATACATGGCAAGGTGAGTGGAATGTAAATGATAGGGGACGTAGACTGTGCGGCATCCTCCATGACATAAGGAAGCAGTTGAGAAGAAGCATATCGATCCCAGCCACGGTATGGTACATTTTTTAGCTGGACACGAACCTTGTCCCACGCACTGAACACATGTGAATCTGAGACAGACATCTACATGCACATGTGGGGCAGAAGGTTCCCCAGAACACACTGCCTTCTTCTGCAGGCAATGCGCGAAAAATAGGCGTACACTACACGTAGACTACACAGAAACAGAAATACATATACAGGGTGTCTCCAAATACACCGACAAGGTTCAAGGACAAGTTCCTTGCGCCAAATCAAGAAAAAAATGTCTAGCAAACATGGGCTCTAAACTGCATACCTTAACAGCTATGAGCACTTGTTTAGTAGAAGAGATGTGTTTCACACCAGTGAAGATGAACTAATGCTCATAGCTTTTAAAGTATGCATTTTAGATCCCACGTTTGCTTGACATTTTTTTCTTGGTTTGGCCCATATTACCTACTCCCAAATTATGGGAAACGAAGTCTTTGCAATAGAAGAGATCTTATCATAGTATTAAAGATGAACGGCGCTCTTAACGTACCTATTTTAGTGTCCATGTTTACTAACTGTGGTAAATTCTATATAGGTCAGTTTAGCAGGACAATATGTACCCGTCTGAAGGAACACCACAGAAGTTGGAAACTTAGAGAAGGAAACCCAACTTTTGCAGGCCATTGCTTACTTAAAGAAGGCCACATTTACAAGTTGAAACACAAAGTATTACCTCTCATCCATAAATGAAGGAAGATGAGCTATCTTCAAATAATGGAAATTAATAAACACACGTCCAGCAGCCCTAGCTTAGTAATGAATGACAAGACACAGTTCCCTCACTCGCCACTTCTAATTGCAGATACTATTCATTATCCTATCCAGGCCATGTTGGAAATTACACCTCTTACTCATAGGCGCCATTTCCTTTATTTTAGTTACTATTATTTCTCTCGTTGTGTTAAAAAGTTTTTGTTTGTATAATCACAGCTGCTTCACCCGCTTAATATCACTATCATATCTTATCTGTTTGTAATTTAGGATCTATTAAAGACAAGATTATTTTGTTCAGCCACATCTTTGGAATATGCCACCAAGTTAATTGTTCAGTTATGTTCTTCTACGTACAACTGTTGTAATTCGTCTATAGCTTATTAGTTAATGTGTCATATTTTATCTTAGTTAAATAATCTTACATCGCATTTAGTCTGAAATAATCCTGCTTTTTTTAATTCCTAATTCTAACATTAACATCTTCCTCTCTGGAAATGGTGATACTCTGTACATGCACTAGTTCAGAACTTTGATCCAACAAAATTTCACTGCACCATATATTTATCTTTGTACATCACTGCCGAAAACCGGTTCGTGTAAGAAATAATAAATATTTCAGAATATTACACCAGTGTTGGGTGTGGTTCATTCATAATGTATAAAATGGTCTAACAAGAACCGACGGAAGAGTCGATCAATGTAATATATTTAATTTTTCATGTCTAGTATTATTTCAAAAATCAATCTTACGGGGAGGATATTTGGAATAGTTTACAGAAAATAACCAATAAAAATAATTTACAGGTATGCTACCAGCTCATTTCCTTTTACAGAAATAATCTGTTTTATACAAGTGATTCGTCTCCCGGCAACATGTGCTTTATGTGGTACTTTAACGCTGTTGTGGTTACTTTAAAGACTAGGCAGATAATGCAGTGGTAAAGACGTTGAAAGTATATGCGAAAGGAAAAGGATTCTTTCCGTCTCAATGTTAGGTTTCCGCTTTTTCCTCAAATCATTTCATTTCAGAAAATGCCAGGCCAATTATATCAACAGGTCTACCGCTGATTTCCTGCCCAACCCTTATACCACTAAGTTTGCCTTTCGTCTCTAACAATGTCGATGTCTATAAGAAGTTTAACTTTATTCATCCTTCATTTAATTTTAAAAGAGGAGCCTTAGGGCTCGCTTATAGCGAGTCCTCGTGTACTGCAAATACTTTGAAACTCCCCTGCTTCAGTATTAGCGACAGCGAACGTAACTCCTCTTCTTCAAACCCATTTCTGTGATTGGCCATTAACAACTAGTAGGTTCACTAAGTCAAATGATAACTTACGTGTTCCTTCAGTAGCACATTACTGTACGGCTAAAGAAGAGTTTAACTGACAACAATTAATGATGAATCAGAAACTGTATTGTTTACTACAGCAATTATTCTTTCTCATAAAATTCGTGACTATACTTTGATTCATAAATCTCTTGTATGCGACAACACATAATGAATTTCTCCACACTGAAACTTCAGATACGCTTTAAATGCGTCACGAATGTTTCAGCTGAACATGATCTGAAGAACATGTAATTACATCACGGTTATAATGAACTCGCCTCAATGCGTCTAAGTCCCTTGAGCGCTGTCGATCGAATCGGCTGATTCAGATATTATGACGGGCGCTTGAACATCATGATAATTCATAAAACACTATCAGCTTTACTTTAACTGCTGCGTAGAGCTCAATCGGCTGTTTCTGCATGAGTGAAGATACTTGTAAGCATCCAAATAATAAGCTCTAAAATACCAAAAATAGTAAATAATATGTCTTGTGAAGATGTAGAACCCTCACATTTTCTTTCATGATATATAAAATTTCAACAATCTACAACACTGAGTGACATCCGGTGACCTTCCACCGCGTTTTTCTATTGTTCAAAATTTATTACCCGTTCGGAAACGGCTTCGTTGCTCCTTCTATCGTTGCCGTAACTTCTCACGTGTTACCCAGTGCCTTCGTGCATTCCAACTCCCTTACGCGTATCCAAGAACGAATGGTTTCGCAGATTGGAGAGACGCTTTCAATACTTTATTCACTACGGCATACATTGATGGAGTACATGCCTCTAGGGAAATCAACTTTTTTTGCGCTCTCCTCCGGTTTCCCCTTCTGATACCCATAGAGACAGCAAATCATATCGTGTGCTGCAAGATCTTCTCACAGTCTACAGAATTCCATTCCCTTAAACTTAGAAAAGAATGAAATCTGTAATAATGTTAGTGTTGTATGCCAACTAATTTAAGAACAGTGAGAATAGAACATGGAAACACGTATCGTATTAACTGAGTTTGAAAAGGATTTCAGGAGAGTGAACAGAAGCAAACGATTGAACACCATTGAGAAACGAGGGTATCCAAGACCCTTAACACAAGTACACACACAAACTGTAAAAGAGGGAAAGAGTGGACAGGAAAATAAAGTTCAACAGAGGAATGCGTCGAGGTTGTGCAAATTCTCCTATTCTGTTCAGTATATACTTGGACGACATTGTTAGACAGTGGAAACAGGAAATTAAACAAGGTGTCAGATTAATACCAGGACACGCACAAGTAAATAACTATTCTGCTCTTTGTTAATCACCAAAAAATTATTCAGAAGAAAAGAAAATACATCCAGTTTACAACACATCACCTGAATCAAATATATGAGAACTATCACCTAAAAAATCTTAAGTAATGACGTTCGAAAGGAAATTGTCAGTACACCCCCAAATAGTATTAGATGAACAATCAACAGAACAGGTGTCGAATTTACAGCTGTTATACTACGATATTATTTATAAGTACGAAAATGAAATCATTAAGAGATAAAATAAGTTTCAAATGATACGTGACAAAATACACAAAACACTGGGTGAAGAAGCAAGGACGAATACCAAGATAAAATTTTACCAAGCAACCTGTAATCTAACTATGATAACGATTCTTGCTCGTTATCTAACAAAGGCAAAAGAACACACGTAGTTGAAGGAAAATTTTTAAGGAAAATTAAAGGATGTACACTCACAAGGAACCCCTTGAGTGCTAGGTCGCAAGTTCAGTCTTTAGTAAGGCTCATTTGAAAGTGTTGAGTTAACAATTATAACAGGAGAAATGTTAGCTGCTAATGACTCTCCATGTGCATCAGGAGAGCGATAGAAAATCAGTGTCTGGGAGGTGCAGAGGTCACCTTGCTGTGGGATGTACGTATTGCACTTCATAAAATGGATGTTCAAGTAATGTTCAAACCAAACCATTAACTTGCACCTTGAACTTCTTCTTCTTCTTTCGCTTGAGGCCTTACTCCTGAGGCATTGCGGGGTCGGCCTTGTTACTATTGATTTGGCACTGTTAGTTGCAGAGGGTGGCTGGATGCCCTTCATGCTACCACCCCAAACCCCCAAGGATGGAATTAGTGTACCCCAGCTGTCTGAAACTTATGTAAGCCGTGGAGTAGTGTGAATGTGTTTCAAATGTCTGCGAGATGCATAACTGAGGTGGAACGTGGGGACCAGCCTGGTATTCATCTGGCGGGATGTGGAAAACCGCCTAAAAACCACATCCAGGCTGGCCAGCATACCGGCCCTCGTCGTTAACCCGCCGGGCGGATCCGATCCAGGGCCGGCGCGCCTACTCGAGTCCAGGAAGCAGCGCGTTAGCACTCTCGGCTACCCTGGCGGGTTAACTTGTACCTTGAACACCAAATGAAAAATGGTGCGCCACAGTAATCAAAAAACTTCGCACCATCAAGATCGAAGGGGAACTCCTTGGGAGTTACAAACTGTGCAGGACGTTCAGCTAGATATCCATTCTTAAAGAATGCATATAGAGTCATATTGATCCAATGGGGTGATGAGAACTGATGGAATGTGATGGGATGCAGCCGAATGCGAAACGGTCTGTCGTGGAGATTATCGTGAAACTGGCTATCCTTTAAGGCGTAGCTGCAGATAGTACGATAATACGAGGGTCACTCCAAAAGAAATGCACACTATTTTTGTAAAAATACAGTTTTCATTCTACATGTGTGAAAGTTTTACAGTGAGTAGATACATCCTTCCCGCTTGTTTTCAAACTTAGTTCAGCCTGTTCCCGTGAGTGGCGCCGTCACAGCATGTCTTCAAGATGGTTGTTAGACTTGAAGTTCGTCAGAAGCAACTTCCTGTCATAGAATTCCTGTGCTGTGAAAACGAGACAGTGGGAAACCTCCACAGGAGGTTGAAAAAGGTGTATGGAGATGTTGCTGTCGATCGCAGTACAGTTAGTCGGTGGGCAAGCAGGTTACATTATGAAAATGGGCACGACAATATTGAGGATTGTCCCTGCAGCGGCAGGCCTCGTACTGCACACACTCCAGACAATGTGCAGAGAGTTAAACATCATGCCAAGTGGAACCACCATAAAATCTGTCTGATACGTATGTGACGACACGGAAGAAACTTGACGCTCGACTGTGTCGTGTTCGACCACATCGGCAAAAGCAGGATGTTTTGGTGTTACACGACAGTTCACGGGCACGTGTCAGTCAAAAAATCATGGAAGCGATCACAAAACTCGCGTGGACAACACTGAAACACCCAGCTTACAGTCCTGACCTGGCTCCATGTGACTATCATCTCTTTGGGAAACTGAAAGACTCTCTTCGTGGAACAAGGTTTGACGATGATGACTCCCTTGTGCTCGCTGCCAAACAGTGGCTCCAACAGGTTGGTCCAGAATTTTACCGTGCGGGTGTACAGGCGCTGGTCGAAGACGGCGTAAGGCAGTTGAGAGGAATGGAAATTATGTGGAGAAATGAAAATATTGTTCCTAAAGGATGTATCTACACACTGTAAAACTTTCAAACGTGTAGAATAAAAGATGGATTTAAAAAAAAATTGTGTGCATTTCTTTTGGAGTGACCCTCGTATGTTTCACAGGCAAGAAAAAAACTAACATCCTGAGGCTGAATTTTTCCAATGGTTTCTGGGCATGAATTCCAAAGTCACTCTTTTTTCAGGAGGAATAGTCTGCTCTAAAGCAGTATAATTTTTATACGAAAGCCAGGAATCGGGCAAAAGCAAGCTATTTTGACTACCTATTGGCCAAAAGCAGTGCTCATACCATAGTTGTAGTTCTCTTACGCCTGTTTTCCCACTCTTGCTTCGTGTTATACTTCCTGCTGCCCTTGCAAGATCACGCACACGAGGGGGGAGGGGGAGAGCACCTCCAACTTCTCGCATAACAATAAATAACCTTCCAGCCGATTTACCATCCAGATTAACAGTGGGATAATTGCATATGAGTACATTAAGGCTCTGATGTTAGTTGACCTTGATAAAACCCTCTTGGTACCTCTAATTTCCAGGGTTCCTTTCATATGCATTTCCTTTTCAAACCCTGATTGCTCGGAGCTGAAAATAGATTCCTTACCAAACAAGGGAATAAATTTGATTCATTTACAAATTTTCGGACCGATTCCACAATTTGCTGTGCATCGTCAAGTTGACGCTTCGTTTAAAATTTCATTATCTTACCTTTTCCAGTTCTGTAGCACCGTTCTAAGCTGAAATTGTGCAACCATCCACTGCTTCCCTTGAAATCACTGTAATCTATGGCGCGCGCAATTTGGTGTGAATAACGTTGCAGGTCACTACCACGCACATCCTGTAAATGGTATCCTTGGAAAGCGCAAACAGCAGTTTTTGTAACAAGTGCATCTTGTCCTGCCTAGAATATCGCTTGTTTTTCTTATGCAGTTGTAAGTAGGCTGTTTAGGTTTTTTTATTGGTATCGCCACGTAGCGCTCTATATGAAAATCACTGGCTGTGCTGTGTGCAGTCTGAGGCTGGTCGGCATTGTTGCAATAGTCGCTATTGTCGTGTTGGGCAGTTGGCTGTTAACAGTGCGTTGCGTTGCGCAGTTGGAGGTGAGCCACCAGCAGTGGTGGATGTGCGGAAGTGAGATGCCGGATTTGTGAGAGCGGATGATCTGGACGTGCGTCCATCAGAAACAATACATTTGTAGGAATGGATGTCATGAATTGCTATAGATATTATGACTTTTGAACACTATTAAGGTAAATATATTGTTTGTTCTGTATCAAAATCTTTCATTTGCTAACTATGCCTATCAGTAGATAGTGCCTTCAGTAGTTTTGTAAGTAGGCTGTTTATGTTTTCTCTATGTAAGTAGGCTGTTAGGCTGTTTAGGTTTTTTTATTGGTAACGCCACCTCTGTATGAAAATCACTGGCTGTGCTGTGTGCAGTCTGTGGCTGCTTTGCATTGTTGTAATACTCGCCATTGTAGTGTTAGGCAGCTGGCTGTGAACAGCGCGTAGCGTTGCGCAGTTGGAGGTGAGCCGCCAGCAGTGGTGGATGTGGGGAGAGAGATGGCGGAGATTTGTAATTTGTCATGAACTGCTATATTTATATATGATGATATCAAGGTAAATACATTGTTTGTTCTCTATTAATATCTTTCATTTGCTAACTATCCCTATCAGTAGTTAGTGCCTTCCATAGTTTGAATCTTTTATTTAGCTGGCAGTAGTGGCGCTCGCTGTATTGCAGTAGCTTGAGCAGCGAAGATTTTTGTGAGGTAAGTGATTTGTGAAAGGTATAGTTTAATGTTAGTCAGGGCCATTCTTTTGTAGGGAATTTTGAAAGTCAGATTGCGTTGCGCTAACAAAATATTGTGTGTCAGGTTAAGCACAGTCTCGTGTAGAATTGTTCAAAGGGGACGTTTCATAAGTGTGAAGTTACCCAACTGTGTATTGCGTAAACTTGTGTCACTGATGTAGTAAAAAGAATGTTTGTTTCTCTGTCAAATAATCAGATAGCTGTGTAATTCTGTGTTAGAGAAATATGGTACCGATGTGTAAAGTTGTATAAGCAAATACCATATTAGCTAAGGCTCCTTGTGCTTGCCAAACACATGGTACACAAAGCAAGCGTGTACCCCCCTGAGGATTAATGTAATTATACCCTCAGGTGTTACAGATTACAGCAATGCAATGAAATGTATCACGGAAAACTTTCTTTGTAATTCAAAAATCTTTAAAAATAAATGTTTTAAGTACAAAATTAATCACTCAAATGCGTGTCCTGTAGCGCTAAATATGCGTCTTGCTGTAAGATAATCTCTGTGGAAGTGTCGTAGTTATCGTCCTCCGAAAGCTAAGTTCTGCAGAAGACAATGTACTTACCTCATAATACACAAAAGTGAAATGCTTTGCGTATAGATATCGTAGTTATTACGCTTATTGTTGTAATGAAGAAAGTACTGTACAGTAACGTATTGTTATGCCACGAAAAAGGCTGTCTCATTGTTGCTATACCACAAAAGTTACTACTAAAACATGTTTTTCTTCCTAGAAGAATTCAGAAAACTGTGCAGATATAAAACAGATACACTGCAAAAGCAACATTGTGAATTGTCACTCATTAGTAGCGTCGTGATAACATCGTGTAGCTGTCACATAAACTAACCACTGTGTCCTCTGGTATCTCACAGAAAGTACTTTAAATCCAGAATATATTTTCAAGTAAACCCAAAATGTTGCATTAAAATCTCATTTGCAGTACCAGTATGTGTCCTAAGTATGTAAGCCTGATAGTCGCTACGTAATCGTGCAACTAACAAGCAAGAATGTACAAATACAACACTGTGTCGTCTGTTCACTATAACAATGCATTCGTAATTTCTGTTTAAAAATGTTCCCTAGGTTCTAGACTGGATATTTCACTTCAAACATTGTTGTATGTTAACAGATTCTAAGTCTGACAAAGCATACTAGTAGCGTCAATTGAAAAGTTTTATGGCAAAGAAAAAGTTAAAAAAGCAGATTATCTTTCAATAATCGGTTTTACATGTGAAATGTGGTACAATCTTTTACTCTTCCTAGTGCACAGAGTTTCAACTTCAAAGAATTATCATGTTGTATACATCGGTAAAGAATGCTAAAATTTTTCTCAAGGCTAGCGTCTTATGTTATTTTTCTCGGAGCCAGCGGGCGCACGCGGCTGCCTGCTGTGCGAGTCATTGTCTGTCTCTTTGTTGGCGCGCGTTGTTATTGGGATTAGGAGACCTAACTTCTACAAATTCACTCTGACGAGAAGGCCCTGCTCTGTTCGAATCCCGCCAGTTCTGATGCAATTCAGATCTGTCGTTACGATCATATCGTCCGTCGTCATGTCGGGAGTTCCTGCAGTTTCTTTCTTGTCGGTCATGTGGTGGAGAATTTCTCCCGGAATCGTAACTGCGCGCTGAACTGTTGCGTCTGAAGTTATTTTGTCTCCCTTGATAATAATTGTTTTGGTTTCCATATTGTCTGTTTCTATGGTTATCTCTATCATATTCATAATTACGGAAGTGCGATCTTTCTCTGTAACTATTACTCTGCCAGTGGTTGTCATACGGGTGGTGTCTGTTTTGGTCATGATTTACGTTGTAAGAATAGCCTTTTCGTGTCCAGTTATTGTTTCTGTCATCACGGAATTGTGACGTATGTGACCTGAAGTGATTGTTTTCCTGTTTTCGTATCCGGCGACTGTCTGTGTCAATTTCTAATTCTTGTAAAAGTCCCTGAAATGCTTCAATGTCGTCTTTGCAACGTCCTGCTAAAATAATATGTCGTAAATGTTCAGGTAATTTGAGTAAGCAAATGCGGATGAGTTCTGAGGGGCTGTATGGGTTTGAAAGATACTGATTCTTGTGCAACATGTCTTCAAAATATTTCACAAGACTGGAGAATTCAGATTGTTCGAAATGTTTCATCATTATGATACCATGTTTTACGCGGTCTTGTGTGGCTTGAGACCAATACGCTGAGAGGAAGGCATGGTAAAATTCTCCTTCACTGTGGCAATCGTGAATGACCGATCGCATTCTTACAGCTGGTTCATTCTCTAAGTAGCCACACATAAATTCTAATCTGTGTTCTAACGACCAGTTGGGAGGAAAACAATGCGAGAATTGATGGAGCCATGCTTGTGGATGAATGTCGTTGCCAGAATTCTTAAATGTTTTGAATTTACGTGTAGTAATGAACAGCTTATAGTCAAAATCGTCATGTCGGCGAGTCGCATATCGGTCATTGTTAGGTCGTGTCGGCCGTTCCATCTCACAATTCGGTGCACATTGCCAATTTCTTTCATAACTTCCGAAATGCCCTGTGTTATTATTTTGTGGCTGTTCCGTATTTCTGTGTCCCTCTTCCCGTATTGGGGCGCGAGTATCCTCTGAAATACGTAATTCTTGTACTACTTGTGCCAACTGATCTTGCACTTCCCGGATTTCTCTTTTGTACTGTGTATTGATTTGATTTTGATTTTGTTTGAATTTTCTAATTTCTACATACTCTTCAGTGTCAGTGAAGGCTACAGGTGTTGTGTTATTCAGATCATCATCTACCTTTGTAGATAAGTTAGTGAACTGATCTGAAAGTTCTGCTACTTTATCCGATAGTGAAATTATTTCCTCTGTATGTTTTTCTGAACCAAGTTTCAGAGTATCTACTGTGTCCTTTAAGTTTTCCTGAGTTTTTGCAAGTTGCGTAACCGAATCGGTAGATGCAACTGAGTCAATTTTAGCTTGCAAGGTGTTGTGATTTTCATGAACAATAGTTTGCAGTTCTTTTATGGCTGCTTCATGATTCTGTAATGCATTTTCATGACGCGAAAAAATAGGTTGGAAATGCTCACAAATTTGTGTTTTTACGTCATTACAGATTTTTTGACATTTCGATTCAATGTGATGTAACTCAGTAGTTAAATCCTCACGTGTTTGTTCAAGAGTTTGCTCCAATGAGTCTAACTTTTGAAGATTCTGTTCCATTGTGTCTAACTTTTTAAGATTCTGCTGTGTTTGTCTCTGATTTTGTTCCATTGTGTGTAACTGTTGCTGTGTTTGTTTCTGATTTTGTTCAAGCGTTGTGTCTAACTTTTGTAGCCTTTGTCCCATTTGTTGCATTAACTGTAATAACAATGCACTGGTGTCTGAAACATGTTCCTCAGTGCTTTTCGGCAGTGAATTTGCACCGGCAACATTCACATTTTGATAAGCGGAAAGCGTGTCTTGACTCATTTGAGAAAACGGTGAGGACGCAAAACCTGAATCTACAGTGTTTGCAAAATTGTGTCCTATCATTTCGGATTCCTGAGGCGAGCTGTTGCCGACCGATCGATCGATAATGCTTCCCTCTTCACTAATTGTTTCACTGTCCACGCCATTGTTTGCCGCCCGCTCCATTTCCCTATGCACAATTATCAAATTACTACTTTGAACATCAGTTAATTCATTACTCGGTGGCGCTAACACACTGCTTTCATTTTCACTGTCATTTCTCAGTTTACTTTGGAGCCTAGTATTACGTTTTTCACACGCCATTATTGTCACAGTATTTCACACGACAACACAGAAAAACACAATTTGAAGATCAAAAATAAGAGAACACATTAACATAGCACTGAAAATAATATCTAGTTAATTGCAGCTGCGAAATACATGGTGCAAATCTACATGCATGCCACAACTGTTTTACTGTACAACAATGAAAGACTGCAACTACAAAGGAGGTTTTCTCTACAATTACGCGCTAGCAATAAACAAAATCTACACTAATTACACAAACTACAACAAAAAAAATCAGAAGATTCCAGTGAGGTATCCTTGGCTAAGGTTCGACATATGAAACTTCCCCTTTGAACAATTCTACACGAGACTGTGCTTAACCTGACACACAATATTTTGTTAGCGCAACGCAATCTGACTTTCAAAATTCCCTACAAAAGAATGGCCCTGACTAACATTAAACTATACCTTTCACAAATCACTTACCTCACAAAAATCTTCGCTGCTCAAGCTACTGCAATACAGCGAGCGCCACTACTGCCAGCTAAATAAAAGATTCAAACTATGGAAGGCACTAACTACTGATAGGGATAGTTAGCAAATGAAAGATATTAATAGAGAACAAACAATGTATTTACCTTGATATCATCATATATAAATATAGCAGTTCATGACAAATTACAAATCTCCGCCATCTCTCTCCCCACATCCACCACTGCTGGCGGCTCACCTCCAACTGCGCAACGCTACGCGCTGTTCACAGCCAGCTGCCTAACACTACAATGGCGAGTATTACAACAATGCAAAGCAGCCACAGACTGCACACAGCACAGCCAGTGATTTTCATACAGAGGTGGCGTTACCAATAAAAAAACCTAAACAGCCTAACAGCCTACTTACATAGAGAAAACATAAACAGCCTACTTACATGTACTCATGTCATAATTCCTGTAACACTGATGTATATGTCTATATCTATTCTTTTGTAAAGCCTGTACTACAAATGTTATCTATATTGTTATGTTTTTAATGATGTATTTTGTACCTTTATTGTATTCTTATGTTATAAAATTGTAATTGTCACCAGTTCATGATATTATTAACTTGTTAGTTACATTTCACTGCACACGTTTCTGTTGGTCATAGTATATGGACAATATGTGAGAAGTAGGGACTGTTAGTGTTTGCACGTGTGTTGATAATTCAGCAAGGGACTGGATAACAGCATTGCTGGTTCTAAGGACAATTCCAAAAACTTTGTGAGTGCACAAGTGGTGGTTTATGGACTTGCTATATTCTCCGCAAGACTCTTCGATGGTGAATGTGCACCTGCACAATCGCAACAGATGGCTGCTGGTCATCTCTACAAGGACTGCAGTGGGTCTGCACCTCTGGTGGCCCACCAATACCATTATCTCTACAAGGACTACAGTGGGTCTGCACCTCTGGTGGCCCACCAATACCATTATCTCTACAAGGACTGCAGTGGGTCTGCACCTCTGGTGGCCCACCAGTATCGTAATCTCTACCAGGACTACGGTGGGTCTGCTCTGTGATGACTTACCTACCAATATTCTTCAAAACGTCGAATGACTCTGCTGTGGGTTTGCTCTGTTGTGGCCCATTACCTGTCAGCATGTCGAGAGTCAGCACTGTCTTTCCGTTGGAAGGACAACACTACTTCTTCAAGACTGCATGGAAATCCACTACTTCTGTGTGCAATTTCTTTTACTAATGAGACTTTGTGAAAAAAAACCTGTGATTACCGTAATGAATGATCAGGACTGTCTTTATAAACTGTGAGAAAATTTTAGCTTTTGACCAACATTGTATCAATAAGTGTGTGCATTCTATATCTTTGTTACTGTAATTGTGAAAAATTTTTGTCAAATCTGTATTGGCCAGTGCCCAACACCATTTGTAAAAATTTTTTGTGGGGAGCATGGGGGCTATGTAAGTAGGCTGTTTATGTTTTCTCTATGTAAGTAGGCTGTTAGGCTGTTTAGGTTTTTTTATTGGTAACGCCACCTCTGTATGAAAATCACTGGCTGTGCTGTGTGCAGTCTGTGGCTGCTTTGCATTGTTGTAATACTCGCCATTGTAGTGTTAGGCAGCTGGCTGTGAACAGCGCGTAGCGTTGCGCAGTTGGAGGTGAGCCGCCAGCAGTGGTGGATGTGGGGAGAGAGATGGCGGAGATTTGTAATTTGTCATGAACTGCTATATTTATATATGATGATATCAAGGTAAATACATTGTTTGTTCTCTATTAATATCTTTCATTTGCTAACTATCCCTATCAGTAGTTAGTGCCTTCCATAGTTTGAATCTTTTATTTAGCTGGCAGTAGTGGCGCTCGCTGTATTGCAGTAGCTTGAGCAGCGAAGATTTTTGTGAGGTAAGTGATTTGTGAAAGGTATAGTTTAATGTTAGTCAGGGCCATTCTTTTGTAGGGAATTTTGAAAGTCAGATTGCGTTGCGCTAACAAAATATTGTGTGTCAGGTTAAGCACAGTCTCGTGTAGAATTGTTCAAAGGGGACGTTTCAGTTTGAATCTTTTATTTAGCTGGCAGTATTGGCGCTCGCTGTATTGCAGTAGTTCGAGTAACGAAGATTTTTGTGAGGTAAGTGATTTGTGAAACGTGTAGGTTAATGTTAGTCAGGGCCATTCTTTTGTATGGATTTTTGAAAGTCAGATTGCGTTACGCTAAAAATATTGTGTGTCAGTTTAAGCACAGTCATGTATAATTGTTCAAAGGGGACGTTTCATATTGGAAAGCGCAAACAGCAGTTTTTGTAACAAGTGTATCTTGTCCTGCCTAGAATATCGCTTGTTTTTCTTATGCAGTTGTAAGTAGGCTGTTTAGGTTTTTTTATTGGTAACGCCACGTAGCGCTCTATATGTAAATCACTGGCTGTGCTGTGTGCAGTCTGAGGCTGGTCGGCATTGTTGCAATAGTAGCTATTGTAGTGTTGGGCAGTTGGCTGTTAACAGTGCGTAGCGTTGCGCAGTTGGAGGTCAGCCGCCAGCAGTGGTGGATGTGGGGAAGTGAGATGGCGGATTTGTGAGAGCGGATGATGTGGACGTGTGTCCATCAGAAACAATACATTTGTAAGAATGGATGTCATGAATTGCTATAGATATTATGACATTTGAACACTATTAAGGTAAATACATTGTTTGTTCTGTATCAAAATCTTTCATTTGCTAACTATGCCTATGAGTAGATAGTGCCTTCAGTAGTTTGAATCTTTTATTTAGCTGGCAGTATTGGCGCTTGCTGTATTGCAGTAGTTCGAGTAACGAAGATTTTTGTGAGGTAAGTGATTTGTGAAACGTGTAGGTTAATGTTAGTCAGGGCCATTCCTTTGTAGTGATTTTTGAAAGTCAGATTGCGTTGCGCTAAAAATATTGTGTGTCAGTTTAAGCACAGTCATGTTAATTGTTCAAAGGGGACGTTTCATATTGGAAAGCGCCATCAGTAGTTTTTGTAACAAGTGCATCTTGTCCTGCCTAGAATATCGCTTGTTTTTCATATGCAGTTGTAAGTAGGCTGTTTAGGTTCTTTTATTGGTAACGCCACGTAGCGCTCTATATGAAAATCACTGGCTGTGCTGTGTGCAGTCTGAGGCTGGTCGGCATTGTTGCAATACTAGCTATTGTAGTGTTGGGCAGTTGGCTGTTAACAGTGCGTAGCGTTGCGCAGTTGGAGGTCAGCCGCCAGCAGTGGTGGATGTGGGGAAGTGAGATGGCGGATTTGTGAGAGCGGATGATGTGGACGTGTGTCCATCAGAAACAATACATTTGTAAGAATGGATGTCATGAATTGCTATAGATATTATGACTTTTGAACACTATTAAGGTAAATACATTGTTTGTTCCGTATCAAAATTTTTCATTTGCTAACTATGCTTATCAGTAGATAGTGCCTTCAGTAGTTTGAATCTTTTATTTAGCTGGCAGTATTGGCGCTCGCTGTATTGCAGTAGTTCGAATAACGAAGATTTTTGTGAGGTAAGTGATTTGTGAAATGTGTAGGTTAATGTTAGTCAGGGCCATTCTTTTGTAGGGGTTTTTGAAAGTCAGATTGCGTTGCGCTAAAAATATTGTGTGTCAGTTTAAGCACAGCCATGTATAATTGTTCAAAGGGGACGTTTCATATTGGAAAGCGCAAACAGCAGTTTTTGTAACAAGTGCATCTTGTCCTGCCTAGAATATCGCTAGTTTTTCTTATGCAGTAAACGTTCATATTGCTGCGGACTCATTCGAAATCTGTTCATTTCTTTTTACTATGCTGCAGAAAATCCGCGATGTGCGTAATTATGTTTAGCATTCCCTCCTTGAACAACGATTGTCTTTTACTACGGTTCACAGGAAACGTGATTTGTGGCTCTCTGCCCGACAAGGATGATGAACTACGTGGCTCGACACCTGTTTCAATACCACTTTCCCTAGTTAAGCACGTATCGTCATCATTGTACTCTTCATGCACATTTTCCGCACAGTCGAGCGTATATGACACCACGCATTTTTACTCACATTGCAGAAACGCTTATATTTCGCCTACCACTGCTGTCTCACTCTGCGAAATTCCTTGATTTCCCTTCTGCCGAAGTGTCAAGCTGGGCAAACGTTGTTGTAGATATACTACAATGATTGCTTTGTTTACCGTTGCCATTGCTCTGCTTTGTATGAACACCCTAGCACTGTAGCAGTGTTCTGAGTTAGTCGTCGACAAAGCAGTTCAGCAACCTTTTATAACCTCATGCTGTGCACACCCTTGGATACCTTCAGTCCCATCCCCTGTTGTCATTAGCAGTCAATGTTGTGGCGGCGTGGTATATGATATGTGGGGCGTCGAATGCCGTTAATGTTATTGGCACTTTGCGGTCTCGAACTCAAGGGTTCCTCGTCAGAGATCAACTACAAAACAGTATTTGAAAAGAAGAACTTATAAATTGGGTAAATGAGAAAAAATAGATTAAGGATGCATAAAATGGAAATGGTATATCAGCATAATGGGGAAAGACAGTTAACAAATGAATAATTATAAACCAATAAAAGAGTGAGATCTAAGACGACAGGGCCCTCCTTTTCTGTGCCCTCTACGTCCATCGGCTCCCTCCCCCCCCCCCTCATCTGTCCGGGAGCTCCTCCACCCCCCCCCCATCCCCATATGCCTTCGTGCTCTATTGTGCAGGGTTTTCCGTGAGTGTTCAGTGTTGTGCGTCCCCTTTTTAAAGTGCTGCTAACAGAAACCAGACTGTCGCCGTGTTTTTTACTGTTGCCTGTCATTTTCCTAAGTGTTCCTAATCAGCATCACTGACCTCTTTGTTGTTTATGTTTTCTTCAGAACTTTCGCCATGCACTAGATTTAATCAGTCATCGTTTTATCACCTCTTTTTATTGTTGTGTCTCCTCATTATGTTTTTTAACTTTATCTGTAGGCTGCAGAGCGGCGGTATTACGCTGCTGCCAACAATGAAAAAAAAAGGAGACGACATGACAATAGATGACTCCAGTGAACGCGGATCGGGCTGTAAGACGATTTACTTTAACTCAGTGACTCTTTCTTCCATTGAAAGAAAAAAACACCCCCAACTGCATTCACTGAATTAAATGGCAAAAATTGCTCATTTTTGTGATGAAGGCTGACATATACTTGACACAAGCGCTGTTTTGTTTAGGACACACTGTATTGATTAGTGCTGACAGATCTGCAAGGTTATCTAAGGATTACGTTTCTCACTAAAGATGCTAGTCTTTTCACCAACTTTGTTGAAAGCTACTGTTACAATAGGAATTCTCAGGCTGTGTCACACTATCTTGTCGCCAGCCCCATGAAGACGACCGGCAGAAGTGGGTCGCCTTGTGCAGCAGACAGGTGGCCAGGGCAGATGGCCTCACGTGATGTCAGCTGGACTGCCAGCCACGCATTGTCCCTTTTGTCCCATACAGCTGACGCTAAGAGCGGAACTGGATGTGGCTGCAGCGAGTTTCCAGCAATCCTAACAGGATGGTTGGACGCAGTTCAGGCATTAAATTGTCTCCAACATCAGACAGAATCGATCTGTTCTTTCATTCAAAACAGTATTTAGAAAAACCAAGTAGGGGCAATAAAAGCGGATTATCAAGAAATTCAAACGGGAACAAAGGTCCACGTGGTACACTGAAAAGGTAGCAAAATAGGAGTGATTTCGAAGAACTACTGACCAGAATAGCCGTAGTTATTCGCACGGGCATTTGCAGAGTATGAAGATACGAATCTGATAGCAATTTGCAAAATATTTATGGAAATTCATACTGTGATGGCATACTCCTTTATTCTGTGGTGCAGTTATGGAAGCAGCCGGGCAGTTTTTTATTCTCGCTTTCAGATTTCATGCAGTTACCACGGACTTCTCGTGTTGCAATCATTCGAGACTGGTTGAAGTCGTCTGTAATACCTTTTAGAGTCCTTATAGCGCATATGTACCATTTATATTAAGAAAATGTCTCTGTTTTGTATTAGCGCGAAATAAGGAAGAGTGCCATGGACACGATACACGAATTGTGGTGGCAGTCTTTAAAACACAGGCGATTTTCGCTGCAGTAGTACCTTCTCATGAAATTTCATTCACGTACTTTCTCCTCAGACTGTGAAAATATATTGTTGGCGCTCATCTACATAGGGAGAAGTGATCATCGAAATAAATTAAGAGAAATCAGAGTTCGCACGGAACGATTTAAGTGACCGTTTCTCCAACACGCTGTTCGAGAGTGGAAAGGTAAAGAAGTAACGTAAAGGTAGTTCGATGAACCCTCTTCCAGGCACTTAATTGTGAATTGCAGAGTAATCATGTAGATGCAGATTTAATGCTTATAAAGAATCCTCCTCGATTGTAAATAGAAACGGGCTGTTGACCTAGGTTTCGGCGCGGATAACCATGCCTTCTTCAGAACACACTAAAACTACAAATTGCCTAAAGAGGCATGGTCCAACACTAATACAGAACGCCCAAAACGGCAAAAGACTCGCATAAAATGTGAAATAAACGGTACGTGTATACCATGTCAATAGCTGTACTTAGCTTTTTTTTTTTTTTTAATCTCGTACTGTTCGCTTTTGTTCGTTGCGTCTGCTCGGGGCGGACGTTGTATGACATCCGTTTACGTTCGTTGATGATCGATTAACTCAGTTTTTTTATTACAGAGGGCACGTAACCCTCTGACCGAACACGCTGAGCTACCGTGCCGGCAACTCAAACGTCAGAAGCGTGCTTCCTCACCTTAGCCAACGTTCGGTGGGTCGCGGGCTATCAAGTAAACTGAGGTGGCGTTGACAGCTAGGCTGTGAGAATGTCAGAAAGGAACGCGCATGCGCAAATTGAGAAATCGTCTTCTTCCATGTGATTGATATAAAATGTGTTACGAAAGTGATCAGATGACCGGGTCAAAGGCACAGGAAGTTAATGCGTGTGTATATATAATGTCTTAGCTCGAGGACGATTTTATAGAACTATATAACGTGGATAGGCTGAAACTATATATGTGGGATAGAAAATGCCACGGATGATCAAAACGCACGCACGCAGGACAGACAAAATAGCTAGAAGCAGGTTAAAAATATGGGGGACGCAGATTCTTTCGCTGTACATACCATCTAACACTCTGCGTGGTGTCTGTTTGTTCTAAGTCGTGTCTCCCTACCACTTTCGCGCAACGACGCTCTGAGCGTGTTTTTTAGGGAATTGACTAGTTTGAACCTGGGACCCGTTGCTGGTAAGGAGACGCCAGACCACACATGACATGTAGAGTTCAGAAGAGTTCAGTCAGACTAGCGATGATATAATCAAATACTTAATGATATCAGCGTCAGCTCCACTGCACTTCCTGTAAAAGAATCTTAATACTAACCAAATTTAGTGGAAGGGGTTCAAGACTTCCCTATTTTTAGTTAGCTGGTAAAATAACGTCGAAAAAACAGTTAAGTTTACCATTGGAATTTTTATTCTACTCACAAAACATTGTTTATAAATTGCACTATTAAAAAAATATTTTAATACAGGATGGAAAAAACCAACTGCGTTCAACAAAAATGTGGACGATTATTCCCTGAATGGGCTTCCAAGTTATACAATGGATTGAAGGATGACCTATGCCATATCACATCTATAATCTAGGTTTAAGTTAAGTTTCATAAAACAGAAAACTATCAAAATGGTCTACAGTAACCCTCAATTATCTTTAATTACTTATTTAACTTGTCGTAAATTACAGTGGCTCATGTGGCTTCTCAATAATCATATAACAGAAAAATCGTTGCGTTTCAGATTTTAACTTCAAGTAGCAAATTTGAATACCATGAGGCTTAATTGACGATCGACACTAGTATTACGTAAAAAGGGGATGTAACAGATGAGACTTCTGCAGTTCTGAGTGAAGCCTTATGCGCTCTTATGTGGCATCGCGTGCGTTCATTACCTTGTCGGTGGTTAGGCAGTGTCAGGAGGCAGTGGGCGGCGCAGCTCCACGCACCTCGCCGTCTCGGAAGCAACTCCTTCTAACTTCTCTTTACTACAATTTACGGAAGTTGGTTTAAGAAAAAGGTATCTGGCTGTGTTTTCAACTGACCAATCAGGGTCTCAGTGTTAACTTTAAGCTCCGCCTACAAAAATTCTGTCTATCCAATGAGAAACGTTATACTTTTCGTGGTGGGGCAATGTTTTTTATGTTTGCAACGTAACAGAGACGCGTATAGTCTCACGCTAAAATTTGCAGCTGGTGTGGTCCTTTTAGTGTTATTGTAAGATCTATACTGTTCTTTTGGAGGGCTCTATCTTTTAACATGGGCTGGGGGGTGGTCTTGGCGGTCGGCGGGCGATGTGGGTGTCCCTTATTGTAGGGCCTTCTAGCTTACACGACTCTGCCCTTTGCTTCTGTTCTCGTTTCTCCCCTCGGAACTGCGTCTGTTTCATGGTGGGAAGGTATGACATGCATTTAGGGGTTCTTGTGTTAGTCTGTGGTATTCCATTTGATCACTCGTTGATCGTATTTCTTTGGTTAATTTAATTTCAGGATTTATTCGGAGCTATGTGACATACTGCTGAATTTGCTATCATGTCAGGGTTTTCATGGAAGGTGTTGGTTTTGCCTGACACCTTACAACCATATCTGATCAAATTGGGCAGACATCTATCAGTGGATATTAATATGACGTATGTCCAGCCTTCTCCTCTGTGAAGGTTTTGACTCTGGTCGGGACATTTTCATGACATATCTGAATGTCTGTGGTGGAATGGCAACCCATTCTTCCTCGGCAGCTGAAACCAGAGAACGTAGAGATGTTGAACGGTGGGTGTCTGGAGCAAAGTCGACGTTCTAATGCAGGACAAGCTGTTCTCTTGGGTTCAGGTCGGCAGGCCAGTCCATTTCGGGAATGTTATTTTCTGCAAACCACTGCCTCACAGATCCTGCTTTACGACATAATGCATTGTAGTGCTGATATAAACAATCGTAGTCCCTGAAATGCTCCTCTATAGTACGCACTACACAATGCTGCCAAACATGTTCATTTTCTTCCACATTCAGCGTTTTCTTAAGCGCAATAAGGGATCCGGATCCTAATCACGAAAAATACCCCCATACCGTAACAACAAATCCTCTGCACTCAACTTTTCCCACTGCACTTGATGGTAGGTAACATTCACCAAACCCAAATCCTTCCACTGGATTGTCACAGCAGGTATAGCGGGATTCTTCTTTTCTAATCACTCCTTTCCGATTATCTCTTCACACCAGCTTTTAGCTTCATTTAGCGTGACGTACAAAAATGTATGGCAAATGAGAAGCCGTCTTACTGCTGAAGCTATCCTGTTGCTATCCTCGTGCTAGCTGGACTGTTGATTGTACTTTCGAACTCATAATTCCTTCTGCTGGTTTCATGCTATCTTTACAAACATTCTCTACACTTCTCGAGGGTCCCTGGCCGCCAGTACATGAGATCTGACTGATCTTGGTCCCTCCTTCGAGTTTCCATCTCAAAATCACGTCACCATCAGTCGACTGAGGCAGCTTTAGAAGGGTTGAAACGTACTTAATGGATCTGTTAGTCAGGTGACATCCCATGCCCAGTCCACGTTCTAAAATGCTGAGCTCTCCTGACTGACCCATTCTGCTGTTACTGCTTCTCTACTGACAGTGTAAGACGTTGTGGTCTCCTGACCTTCATTGCTTACATATTCCACCCTCACAATCATACTCGACACATCAAGACGCTTCATTCGAACCCAAACTCGATAAGATAAAGTCAGTGTTGTATGAATTCATGTAAACGATATGCAAATAACAAGTAAGCGCACCGTGGTTGAAATACTCGAGGCTGGTGTACACACATACATTCCAGACACCACAATCACAGGAGCTTTTAGTTTGGGAGAGAAACTGCACAACGGGACGCCGGTCCCTTCAGAGGATGACCCAGCCTATGTCGGCCAGTGACTGCCCGTGGAGCAGACAGCGTGGGCCCCGTGTTCGGCTTAAAAGCAAATTCCGCTGCATTGTGTGGGAGCGGCCAGCCTACGCATTCTTTACACATAGCATGCAGTTTCAGAGATTTTCACAGGGAGACAGTAAACGCCAAACGCCAATGCTACAGGTTTCCGGATTGGTTGCCTTAAACGAAACGTCATTCTCCCGTTTTAGAAGAGCAATGCTGATTGGCAGACGATATTTCTGACGCCTTGAGCTGAAGGAATAATGGAAGAGACCAAAAGATATACCCCTTCACGTCTGGCGTGGACAGGCACCGTTCCGTTGTCACTCTTGGAGCGAGGAACAAGTCTCTCCTCAGTGCTTCACTGGGAGAGCACCTACGTCGAGAGTGAATCGAAGTGCTACCCTATATTTGAGTCCTTGCGATTAAGCGTTGTTCACTGTGTTGGCCGACACACTTATTGTGTGGTGTGAATGGACAGAGTTATAGTTAAACGCCTGCGAGCGAATTTTGAGCGGCATCGCAGTTGACTGGTTATCTGACCGGTGTACCACGCCAATAGTTAGACTAGGGGCGAATAGGAATCCTTGACTTCATCAAGGCATAGGGAGAGTTTGATTGGCGAAGGTCAATCCAGATAGAACGAGAGTTATCTTATTTGTCAGTAGCTAGCGGCGCAGACAGCAGTCATCGCAGCTTACGGTATTGTGCGCTACAGCTATTGCGAGCCCCATATTTCCTCCACAACACTACACTTCACTGCATTTCACACGCAACAGCCTTGACCGTACCTAGCAACATTCTAAAGGATAATTGTTCAAGTTGAGTAGGTGCGCCTCTCAGCCATTCTGCCAAGTCAACAATATTCTTAAACTTTATATAGAAATTTCATTAGCGAATCCTATCCTTGAGAGGTAACTTCACATTCCGTAAAGAACCAGGTTATAACTTGTTCAATTCATAACTAAAAGTGCCATTGTGATTTCTCAGAATTTTTGCAAAAATAAATAATAACTTTCGTTAGTTTCATGTTTTTCTTACACTAACTAACACTACTCCAGTACCCAAGTATCCCACTAGTTACGTAAGAAATTTTGTGCCATTTCCTTACAGCGGACGACTCCAGAAGATATTTATTGCTGAAAGTTTTTCAGGCATTTCTCTTTAGAACGTTAGGAGCGTCTGTCTGACTTCTGTAGTAATGTGGGGGTGGAAATTGCATCTTGCAGGAGCCACAGGGTAAAGGGTACATCTCAGATTAATCCGTTGTGCAGAATAACAGAATCTCAGATCAACCCCACCACCACAGAACAGCACAATACCTCCTGCCTCTTTTTACATTGACAGGTTCGCCTTTCATGACATCTAGTGTTCAGCTCCACAGTACAAAGGGGTGTCTGATATATTTGATCAGGTATTATGTATCGAAGGATTCCAGCAGGATACCAACACTCTTGATATGCGCGGTAAGCACCTTAGACCACGCACCTAAGAAACAACCGTGACACTGATGGTGGAATATCGATAGCTTGCATCCACCCACTGTCCTGTAAAATGATGGTCATGTCCTGCAGAAAGTTTATTGCGGGTCATGGCCCATCGAACATAGGCCGGTGTGAGGTGGAGGTTACACCATTAAGTTAAGTAAAGGTTTAGACTTCGTACACATGTACTGTTTGTGTTTTCCTTTTTTTCGTTTATGAATGTATAGCTCTGGTGTTCTTTTAATCATTGACAAAGGTCTTCTTAGGCACTTGTGGGTTTTATTGTTCTGAAGAAGGTTTAGTTATCTTCGCCGAAACCTAGGTTAACACTAGGTGCTTTTTTCGCAATCGCGGCGGGTTTCTAGTTTTTTAATATATTAACCAACGATTGCTGACGCGCTGCGATGTTGCAAGTGAAAATCCCTGACCCCGCCATGAATCGAACCCGCGACCCGTGCTCGGGATGCGAGAACGCGACCGCGAGACCACGAGCTGCAGACATCAGAACATCATCTGAAGATATTAAAGGGACTTGCGGAGAAAATGTTAGAACAAGGAGTAACGCGGTCATCCATATCTTCTTAAGCTGCTCCAAGTTTCCCATGATGAGTCCTGGTCTGTGGTGGACTACTGGAAATTGAACAAAAAGGTAGTCTTCAAATCGGTTTCACTGCCTGATTTGCACTCCCGCTTCGGATGGTTTAAGGAAGCGCACTTCTTTACCACCCTTGACCTCAATCAAGTGTGTAATCACTGCTGGAGGAAGGCTCAAAGCCTGTTACAGCACTGGTAACGAGAGGAACATTTTTGAATTTTGTTGCATCACCTTCAGTTTGGCTATAGATGCAGCCATTCCATCTCAGTTAATGGACGCGGTATTTTCTGTGATTAAATTTCAGTGCGTCATTATACAGCCGACTTGGTCATATACAGGGTGTTACAAAAAGGTACGGCCAAACTTTCAGGAAACATTCCTCACACACAAAGAAAGAAAATATGTTGTGTGGACATGTGTCCGGAAACGCTTACTTTCCATGTTAGAGCTCATTTTATTACTTCTCTTCAAATCACATTACTCATGGAATGGAAACTCACAGCAACAGAACGTACCAGCGTGACTTCAAACACTTTGTTACAGGAAAATGATCAAAATGTCCTCCGTTAGCGAGGATACATGCATCCACCCTCCGTCGCATGGAATCCCTGATGCGCTGATGCAGCCCTGGAGAATGGCGATTGTACCACAGCCGCCCACAATACGAACACGAAGTCTCTCTACATTTGGTACCGGGGTTGCGTAGACAAGAGCTTTCAAATGCCCCCGTAAATGAAAGTCAAGAGGGTTGAGGTCAGGAGAACGTGGAGGCCATGGAATTGGTCCGCCTCTACCAATCCATCGGTCACCGAATCTGTTGTTGAGAAGCGTACGAACACTTCGACTGACATGTGCAGGAGCTCCATCGTGCATGAACCAAATGTTGTGTCGTACTTGTAAAGTCACATGTTCTAGCAGCACAGGTAGAGTATCGCGTATGAAATCATGGCGGTGAATCGAGGAAGTACAGTACATACTGACGAAACTAAAATGAGCTCTAACATGGAAATTAAGCGTTTCCGGACACATGTCCACATAACATCTTTTCTTTATTTGTGTTGAGGAATGTTTCCTGAAAGTTTGGCCGTACCTTTTTGTAACACCCTGTACAGTAGGTCTATTCAGGAACATTTACATCATCGCTGGGACGTTTTTGGACAATTAGTAAAGGCACGTCTTACAGTCAGTCTGCAGAAGGTAGTGTCTGCTCGTTCATCCACGAAGTTATAAGAGCATATGGTTTTGGAGGAGGGTTTTGAGGGGATTGAGCTGGGAAACGTGGAAGCGATTAGTCAGGTCCCTACCCCACATAACGTTAAAGAAGTTGTTAGATTAGTGAGCAGAACCAATTTCTTTAGGAAGTTTTCTAGCGAATTTGCTGAGAAAGCAACACCACTTAATTAATTATGTAGCAAAGGTTGTAAATTTCTTTGGGGTCTCTCACAAGAAGTCTATTCTTGACACTGAAAAAAGCCTTGAAATCAGCTTCTGTGTTAGCCTTAATGGACTTCAATGCATTGATGGGAAGAGCAGTTTTATTTTAGAAGCAAGAAGGGAGTAAAAAAAAAAAAAAAAAGTTCAAATGGCTCTGAGCACTATGGGACTCAACTGCTGAGGTCATAAGTCCACGAGAACTTAGAACTACTTAAACCTAACTAACCTAAGGACAACACACACATCCATGCCCGAGGCAGGATTCGAATCTGCGACCGTAGCGGTCGCGCGGTTCCAGACTGTAGCGCCAGAACCGCTCGGCCACCAGCGACCGGCAAGGGAGTAAAAAGGCAACTGCTTATGTCTCAAGGGGAGTGAATGAGCTAAAAAAGAAATCGTTTATGAAATGGAAGAATTAGCAGTTTTGTTTGGAATGGAGAAATTTCGCTGGTATCTGGAACATCGGAAGTTTATCTCAGAGACCGAAAACAAAGCTCTCCGCTGGGTACTACCTAGGCCACGGAAAGCTGAGCATACTTCCACGTGAGCAACCACAATTTTAACCAAATTTGAGATGCACAACATAAATGGATCAGATAATTTTATGGCTGATAGTCTGCCTTGCATGTTCATTCAGCCTGAAGACAACCCAGCGTAAGATCAGGCCATGGAAGATTGTGGTCAGGTTTCTTTGGTGAGCTCAATTTTAGCACAGATTCCTCTGGTATTTTCGGACATCAGGGAATCTCAATATCAGGATGAGCACTTGAGAAAAATGTAGAAAAATCACGTGTAACAAATGTAAGGTAATTGTTCCCAAGGAATTGGTTCCTTTACTTTTTCGGTATATTCGTGAACCTCTGGTGGTGGGCATTTATATTTATATATATATATACGACTCATGATAAAATACGCCAGCAGTTTATCTTGCAAGGCGTGGATAGTGAAATCCATAAAATACTATATAATTGTAGCGTCTTTGCTGCCAGTAAGTTGGCCTAGAATACATTATCTGGCTTCCAAGTCAGTGGATAGAGCGTTTAAGAAGATGTTTGTGGATATTGTAGAGCCATTGCTTAGATCTAATTTGGGCAATCACTTTATTTTGGTTTACGTTGATGGATTTATGCCTTCTGTATGGCTGCAATCTACGAAATTTCCTCCTGCTCAAGTCGTTATCTGAAATTAGAGGAATATTTTTGGTATTTTTTGTGCACCTAAGGAAATGATAACTGGTAACGCGACATCTTTTACAGCGTATAGCTCTAAGCAGCTTTGCATCAGCTTGGGAATTCACCATATAACACCACCACCTTACTATCCTAAACCCTCATAAGCTGAGTACATTAAAAGGAACCTAAGGTCTGCCCATGTAGCTTATCGTAACATTGAAGATGGATACGATCTCTTGCACAGTGTCCCGGGTTCGATTCCCGGCGGGGTCAGGGATTTTCTCTACCTCGTGATGGCTGGGTGTTGAGTGCTGTCCTTAGGTTAGTTAGGTTTAAGTAGTTCTAAGTTCTAGGGGACTTATGACCACAGCAGTTGAGTCCCATAGTGCTCGGAGCCATTTTTTTTCTTGCACAGTAAACGATGGCATTTAACACAGAACGTAATGAAAGCCGTCAATCTGTACCCGCTAGTTTGCTCTTGGGTTATCGAATGGCTACTCCACTGTGTAACTTATGGTCAATGTTTTATTAACAGCCACGGAAACATCGGGATTAAGTACAGACCTCCATAACTAATCGTGTTAATTTGACTGGGCCGGCCGGTGTGGCCGTGCGGTAAAAGGCGCTTCAGTCTGGAACCGCGTGACCGCTACGGTCGCAGGTTCGAATCCTGCCTCGGGCATGGATGTGTGTGATGTCGTTAGGTTTAAATAGTTCTAAGTTCTAGGGGACTTATGACCACAGATGTTGAGTCCCATAGTGCTCAGAGCCATTTGAACCATTTTTTTTTTTTTTTAACCATTTGACTGGCCAGAGTGATCGATTAGTTGAGATTTTTG
Organism: Schistocerca piceifrons; assembly: GCF_021461385.2. Classification (NCBI taxonomy): domain Eukaryota; kingdom Metazoa; phylum Arthropoda; class Insecta; order Orthoptera; family Acrididae; genus Schistocerca; species Schistocerca piceifrons. Next base: position 346,499,327 of record NC_060143.1, on the reverse strand, counting down.
ACAGTAACTTTATAATAGATTGTATTAATGTGACTTCGGAGACAGTATTTAGTAAATCCTTGAATGGAAACGGTTATAACAGGTTTGAAGTGCACCTTACGCATTTGTTCCTCAGAGGACATCCAGTGACTAGTCGACGTTAGAAGCCACTGACCAGCCCATTCTGCTGTTTTTGCTTCTCCACTGACAACGCAATACTCCCCGCCACCTTCTACACTGGTGTGTCCGCCTCTTCTGACATATAGTGGGCAATTCCGCATTACAAAGATATGTCTGGGTACTTTTGATCAAATAGTACGTACCAGAGGATCCCAACAATCTACTGATATGCGCGACAGCCCCCATAGATCACACAGCAAGGAAACAGCCGCGACGCTAACGGCGAAATATCGATTATATTATCTCACTGCAGTTTCAATATACCTGTATCACATTATAGTTAAAATACTTAGAAGGCAGAAAACACTGATGTGAATACATAGACTTAAAATAGAAATTAAGTTGTAGTTTAACAACATCCATTGTTAATAATGAACCTGATGCTATTGAGGATGCATTACACGTTTTATTAAGTCTGTTCATTTGTATACTTTTATGTATACGACATGACACTACGACAAAATGTCATCCGCTTTCTAGGTACTGCTTAGAATTTATTATCAACGCGGTTTATTCCTCTCTCGTTTTACTGTTGTGTTTTGTAATTCTTGTTTATATACAAGCATATGATAATTTTATTACCAAATATAAACTGTAGTATAAATAGTAACTTCCCTTGTGACTTAATTTCGTAGCTCGACTTAGCCACATTTATCTTCTCAAAGATGCTGTGGTATTACATTTTATTTTCGTACCGCTGCGGAAACTATAAAGGTGTTTGCCACTGAGACGCTCGCGTAAACACTTTGACTCGTGAACTGCAAATTACGCTTCTTTCTCTTTTCTTTTCTCTTCTCAGACAGTCAGACCACTTTCTTTTCCATTATATTCGTTAACGATCTTTCATTACGTTTTCCTTTCTCTCTCTTTTCGACTCTTCCACTCATGTCAATTGCTGCTAGCGCTCAAAGTAGAAATCTCTGTTCCCGTAGTTTGTATTTCTTCTGAAAGAGTGTAAACTGTGTATTCTTTGTGCACTACAGTAATTTCTAAATGTTGCATCGTATATTAAATGTAATTTATGATAAGTTTATCCATAAGCGTTGTGTTATATTGCTATAATGTCTGTTGAAAACGTATTGGTTAAAATCAGTTATATGATTAGTTTAGTACTTTATCTATGCTTAGCAACTGTAGTTGTATATATCTAAATAATAAGTAAACAGTTGCATAAAAGAAATTTAATTACTCTACCGGTTTCAGTTTTGCTGTACGCATCTTATTGTGGACACGCGAAATAATGGGACAGGTATAACCGCTTGAAGAAGGACACTAAGTACCCAAAACCGGAAAAGAAATTAAATTTCTTTTATACAGCTGGTTGCTTATTATTTCGTTATATGTCATTAGTCATGTTTTCCTAATATGACTATATATGGTAAGATATATGGGAAACACGCAGTTGATCTTGTTCTTAAGCATTGCTAATACCAATTATCGTTTTGTGGTTCTTAGGTGTTTTAGTTTTGACACTGTGTGACTTGCACGATCCTTTGTTTGTATGCAAGTTACTTCAGTTCAAGTAAGTCTCTGTATTCATACCGCTGATAGCTGACCTTGCAAGTATTTCAACTGCAGCATTATTCAGGATGCAATTGCAGACATTTGAAAATTTTCTCCCATTCAAAACTACAGCAACAAAACTAAAACTTAGAAATTCAGTCAGTTGTGGAACCATGGTGTCATTTAAAAAAATGTGCTGTGGTTGAGGATATAATTTCATAATCGATTATCGTAGCAAAGTCGATCGTGACGCCTAACAAAAAGCTCTGTGAATCTAACCAAAATTTATACCAAGTGCATTCTCACAAGCTACGACATCGTCGCGAAAAAACAGTGACCCGTATATGTAATAAGTTTCCTTTAGTTTACGTCTATGGTCACAAACTTTTTGTTAACAGATTACCAGTTCGGTCTTTAATGACTATCATCAGATCTGCAGCAAAAATGGGAAAAACATAAATACACTCGCAAACTCTATACAGCTTAAGAACAATACATAGACCATTATGAAAAGTAGTACTGACAAAATTTACATTTCTGCGCTTTAAACATGAAGAGGCATACCTGTTTCATAAAAACAAAGTCCTAATGTACTGCATCCAGAGTGCATCGTCAAATGTTAAATGCGGGATCAGCACCAGCATCGCCAAATACATATAAATCACATCACATACACGAGTCATGTTGTCAGTAGTAATACTGTTTAAAACAAGCTGCCGTATAGTAGCCACAAGATGTTTGTGTTGTAAGTTCACCAGATGTCGCTAATGTCGGAATACACTAGTTTTCAACAATTGATTGAAACAGCGAAAATAAAGGGGGAAACAATAGTTGAAGTCTGTAATAAGCTTATAACGTAGAAAAGGCATTACAGTAATAAAAAGCAATAAAAAGAAGAACACGACAGAAGTAATATTGTTAAAAAGAGGAAGAGTTGAAAAACGGTGGTTGAAATGTGCTCTAGTGCCAAAATTCTAGATAATGACATAAATATTAAACACCGTTGATAGTGTACCGAGTAATACTAAACAACCATAAAACGAATCGCTAAAGGAGCCACAAATGAAAGAAAATATAGTGCTGCACATAATCAGCGCCCTCTGTTGGCGCTAACAGTAGAATTCCCCACAGGCGGGAAGTGGCTGGAGGAACGTGTCCGACAGACGGCCGGGCCCTCGTACCCTGCGGCACTCCGTTGCAAGAAAAGAATGATAAAATTCCGTAACACAGGATGATCCACATTATCTCATTAATGTAGTCTATGAAATGAATAGAGAAGGAACATGAACATACTAGAGTCATGCTTAAAATGTATGAAAACGAAGTAAATATGTGATGCACTCAATACTAGGTGAACTTATCAAGACACTATATATAACAGAGGCGTGCAGTGATTAGTGTTTTTCAACAACATCCGCTCCCTTCCCGCCAACAAGAACCTCTTTCTACACACCCTTGCCACCCACCGCGTGGACGCCTTCCTCCTTAATGAAACCTTCCTCCAACCCCACCACAGCGTCCACGCTTCGCCCTACCTCCTCCACCGCTTCGATAATCCTCTCCCAATTGCGCGTGGCGGAGTTGCCATCGGGCACCATCGCCAGATCCCCGTTCGGCTCCAACCTCTCCTTCCCGACCCCACCGAACACCTGATCCTTAGTCTCTTCTTCCCCAGCCTTACCGTTACCTGCGCCACTATCTATGTCCGCCCCAACGCCTCTATTCCCTTCGACTTCCTCTCCCACGTCGACCGTACCTTCTCCTCCTACGTGATCGCCGCCGACCTCAACATCCATAGTCGTTCCGCTGCCCAGTTACGGCGGTGGCATCGGTTCCTTTCCGCCCTTGAAGGCGACCTCATTCCCATCCCCCAGCACACCCGTCCCGAATCCGACTCCACTCCCGATGTTATCCTCTCCTCCCCCAACCTCCTTGGCCGCTTAACGGTGGATGTCCTCCCTGTCCTCCTCACCGTTTCCGACGGTCGTCGCCCCCGCCCCGACCCCCGTCATGACCCTCCCCCTAAGTACGTCCATGATTATTCCCGTGCCGACTGGAATGCCTACCGGGATACCCTCTCCGCCCGGGTCGATAGCCACCCTTTCACCTACCACCACCCCGATGATGTCACCCATGCCGCCTCCTTTCTCCAGCAGACCTTGTCTGAGGCTGTGGAGGCCCACGTCCCTACTGTCGCCCTCCACCTCCACTGTCCTACCTTACCCCCACAGGCCGTCCTCCTCCTCCGTGAATCCGTGCCTTCCTCCGCACTCGTGACCCGGACACACTACGACGCCACCGGCAACTCCAGCGACACATTCGTAATTTGCTCGCGGCTAAGAAACGCCAGGACTGGCGACAGACATGCACCCGTTTAACTGCTACCCTACCTTTCAACTCGTCCAAGTTCTGGTCAGCCTTCTGTCGCCTTACCGGAACTAAACCCTCCCCCTACTATCCTCTTGTCCATGATGATCACCCTTTCCCTGACACCCTTAGCAAGGCCAATCACTTTGCCTCCTACCTCTCAGATGTATTTTCCATCCCCGATGATCCCTGGTTCGGTTCGGTTACTCCCTCTTCCCGGATATCCGCGATCGCACTGACACCTCTGTCCCTCCCCGCGCTCCTGGTTTTCAGTACTTGGACAACATTGCACACACGGAACTCAATGCCCCTATCACTACACAGGATCTCATTGCTACACTCCGCACAAAACGCAACACCGCTCCTGGTCACGATCGTGTCACCTTCGTGAAGCTCCTGTCTCTTTCCTCTCCACCCTGGCCAGGCTCTACAATATAGTCCTATCCACCAGTTACTACCCTGACCTGTGGAAAACCTACCGTATCCTCATGTTCCATAAACCTGGCAAACCGCCATCCGCCGTCTCCCCCTACCGTCCCATCAGCCTTACCTCGGTCTTCAGCAAGGTCCTGGAATCTATCCTCACCCGACGCATCCACCAACATCTCCGCCAGCACCGCCTCCTTCCCGTTACCCAGTGTGGCTTTTGGCCGTCATTCTCTTCCGACGACCTTCTCCTTCACCTCACTCATCTCCTTTCCGAACAGCTTAATTCCCGTCGCTCCGCAATCTTCCTCTCCCTGGACCTCGTGCGTGACTATGACCGCGTATGGCATTCCGGTCTCCTCTTCAAGCTCCAAACCTTCGCCCTTCCCATTAACTACGTCCGTCTGATCGACTCCTTTCTCTCCCGCCGTCCTTCCTATGTCACCATCCATAACACAGATTCCTACACCTTTTTCCCCTCCGCCGGTGTGCCCCAAGGCTCCGTCCTCTCCCCCCTTCTGTACCTTTTGTACACGGCGGACATGCCGCCGCCGTCACCCCCCGTCCACCTTCTCCAATTTGCCGATGACACCGCCTTCCTTGCCCTTGCCCCCACCCTGCAACGCTCCCAACACCTTCTCCAATCCCATCTTGACCGGTTCACCGCTTGGTGCAACCAGTGGTTGCTCAAGGTCAATCCCTCCAAAACCCAGGCGATCATTGTAGGCAAAACCACCCCTTCCTTCCGCCTCCTTGATTTCTACATCACCATCTATGGCCGTCCTATCGCCCTCACTCCCACCCTTAAGTACCTTGGCGTCACCCTCGACCGTCGCCTCTCCTGGACTCCCCACCTCCGGACAATCCAAGCCAAGGCATGCTCCCGACTCAGTCTCCTCAAGCTCCTCTCCGGCCGTACGTTGGGTCTGGACCCCTCCACCATCCTCCACACCTATAAGTCCCTCATCCGCCCTATCCTTTGTTATGCCCATCTGGCTTGGATCTCCACCCCCCCTACCTTTTATAAATCCCTCCAAATCCTTGAACGCCATGCTCTCCGCCTCGCCTATCGCATCTATCTCCCCTCCCCTACGCGGATCCTGTATGATCTCATCCCCTTCCCCCACCTCCTCCTTTTCCTTGAAAGGATACGGATCCTGTACACCTCCTGCAAACTCGATCCTCCTCACCCGCTCGTCTCCCCGATCCTCTCCAACCCCCGCCCGCTGCCGCGCCTGTTTTCGCACGTCCCACCCGGTCTCCATCTCTCCACCCTCCTTACCCTCTCCCAAGGTGGCTTCCGCCAGCTCCCCCTCCCTGATGATGCCCTCCTCCCCTCCATCTACCCCTCCTATCAACTTTGACCCTGCCCCACCCCCCACTTCCGGTGTCCTTTCCTTTAGGCACCCTCCCTCCCTTCTCTTCCCTTCCCTTCCCTTTCCTTTTCCCACGTCCACTCCCTCCACCCCTCTACCCCTGGGCTTCCCCTCCCCCTTCCTCCCTCCCTCCTATCTCCCCTGCCCGTGGCATCTCTGCTCTCCCCTCTCGCTCTCCCACTCCCCTTCCTCCTCCTCCTCTCTTGGCAGGTCCCCGGACTCGCACACGCATAGTGAACATTCGCGCGCCGGAGGTCATCGCCATTAGTGTCTCGTGTGTGTGCCTTCGTTTGTATTTAGTGTTAGTTCACCGAAACGCCGCCACTGTTCACGTGTACCATCCCCATCATCCCTGTTTTGTGTGCTGTGTCAACTAGTGTCAGTGATGTTTCCTCGTCAGGCGTGAACGGCTCTGTGTTTTTTGTTTTTTGGTGTCTACATTGTTTTGCCCGCCATTCTGATTGTATTCTCTGTGCCCCTCTCTATTTCTTACTTATTGTAAATCTCAAGGCTGAAGAGCGGCGTACTCAGCTGCTGACAGCCCGCCTTGTGTAAGGTGATAAAATCACAATAAAGAAAAAAAAAGTGATTAGTGTAAAACTTGTCAAATAAAGCAGAGTAAGCGTGTAAGTACGCTGTTAAAGTTTTTCTATTGGCAACGTTACATAGCGCTCTGTATGAAAATCACTGGCTGTGCTGTGTGCAGTCTGTGGCTAGTTCGCATTGTTGTCTGCCATTGTAGTGTTGGGCAGCTGGATGTGAACAGCGCGTAGCGTTGCGCAGTTGGAGGTGAGCCGCCAGAAGTGCTGGATGTGGGGAGAGAAATGACGGAGTTTTGAAATTTGTAGACTGGATGTCATGAACTGTTATGTATATTATGATCTTGCAACACTATTAAGCTGGCAGTAGTGGCGCTCGCTGTATTGCAGTAGTTCGAGTAACGAAGATTTTTGTGAGGTAAGTGATCTGTGAAAGGTATAGGTTAATGTTAGTCAGAGCCATTCTTTTGTAGAGATTATTGAAAGTCAGGTTGCGTTGCGCTAAAAATATTGTGTGTCAGTTTAAGCACAGTCATGCATAATTTTTCTAAGGGGACGTATCAAGCGTTGGGCACAAAGTCATTTTGCCAGTTAAGCAGTTTAGTTTGTTCTCTTTTTTACGCTTAATAAATTTCAAGCCCCTCTAACAAATTAAGACCCCAGCGTTTTCCCACTCTGTGAAGAATACGCCTACAACTCTCAATGCTCGTTATAGAATGACCAGTTTCAGATAAATGCTGTCACAAAGCCGGCACAAAGTCATTTTGCCAGTTAAGCAGTTTAGTTGGTTCTCTATTTTATGCTTTATAAATTTCAAGCCCCTCTAACAAATTACGAGCCCAGCGTTTTTCCACTCTGTGAAGAATACGCATACAACTCTCAATGCTCCCTATAGAATAACCAGTTTCAGATAAATGCTGTCCCAAAGCCGTTTTGTTTCGTGGCTGTGAGTGTTCTTTAAACCTTAATTTAAAAGAACGGCCTGTTTGACCGATATAATATTTGTCACAGTTACTGCAGTCAATCCTGTATACTCCAGAGCCATCAAATTTATCGTAGTTCCCTTTCAGTTCATGTTTTATTTGTAGTTTTAGGGTGTTATTAACCTGAAAGCCACATCTGACATCAGACTTTTTAAAACATGTTTCTATTTGCAGGGAAATTTTGCAGCTAAATTGCATAGGACTGGTTTTCATTCTATCTTTGAGGGTTCTCTTTTGTGTGTGGGAGTGTGTGTGCCTGTTGTTTGTTAAACGTTTCTTTAGTCTACCGTAGGGGCGCGTGACGTCATTTATATTACTTTTGTTCTTCTTTTTATTGCTTTTTATTACTGTAATGCCTTTTCTACGTTATGAGCTTATTATAGACTTCAACTATTGCATCCCTCTTTATTTTCGCTGTTTCAATCAATTATTGAAAACTAGCGTATGCCGACATTAGCGACATCTGGTGAACTTACAACACAAACATCTTGTGGCTACTATACGGCAGCTTGTTTTAAACAGTAGTACTACTGGCAACATGACTCGTGCATGTGATGTGATTTATATGTATTTGGCGATGCTTTTGCTGATTCCGCAATTAACATTTGACGATGCCACTATGGCTGCAGTACATTAGGACTTTGTTTTTATGAAACAGGTATGCCTCTTCATATTTAAAGGGCACAAATGAAAATTTTGTCAGTACTACTTTTCATTATGGCCTGTGTATTGTACATAAGCTGCATATAGTTTGCGAGTGTATTTATGTTTTTCCCATTTTTGCTGCAGATCTGATGACTGTCATTAAAGACCGAAACCGGTAATCTGTTAACAAAAAGTTTGTGACTGTAGACGTAAGTGGTGGGACAAGGGTGGTGCCACCCCACTCTCCATTGCTGCCAAATTTATTCAAGATGGCGGCGAAGACGTCATCCAAGATGGCGGAATGTAGACTTGGCAACAGCGCATAACGTCATCCAAGATGGCCGATTTTGGCGGGAGACTAGTCCAATTGTGCTACGTCCACTAACCTAAGCCACCAGAAGAAAAAATGGCGGGAAGTTTGAATTCCAACAGGATAATGCATGCAAAAATCGTACTTGTCTTTATTATTATTATTCATTATTATTGATTATCATTTACCAACATTCAATATCATTTATTATTATTTATTATCATTTGTTATTATTTATTATCATTTGTTATTATTTATTGTCATTTATTATTATTTATTATCATTTATTATTATTTATTATTATTGACCTGCCTCCACTAGAAAATTCCCTCCAAATTCAAATTCCAACATGATAATTGCTGCAAAACCTTACTTTTGTTTATTATTTATTATCATTTATAAACATTCATTATCATTCATTGTCATTTATTATCATTCATTATCATTCATCTTCCCCCATGAACCATGGACCTTGCCGTTGGTGTGGAGGCTTCCGTGTCTCAGTAATACAGATAGCCGTACCGTAGATGCAACCACAACGGAGGGGTATCTGTTGAGAGGCCAGACAAACGTGTGGTTCCTGAAGAGGGGCAGCAGCATTTTCAGTAGTTGCAAGGACAACAGTCTGGATGATTGACTGATCTGGCCTTGTAACAATAACCAAAACGTCCTTGCTGTGCTGGTACTGCAAACGGCTGAAAGCAAGGGGAAACTACGGCCGTAATTTTTTCCGAGGGCATGCAGCTTTACTGATGATTAAATGATGATGGCGTCCTCTTGGGTAAAATATTCCGGAGGTAAAATAGTCCCCCATTCGGATCTCTGGGCAGGGACTACTCAAGAGGAGAAAGAAAACTGGCGTTCTATGGATCGGTGTGGTGTCACCGCCAGACACCACACTTGCTAGGTGGTAGCTTTAAATCGGCTGTGGTCCATTAGTACATGTCGGACCCGCGTGTCGCCACTGTGTGATTGCAGACCGAGCGCCACCACAAGGTAGGTCTCGAGATACGGACTAGCACTTGCCCCAGTTGCACGGACGACGTAGCTAGCGATGCACACCGACGAAGCCTCGCTCCTTTGCCGAGCAGATAGTTAGAATAGCCTTCAGCTAAGTCAATGGCTACGACCTAGCAGGGCGCCATTAGCAACATTGCATGTATCTAAAGAGTCTCACTTGTATCGCCACAATCTCCAGATGTACCAAAAGGATGGATTAAAGTTAAGTATTACAGAAGCTACGTACTTTTCTTTATAGCAATCATTACGTATCCTGTTTCAGACCTCACGCACCCTCTTTGGCTTAGCGCGTGCCTGTCGGCTTCCTCTCATTGTGTCTAGGCTGTCTTGTCTAAACACAACAATTTTTGGCGACGAGTCAACGGAAAGGGTCTTGTTCTTTCTAATTGCTTACATTTACTTGTGTCATGGCTTCGCCAGATGTACTGTCCGAATTTTATCACTTGCAGAATCAGCAGACGCAGGCGTTATTGGATGCCCTTGGACAGCTCGTCCAGGGTCAATGTGCACTGCAAAACGATGCGGCGGCCGCCGCTTCACCGCTACTGCAGCCACAACTCGCAGTTGCACCGTCTTTTAGGCCGTTTGACCCAGCTACAGAAACATGGACGGAGTGGTCACGCCAGTTTGGATTTCATCTCGCCGCCTACAGAATTCAAGGTAACGAGCAGCAGCCTCATTTATTGGCGTGTGTAGGGGTGCAAACGTACCATGTGATAGTGAAATTATTTCCCCGACGCGACGTAGTGACTCTGTCCTACGAAGAAATTTTGTCGGCATTGGACGCCTATTTCAAAGAAACAGTCAATGTAGTTGCAAAGAGGTATACTTTCTTTCGTACGAAACGTACGGCCGGTCAAACTAATAGGGAGTGGGTTGCAACATTGCAAGGCCTTACAAGGGATTGTGCTTTTGAGTGTGAATGTGGACTCCCTTATTCAGATGCTATGGTATGTGATGCAATAGCACAGAACGTTTCTGATGTTCGTATACGGGAACAGATTTTGAAACTCGTCAATCCCTCCCTTCAGCAAGTGATAGACATATTAGATAGACAAGACACACTTGACTTTGCACGGGAATCATTTGAAACTTCGCCGGCCGTGTGTAACATTAACCGGCCCGCCGGGCGCGCTGCACGGCCTGATAAACTGCCCTCGCGCACGTCCACGCAGCTGCCGCCACGCTCTAAACCAGGTGTGCCACGACAGCATACAAATGCAGTGAAATCATGCCCGCGGTGTGCTACTAGACATTCGCGTGAAAATTGCCCCTCTCGCCAAGCTACACTCCTGGAAATGGAAAAAAGAACACATTGACACCGGCGTGTCAGACCCACCATACTTGCTCCGGACACTGCGAGAGGGCTGTACAAGCAATGATCACACGCACGGCACAGCGGACACACCAGGAACCGCGGTGTTGGCTGTTGAATGGCGTTAGCTGCGCAGCATTTGTGCACCGCCGCCGTCAGTGTCAGCCAGTTTGCCGTGGCATATGGAGCTCCATTGCAGTCTTTAACACTGGTAGCATGCCGCGACAGTGTGGACGTGAACCGTATATGCAGTTGACGGACTTTGAGCGAGGACGTATAGTGGGCATGCGGGAGGCCGGGTGGACGTACCGCCGAATTGCTCAACACGTGGGGCGTGAGGTCTCCACAGTACATCGATGTTGTCGCCAGTGGTCGGCGGAAGGTGCACATGCCCGTCGACCTGGGACCGGACCGCAGCGACGCACGGATGCATGCCAAGACCGTATGAACCTACGCAGTGCCGTAGGGGACCGCACCGCCATTTCCCAGCAAATTAGGGACACTGTTGCTCCTGGAGTGTCGGCGAGGACCATTCACAACCGTCTCCATGAAGCTGGGCTACAGTCCCGCACACCGTTAGGCCATCTTCCGCTCACGCCCCAACATCGTGCAGCCCGCCTCCAGTGGTGTCGCGACAGGCGTAAATGGAGGGACGAATGGAGACGTGTCGTCTTCAGCGATGAGAGTCGCTTCTGCCTTGGTGCCAATGATGGTCGTATGCGTGTTTGGCGCCGTGCAGGTGAGCGCCACAATCAGGACTGCATACGACCGAGGCACACAGGGCCAACACCCGGCATCATGGTGTGGGGAGCGATCTCCTACACTGGCCGTACACCACTGGTGATCGTCGAGGGGACACTGAATAGTGCATGGTACGTCCAAACCATCATCGAACCCATCGTTCTACCATTCCTAGACCGCCAAGGGAACTTGCTGTTCCAACAGGACAATGCACGTCCGCATGTATCCCGTGCCACCCAACGTGCTCTAGAAGGTGTAAGTCAACTACCCTGGTCAGCAAGATCTCCGGATCTGTCCCCCATTGAGCATGTTTGGGACTGGATGAAGCGTCGTCTCACGCGGTCTGCACGTCCAGCACGAACGCTGGTCCAACTGAGGCGCCAGGTGGAAATGGCATGGCAAGCCGTTCCACAGGACTACATCCAGCATCTCTACGATCGTCTCCATGGGAGAATAGCAGCCTGCATTGCTGCGAAAGGTGGATATACACTGTACTAGTGCCGACATTGTGCATGCTCTGTTGCCTGTGTCTATGTGCCTGTGGTTCTGTCAGTGTGATCATGTGATGTATCTGACCCCAGGAATGTGTCAATAAAGTTTCCCCTTCCTGGGACAATGAATTCACGGTGTTCTTATTTCAATTTCCAGGAGTGTATTTGCTTTTCTGTAATAAGAAAGGACATGTTCAAAGTGTTTGCCAGAAAAAGCTCAGATCAGACAATCACAACCATTCCAGGCCCTTTGCTTCGCGCCGGAATCGAACCAAGAATACTCAGGCCCGTGAACCTTCACCCATGGACATTCATGTAGTTAATTCCACTTCGTCCAGTGCCACTGTCTCTAACAGTGACTGTGTTTGTCCCACAAATACTGTGCGTCGACGTCGCCGGAAATCGCGTCAAGTCGCAAGTGCTTCTGTACCTGTATCAGTTCACATTGCACAAGACAGTCGCTCTTGTCGTCGGCAGGACAATAAACTTTTTGTAGATTTGGACTTTAATGGCAAGGTCATACCATTCCAGCTCGATACCGGAGCTGCAGTTTCATTGCTCAATCACGACACATACAAACACCTGGGCAAACCTCCGTTGCGTGCCACAAATGTTCAGTTAAATAGTTATTCAGGTCAGAATATCCCTGTGTTGGGACAGTGCACTCTTCTTGTAACATATAAGGGACAAACAAAACTTATGTCATTTTACGTTCTTCGTTCTTCTACTGCAGTGAACTTCTTTGGTTTAGATTTATTTCAAAAAATGGTTCAAATGGCTCTGAGCACTATGGGACTCAACTGCTGAGGTCATTAGTCCCCTAGAACTTAGAACTAGTTAAACCTAACTAACCTAAGGACATCACGAACATCCACGCCCGAGGCAGGATTCGAACCTGCGACCGTAGCGGTCTTGCGGTTCCAGACTGCAGCGCCTTTGACCGCACGGCCACTTCGGCCGGCGGGTTTATTTCAGTTGTTTAACATGTCTATAGTAAATCAGGTCCTATCAGTGAATCAGACTGTGCCTTCAGACAGTGTTTCTCGTCTAGGTGAAGAATTTGCAGACATTTTTGCACCGGGCCTTGGTTGCGCTAAGAACTATGAAGCACATTTGGAACTGAAAGTAAACGCGCAACCGAAATTTATCCGAGCGCGCAATGTTCCTCACGCATTGCTTGATGAGGTCGCAAGAACATTACACGATTTAGAATCACAAGGTGTGAGTGAATGTGCGCAATGCCTCTTCCATTTCAGCTCCGCTTCATCGCTTACGCCGTACAGGTGTTCCGTTCGTCTGGACGACGGAATGCGAACGCGCCTTTCGCCAGTTGAAATCGGCGTTGCTTTCAAATACTTGCCTTACGTCATTCGATCCCCAGAAACCCCTTTTGTTGATGGTAGATGCATCGGATTTCGGGATCGGCGCTGTGCTTGCGCACAAAAATGGATCGCATGATCGCCCTATTGCCTTTACGTCCAAATTGCTCTCGTCTGCGCAAAGCAATTACTCGCAGATAGAGAAAAAAGCTTTGGCTCTCGTGTTTGGTGTTACTAAGTTCCATGATTTCTTGTATGGTCGTCACTTTACCATCATCACAGACCACAAACCTTTGACGTCGCTTTTTCATTCGAACAACCCTGTACCTCCGCGTACAGCGCTGAAATTCATTCGCTGGTCTATTTTCCTATCGCAGTACCGCTATGATATCTTGTATCGGTCCACTGCTAAGCACGGAAACGCCGATGCGTTGTCCCGTTTGCCTGTTGCTGAGGATGGAGCATTCGATTCTTCCGAACTTGCTTGCATGTTCATTGATTCGGAAACCGATGGAGTGGTAGAACCGTTTCTGATTGATTTTCGTCGTGTGGCTACAGCCACAGCTGCTGACCCGGTCCTTGCTACCGTTTTGCGTTTTGTTGCTACGCAATGGCCTTCGTCAAAGTCTCGGATCGAGGATCCGTTGGTTCGCCGATTTTTTGCTCACAAGGAGAGACTTTTTGTTCGACGTGGTGTTTTGTTGTTGCGTTCTGATAATGATCAGTCCAGAGTCGTGGTCCCACGTTCGTTACAGTCCTCTGTCTTACGGCTTCTTCACCAAGGACATTGGGGTATAGTGCGAACGAAACAACTTGCTCGTCAGCACTGTACTTGGTTCGGAATCGATGCTGCGATTACGAATATGTGCTCTTCTTGCCTGACGTGTGCCGAACAACAATCCGCACCGCCGCGGAAATTCTTTGCATGGCCGAAAGCCACTTCCCCTTGGCAACGCTTGCACATCGATTTTGCTGGTCCATTCTGGAATGCTAGATGGTTGGTTGTGGTAGATGCCTTCAGTAATTTTCCTTTTGTTGTCTGGATGTCTTCCACGACGTCAACTGCCACCATCCAAGCGTTGTCTGCTATCTTTTGCATTGAAGGTCTTCCGCAGAATATTATTTCCGACAATGGCCCACAATTCATGTCCGCAGAATTTCAGTCATTCTGCCAGGCCAATGGTATTCAACTCTGACATCCGCGCCGTTTTCGCCTCAGTCAAACGGTGCCGCTGAACGATTGGTCCGGACTTTCAAGTCACAGATGTTGAAGTTGAAAGAGTCGTATTCTCGGGAGGACGCGTTGTTGCTCTTTTTGTCTTCGTATCGCTCTCAGCCCCGAGATGGTCGCTTGCCGGCTGAGTTGCTCCACGGTCGTCCTCATCGATCCTTGATGTCTTTGCTGCACCCGCCGCATCAGGTTCCTGTGCAGCGGCAGACTTCTGCTTTTGCTCCAGACGATGTTGTATTTTATCGCAACTATCGAGGTTCACGGCGTTGGCTCGCAGTCCGCATTCTTCGCTGCCTCGGCCGCGCGATGTAATTGGTTTTGGGGGCCTCTGGTGAGGTGCGTCGGCATCTCAATCAGCTGCGCCTCTGTCGTCGCACGGGTTCTGCCGCTCCCCGTCTGCTTTCAGCGACGGTGCCGTCCGGTCAGCGCCCTGGGGGCCCATCTACTGGCTCGCCTCATCCCCAGGTGTTACCGACGATGCCTTCCATTTTGCCCCATGGCGACGCGTCGCCGCAGCCGCCGCCGCCGCCGCCTGTTCTCCCGCCGGCGCCGCCCGCATTCGACGCTTCGCTGCAGCCGCCAAGCGCCTCCCTGGGTCACGCGCCGCCGATCGCTTCCAGTGACCAGCTGTCCTCCGCCATGGAACTCTTGCCCGCTTCGGACCACATGGCGTCTTCGCGCGTCGGGTACCCCGACGCAATGGAGGTCGACCCTTCGGCCCCTCCTGTCTCTTTACGGGCGCATACACCGCATGTTGACGTGCACCCTGGACTAGGTTTTCAGGCGTTTCCTAGATCCCCTCGGACCGAATGGCCGGGTGCGGGTGGCACAGCCTCGCCTGTTGTTAGGCTCCCCACCTCATCGCATACGTCAACATGGGGTCCTCCCCACGGCGGGCGGAAGCCTTATAACACAACCGTTCGCCGATTTGCGGGGGAGGAATGTGGTGTCACCGCCAGACACCATACTTTCTAGGTGGTAGCTTTAAATCGGCCGCGGTCCATTAGTACATGTCGGACCCGCGTGTCGCCACTGTGTGATCGCAGACCGAGCGCCACCACAAGGCAGGTCTCGAGACACGGACTAGTTGTACGGACGACTTTGCTAGCGACTACACTGACGAAGCCTCGCTCCTTTGCCGAGCAGATAGTTAGAATAGCCTTCAGCTAAGTCAATGGCTACGACCTAGCAGGGCGCCATTAGTAACATTGCATGTATCTAAAGAGTCTCACTTGTATCGCCACAATCTCCAGATGTACCAAAAGGATGGATTAAAGTTAAGTATTACAGAAGCTACGTACTTTTCTTTATAGCAATCATTACGTATCCTGTTTCAGACCTCACGCACCCTCTTTGGCTTAGCGCGTGCCTGTCGGCTTCCTTTCATTGTGTCTAGGCTGTCTTGTCTAGACACAACAATCGGAGCGTGGAATGTCAGATCACTTAATCGAGCAGGTAGGTTAGAAAATTTAAAAAGGGAAGTGGATAGGTTAAAGTTAGATATAGTGGGAATTAGTGAAGTTCGGTGGCAGGAGGAACAGGACTTCTGGTTAGGTGACTACAGGGTTATAAACACAAAATCAAATAGGGGTAATGCAGGAGTAGGTTTAATAATGAACAAAAAAATAGGAGTGTGGGTTAGCTACTACAAACAGCATAGTGAACGCATTATTGTGGCCAAGATAGATACAAAGCCCACACCTACTACAGTAGTACAAGTTTATAGCCAACTAGCTCTGCAGATGACGAAGAAATTGAAAAAATGTATGATGAAATAAAAGAAATTATTCAGATAGTGAAGGGTGACGAAAATTTAATAGTCATGGGTGACTGGAATTCGGTAGTAGGAAAAGGGAGAGAAGGAAACGTAGTAGGTGAATATGGATTGGGGCTAAGAAATGAAAGAGGAAGCCACCTGCTAGAATTTTGCACAGAGCACAACTTAATCATAGCTAACACTTGGTTTAAGAATCATTAAAGAAGGTTGTATACATGGAAGAAACCTGGAGACACTAAAAGGTATCAGATAGATTATATAATGGTAAGACAGAGATTTAGCAACCAGGTTTTAAATTGTAAGACATTTCCAGGGGCAGATGTGGACTCTGACCACAATCTATTGGTTATGACCTGTAGATTAAAACTGAAGAAACTGCAAAAAGTTGGGAACTTAAGGAGATGGGACCTGGATAAACTGAAAGAACCAGAGGTTGTACAGAGTTTCAGGAAGAGCATAAGGGAACAATTGACAGGAATGGGGGAGGAAATACTGTAGAAGAAGAATGAGTAGTGAAACGTCCCCTTTTTAGAACAATTATACATGACTGTGCTTAACCTGACACAATATTTTTAGCGCAACGCAGTCTGACTTTCAGAAACCCCTACAAAAGAATGGCCCTGACTAACATTAACCTATGCATTTCACAAATCGCTTACCTCACAAAAATCTTGGTTACTCGAACTACTGCAATACAGCGAGCGCCACTACTGCCAGCTAAATAAAAGATTCAAACTATGGAAGGCACTAACTACTGATAGGGATAGTTAGCAAATGAAAGATTTTAATAGAGAACAAACAATGTATTTACCTTAATAGTCATAATATATATAGCAGTTCATGACAAATTACAAAACTCCGCCATCTCTCTCCCCACATCCACCACTGCTGGCGGCTCACCTCCAACTGCGCAACGCTATGCACTGTTCACATCCTGCTGCCGCTGCCCAACACTACAATGGCAGACAACAATGCAAACTAGACACAGACTGCACACAGCACAGCCAGTGATTTTTATACAGAGGTGGCGTTACCAATAAAAAAACCTAAACAGCCTACTTACAGTAGCTTTGAGGGATGAAGTAGTGAAGGCAGCAGAGGATCAAGTAGGTAAAAAGACGAGGGCTAGTAGTAATCCTTGGGTAACAGAAGAAATATTGAATTTAATTGATGAAAGGAGAAAATATAAAAATGCAGAAAATGAAGGAGGCAAAAACGAATACAAACGTCTCAAAAATGAGATCGACAGGAAGTGCAAAATGGCTAAGCAGGGATGGCTAGAGGACAAACGTAAGGATGTAGAGGCTAATCTCACTAGGGGTAAGATAGATACTGCCTAAAGGAAAATTAGAGAGACCTATGGAGATAAGATAACCACTTGTATGAACATCAAGAGCTGAGATGGAAACCCAGTTCTAAGCAAAGAAGGGAAAGCAGAAAGGTGGAAGGAGTATATAGAGGGTCTATACAAGGGTGATGTGCTTGAGGACAATATTATGGAAATGGAAGAGGATGTAGATGAAGATGAAATGTGAGATACGATACTGCGTGAAGAGTTTGACAGAGCACTGAAAGACCTGAGCCGAAACAAGGCCCCCGGAGTAGACAACATTTCATTGGAACTACTGATGGCCTTGGGAGAGCCAATCCTGACAAAACTCTATCATCTGGTGAGCAAGATGTATGAGACAGGCGAAATACCCTCAGACTTCAAGAAGAATATAATAATTCCAATCCCAAAGAAAGCAGGTGTTGACAGATGTGAAAATTACGAACAATCAGCTTAATAAGCCACAGCTGCAAGATACTAACACGAATTCTTTACAGACGAATGGAAAAATTAGTAGAAGCCGACCTCGGGGAAGATCAGTTTGGATTCTGTAGAAATGTTGGAACACGTGACGCAATACAGACCCTACGGCTTTTCTTAGAAAATAGTTGAAGGAAAGGCAAAACTACGTTTCTAGCATTTGTAGACTTAGAGAAAGCTTTTGACAATGTCGACTGGAATACTCTCTTTCAAATTCTAAAGGTGGCAGGGGTAAAATACAGGGAGTGAAAGGCTATTTACAGTTTGTACAGAAACCAGATGGCAGTTATAAGAGTCGAGGGACATGAAACGGAAGTAGTTGTTGGGAAGGGAGTAAGACAGGGTTGTAGCCTGTAGCAGACGAGCAGTCGCCGGGCCTCCGGATGGGCGGGCGGGCGGTCGGGCGGCCGAGCGGTCGGGCAGGCGGCGGGCGAGCAGGCGGCAGGCGGCCAGGCGGGCGGCGGGCGGCCGGGCGGGCGGTGGGCGGTGGGCGTCCGGGTGGGCGGCAGGCGGCGGGCAGGCAGGCAGGCGGCGGCGCCCGTGCGGGCAGGCGGTCAGGCGGTGTGTAGGGACTGTGGTTGTTGTGAGCGGACGCAAGGAGAATTGGCCACTCTTCGGGGGCAGGTGGAGGCTTTGTCTGTTAGGCTCATCGAGCTCAAGGCGCAGGCGTCGGCTCGTAGTGGCGTTGGGGCAACTGTGGTGAGACCTATGCCTACTTCGGTGGCCTTGGAATCACATGGAACCCCTGATGTCGCTGCGTCTTCCGGCAGTGAGCATCTTACCGGTCAGCCATCACTCCAGGGTGAATGGCGGACAGTGGTGGGCTCGCGCATGCCTGGCCGAAAGGCGAAGGTGGGATCTGGCCGCGTGGCAGCTGCCTTACCCCTTTTCAACAGGTACGGGGTGCTTCCTAGTGGTGATGACATCGTTTCCGAGCCACCACAGGATGCCTCGCCTGTTGGGCCAGTGGCCGATTCTCCGGCAAGGTCCCGACAGTCACAGAGGGCGGGCCTATTAGTTATAGGGAGCTCCAACGTTAGGCGGGTTATGGAGCCCCTCAGGAAAATAGCGGGTAGGTCGGGGAAGAATGCCAGTGTGCACTCGGTGTGCTTGCCGGGGGGTCTCGTCCGTAATGTGGAGGAGGCCCTTCCGGCAGCTATTGAACGCACTGGGTGTGACCGGCTGCAGATAGTAGCACATGTCGGAACGAATGACGCCTGCCGCTTGGGTTCTGAGGCCATCCTTGGTTCCTTCCGGCGGCTGGCTGATTTGGTGAAGACAACCAGCATCGCACGCGGAGTGCAAGCTGAGCTTAGTATCTGCAGCATAGTGCCCAGAGTCGATCGCGGTCCTCTGGTTTGGAGCCGTGTAGAGGGTCTAAACCAGAGGCTCAGACGACTCTGCGACTATAATGGTTGCAAATTCATCGACCTCCGTTATTGGGTGGAGAACTGTAGGGCCCCCCTAGACAGGTCAGGCGTGCACTACACACCGGAAGCAGCTACTAGGGTAGCAGAGTACGTGTGGCGTGCACACGGGGGTTTTTTAGGTTAGAGGGACCCCCCCTTGGGCGAAACGATAAAATACCTGACGGCTTACCAGAGAGGACATTATCATCGTTGATAAAGAACGTCCGTCCTCAGAGACCAAAAACAGGAAAAGTTAACGTAATATTGGTAAACTGCAGGAGTATCCAGGGCAAGGTTCCTGAATTAGTATCTCTTATTGAAGGAAATAGTGCGCATATAGTATTAGGAACGGAAAGTTGGTTAAAACCGGAAGTGAACAGTAACGAAATCCTAGACACAGAATGGAATATATACCGCAAGGATAGGATAAACGCCAATGGTGGAGGAGTATTTATAGCAGTAAAGAATTCAATAATATCCAGTGAAGTTATTAGCGAATGCGAATGTGAAATAATCTGGGTTAAGTTAAGTATCAAAGGTGGGTCAGATATGATAGTCGGATGCTTCTATAGACCACCTGCATCAGCAACCGTAGTAGTTGAGCGCCTCAGAGAGAACCTGCAGAACGTCGTGAAGAAGTTTCGTGATCATACTATTGTAATAGGGGGAGACTTCAATCTACCAGGTATAGAATGGGATAGTCACACAATCAGAACTGGAGCCAGGGACAGGGACTCTTGTGACATTATCCTGACTGCCTTGTCCAAGAATTACTTCGAGCAGATAGTTAGAGAACCAACTCGTGAAGCTAACGTTTTAGACCTCATAGCAACAAATAGACGGGAACTTTTCGACTCGGTGAATGTAGAAGAGGGTATCAGTGATCATAAGTCAGTGGTTGCATCAATGACTAAAAGTGTAATAAGAAATTCCAAGAAAGGAAGGAAAATATATTTGCTTAACAAGAGTGATAGGGCACAAATCGCAGAATATCTGAGTGACCACCATCAAACGTTCATTTCTGAGGAAGAGGATGTGGAACAAAAATGGAAAAAATTCAGAAACATCGTCCAGTACGCCTTAGATAAGTTCGTACCGACTAAGGTCCAAAGCGAGGGGAAAGATCCACCGTGGTATAACAATCATGTACGAAAGGTACTACGGAAACAAAGAAAGCTTCATCATAGGTTTAAGAGTAGTCGAATCATAGCTGATAAGGAAAAGCTGAACGAAGCAAAAAAGAGCGTAAAGAGAGCAATGAGAGAAGCATTCAACGAATTCGAACATAAAACATTGGCAAACAATCTAAACAAGAACCCTAAAAAGTTTTGGTCATATGTAAAATCGGTAAGCGGATCTAAATCCCCTATTCAGTCACTCGTTGACCACGATGGCACCGAAACAGAGGACGACCGAAGAAAGGCAGAAATACTGAATTCAGTGTTCCGAAACTGTTTCACTGCGGAAAATCGTAACACGGTCCCTGACTTCAGCCGTCGCACGGACGCCAAAAGGGAAAATATTGAAATAAACGATATCGGAATTGAAAAACAACTGCTATCACTTAGTAGCGGAAAAGCATCCGGACCAGACGAGATACCCTTAAGATTCTACAGTGATTATGCTAAAGAACTTGCCCCCTTTCTATCAGCAATTTATCGTAGATCGCTGGAAGAACGTAAAGTACCTAGCGACTGGAAGAAAGCGCAGGTCGTTCCCATTTTCAAGAAGGGTCATAAATCAGATGCGAATAATTATAGGGCTATTTCGCTTACGTCAATCTGTTGTAGAATAATGGAACATGTTTTGTGTTCTCGTATTATGACGTTCTTAGATAATACAAATCTCCTTCATCATAACCAACATGGATTCCGCAAACAGAGATCATGTGAAACTCAGCTCGCCCTATTTGCCCAAGAAATTCACAGTGCCGTAGACACTGGCGAGCAGATTGATGCCGTATTCCTGGACTTCAGGAAGGCATTTGATACGGTTCCGCACTTATGTTTAGTGAAAAAAATACGAGCTTACGGAATATCGGACCAGGTTTGTGATTGGATTCAGGATTTCCTAGAAGAAAGAACACAACATGTCATTCTTAACGGTTCAAAATCTGCAGATGTAGAGGTAATTTCGGGAGTACCGCACGGAAGCGTGATAGGACCTTTATTGTTTACAATATACATAAATGACTTAGTTGACAACATCGGTAGCTCCGTGAGGCTATTTGCAGATGACACGGTTGTCTACAAGAAAGTAGCAACATCAGAAGACTCGTACGTACTCCAGGAGGACCTGCAGAGGATTAATGCATGGTGCGACAGCTGGCAGCTTTCCCTAAACGTAGATAAATGTAATATAATGCGCATACATAGGGGCAGAAATACATTCCAGTACGATTATGCCATAGGTGGTAAATCATTGCAAGCGGTAACGACCGTAAAATACTTAGGAGTTACTATCCGGAGCGATCTGAAGTGGAATGATCACATAAAACAAATAGTGGGAAAAGCAGGCGCCAGGTTGAGATTCATAGGAAGAATTCTAAGAAAATGTGACTCATCGACGAAAGAAGTAGCTTACAAAGCGCTTGTTCGTCCGATTCTTGAGTATTGCTCATCAGTATGGGACCCTTACCAGGTTGGATTAATAGAAGAGATAGACATGATCCAGCGAAAAGCAGCGCGATTCGTCATGGGGACATTTAGTCAGCACGAGAGCGTTACGGAGATGCTGAACAAGCTCCAGTGGTGGACACTTCAAGAAAGGCGTTACGCAATACGGAGAGGTTTATTATCGAAATTACGAGAGAGCACATTCCGGGAAGAGATGGGCAACATATTACTACCGCCCACATATATCTCGCGTAATGATCACAACGAAAAGATCCGAGAAATTAGAGCAAATACGGAGACTTACAAGCAGTCGTTCTTCCCACGCACAATTCGTGAATGGAACAGGGAAGGGGGGATCAGATAGTGGTACAATAAGTACCCTCCGCCACACACCGTAAGGTGGCTCGCAGAGTATAGATGTAGATGTAGATGTAGATGTGCGGCCGGGCGGGCAGGTGGGCAGGTGGTGGGCGCGAGGCGGAAGGGCAGTCGGCGGGCTTCCGGGTGGGCGGGCGGCAGGCCAGCCGAGCGGGCAGGTAGGGGCCGGGCAGGCGGTTGGGTGGACGGCCGGGCGGGCAGGCAGGCGGCGGTCGGCCGAGCGGACGGGTAGGCGGCGGGCGCGAGGCGGACGGGCAGTCGGCGTGCTTCCGGGCATGTGGGTGGGCGGGCGTGAGGGCGGGCGGCCGGGCGGTCGGGCAGGCGGTGGACGGGCAAGCGGGCGGATGGCCGGCGGGCGCGAGGCGGACGGGCAGTCGGCTGGCTTCCAGGCGGGTGGGCGGCTGTGCGTTGGCAGGCGGTGGCCGGCCAAGCGGGCGGGTTGGTGGCCGGCGAAGTGGGCGGGTAGGCAGTGGGGGCGAGGCGGACGGGCAGTCGGCGGGCTTCCGGGCGGGCGGGCGGGAGGGCGGCTGAGCGGGTGGGCAGGCAGCGGGCGGCCGGTCGGGCGGCCGAGCTGTCGGGCAGGCGGCGTGCGGGAAGGCGGCGGCTAGCCAAGCGGGCGGGTAGGCGGCGGGCGCGAGGTGGGCGGGCAGTCGGCGAGCTTCCAGGCAGTCGCTGAGCTTCCGGGCAGGCATACGGGACGGCGGGCGAGAGGCCGAGCTGTCGGGCAAGCGGCGGGCGGGCAGGCGGCGGCCAGCCAAGCGGGTGGGTAGGCGGCGGTCGCGAGGCGGATGGGCCGTCGGCGGGCTACCGGGCAGGCGGGCAGGCGGCTGAGCTGTTGGGCAGGCGCCGGGCATGCAGGCGGCGGCCGGCCAAGTGGGCGGGTAAGCGGCGGGCACGAGGCGGACGAGCGGCCCGCGGGCTTCCGGGTGGGCGGGCGGCCAGGCAGACGTGAGGGCGTCCGAGCGGTCGGACATTTTTTTTTTTGCCATTTAACTTACAGAGGAACCCACCATCTAGTAGCTATGGTGGGTTGTATATCTACTACAATATGTAGCGTTAGTGGCACTCATGGTCTCTTAGCCGGTGTGAGAACTTCTAGATGGTCGTAAAAGTTCTCACACCGTTGCTCGTCCCTAGCCACGTGGAGGCGGACCAAATTTCTTCCTCAGTGTGCCACTAACCTTCTTCTGTTTGTTATTCCCTTTTTTTAATTTATATTGTTAATACAGAAAAAACTCTAAAAGAATTTAGAAAATTTAAGATTTAGAAATATATAAAATCAAAGAAGAATGAAATTAACATAAGATATTTATGAACTTAGGATCTATTTCTTTGGCAGATGGCCATAGCAATGTAACTAAGAACTGCAAGCTCTGGTTCCACAGAAAGCCACACCCATATGAGGGCTCGGCAAATCCTCAAGCCTGTCATAGTGGATGTGGCTCCCATACATTCGAGCCTCTACAATCATTACTCTATGCAAACAAGAACCATACTACCATGTTCATAATAAATGTGCACATGTATATTATCTTAGGAGTACATTACATTTGTTACCAATCATCACATTGACATTAGTTACGAAAACAAGAACAATTTCAAACAATACATAATAGTTATACAATTCTATTTCAACAATACACATCTACCTGTATACATTAACACCCAAGTGCGAGGGCTCGGAATTGACTTCGAGCCAGTCACTCTTGGGAAGCCAGAACCTTCATTCCATGTCCTCATTCACAACTGCATCTGGGTCTGATTGTGTGTTTGAGTCTGTGGCAGTGTCACTCCATTGACGCTGCCTAACCTGTGCACCCAGTCTGACCCGTGCACAAGGACGATCCTCCCTAAACTGTTGATGGAGTACATTTGAAATTTCATTGCTTAAATTATTCAGTCTCACCCACTCATCCTGCTGTCTTATTAGATTATATAAGTCCTCACTCACAGTTGGTTGTTGTGTCCTTGAAAGCCTGTGACAGTGTAGAACGACGTGTTCCGGTGTACTGACTTGACCACACACACATACATCTGTCTCTCTTAATCCCACTCGCTGTAAGTGCGCTGGATATGGTCCATGACCCGTCAGGAAATGGACCATACCGCACGTAGGATCACAGTGTCGCAATCTTAATCTCTCACATACATCAGGAAAAAAGTTGTACACTCGTCATCCTTTGTCTGTCGCTTCCCATTCAGACTGCCATGTCTGTAGCTTCCAGTCTCTTAAATCCTTCATGTTCCTTAGATTTTGCCCTGTAATATCTCTCACCTTCCCTTCTTCCCCTCTCCTCAACCAGTAGGCTGCCGCACGTTGCCTGATGGTAAGATCAATTGGGCATACACCTAGTTCAACTGTAAGTAGGCTGTTTATGTTTTCTTATTGGAAACGTTACGTAGCGCTCTGTATGAAAATCACTGGCTGTGCTGTGTGCAGTCTGTGGCTAGTTTGCATTGTTGTCTGCCATTGTAGTGTTGGGCAGCGGCAGCTGGATATTAACAGCGCATAGCGTTGCGCAGTTGGAGGTGAGCCGCCAGCAGTGGTGGATGTGGGGAGAGAGATGGCGGAGTTTTGAAATTTGTAAGACTGTCATGAACTGCTACATATATTATGACTTTTAAGGTAAATACATTGTTTGTTCTCTATTAAAATCTTTCATTTGCTAACTATGCCTATCAGTAGTTAGTGCCTTCTGTAGTTTGAATCTTTTATTTAGCTGGCAGTAGTGGCGCTCGCTGTATTGCAGTAGTTCCAGTAACGAAGATTTTTGTGAGGTAAGTGATTTGTGAAAGGTATAGGTTAATGTTAGTCAGGGCCATTCTTTTGTAGGAATTTTTTGAAAGTCAGATTGCGTTGCGCTAAAAATATTGTGTGTCAGGATAAGCACAGTCATGTATAATTCTTCAAAAAGGGGACGTTTCACAACACACAAGGCTTCGATGGAAGTGGTATTGAACGCCCCTGACAATCGGAGCAGAACACTCCGTTGGTCACGCCTAACTATGTTTACGTGAGTACCTAGGTGCAGCCGATGTGCCCAGACACTAGCTGCAAAGCATGTAATAGATTCAAATAGAGCAATGTGATACGCTCTCATAACGTTCAGCAGCAGCCTGAGGGAGGCACTGTTCAGTGTCGCCACTTTATGCATAATAGTCAATCCTTTTTCCGTCATTGTTCTTGCATGTGGTATTTAAGACTGCTTCTCATCCAAATAAAGCCCTAAATACCGCGTTACCTCTTGTCGTTTCAGTGACACGTCATTCAGTTTAATAATTGGGTTACGTAGCAGCTGACCCATTAAGAGCATATACACAGTCTTACTCGCCGCCACAGTCAGTTTGTTTTCAGTTTGTTTTTCTTACACCAATCAGTAATGTCACGAAGCAAATCAGAAGTTATAGTCTCTAGTTGTTTCTGAGAGTTTGCTGATACTAACACCATTAGGTCGTCAGCATAAGCAACAACACCTGAAGCCCTTCTATTCTTATCTATCATGTCCAGCAGTGGTTCAATTACAATGTCCCAGAAAATGGGACCACAGATGGAGCCTTGAGGGCAACCCTTAGATATTCTTTTGACAACTGTCTGATTTCCTGTCCTCCATTCTACTGTCCTATGTCTACAGTAATCAAGAAAGTTTGTGTACAATGCAGTTGGAATTTCCAAGTCCCGCAATCTTGCGAACAGGGCAGGCCACCAGAGATTGTCAAAGGCGCCTGAGATGTCTATGAACACTGCCAGAACATAACTGTAGTCCGTATTCTTGGTAATTTCGATTGCCCTGTTTATTACGTCTTCGATAGATTTCTTAGGGCGAAAGCCAAACTGATGGGGTGATAGGCCCCTCAGCTGCCGGTGAGTCTGAAGTCTATCACACAATAGTCTCTCCTGCAATTTGCCTAAAATGTTTAGTAGGCAGATTGGCCTGTATGTTTTGGCATCTGTCGGATCTTTATCCTCCGATTTTTTAATAATTATGACACTAGCCGTCTTCCAGGTGGCCGGAACACTACCCTCCAGTAGGCAGTCATTAAACAATTTTGTCAGGTACGGAATAATGAGAGGGGCAACAGCCTTCTTATTTTTCAAGTTTTGAATTCCTAATGCAACCTCTTCCTGCGCAAACGGAATTACAGCTAAGTCGTTGACGTATTCTTCACCAATTTGCCTGCGAAGATCACGATGGTAAACGTCATCTTCAATTACATCATCGTCAGGAAGCAGCCTATGTAAGAGAAATTCTGCCGTACGCCGCCATCCATCCATCATGTGTCCATCTGCCTGCCGCAGTGTTGACATAATCAGAGGTGATTTGACCCGTTCTGTTTGCAGTCTGTATGGCTCGCCCCAGATGTCTTTAGACAGATTTGTCTTGACAAACTTGTCCCAATGGACCTGTCTTGTCTTCTGCAGTTCATCCTTGTACCTATTTTTGGCAGCCAAATACAGTTGCAGCCTTATATGCCTCTCATTATATGTCTTTGATAGTTGGTAATATCGTCTAGCATCTCAAGCTTTCTTCCTTAGTGTTGTCAGCTGTCGGGACCAGGGGAAACGAGATTGTCTTCCACCACTCACAGACGGAATGGCCCTGACCTGCGCCTCTTGCAGCACATGTACCAGGAAGTGAGCTCTGAAATCCACACTCCCTTGTACTTCATTAATGTTGAAACTGTCTATTACATTAAACAAGGTCTCCAGATTAACCTTCTCAAACAGCAATCGTGGGTGACATGATGAATCTGCCTGCACATTTGAGCGATAAGAGTTATCCACCTCTATTACAATCATATTATCATCACTTTGTGAAGCACCATCGCAAATCCGCCAGGTCGCGACATGGGGATAAGCTAGTTCATTCGCAAGCGATATATCTATATTACTAGTGCCACCAGCATGGCTCCTATATGTGGGCCCATGTCCTTCCTTATTCAATACTACCAGCTGACACTCATTGAGAAGATCATTCACTAGAAGCCCCCTTGTATCTGTCCTGTCTGCATGCCACAGTGTGGATTTAGCGTTTATATCTGCCAAAATTAGTAATTTTCTCTGTCTGGAAAAATTTACTATGTTCCTAATATTGTCAAGAAAGGGCTCAATTTCCAAGGAGTACTGGGCATAAATTGAGGAGATTATCCAAACGTCTCCCCTTATTAATGCCTCAATCGTCACAACATGCTCAGAACACAGTTGTGCAATACGTGTGACTTTGATCTTCCTATTTGTTATCACAATTGCCGCCTTAGCATCATTTGTTCCCGTGATTGTCGTGCAATGCGTTGGTAATCCGGAAATCTTACCGCCGTGGATATAAGGCTCCTGAAGACAGGCAATTTGTGCTCCAACGTCATCAATCAATCTACCCAGTTCAGCCATAACCAGTCTACTTCTCATACAATTAAGTTGTATAAATTTCACGATGAATATTTAGTGAATACAAAACACCTAGGAGTAGTTTCCTTAGGGTCGAAATACACTCTGCCATGGTCCCGAGCCAGGTATTTGTATACGTTATGCAAGTTTAGCCCCTCGCCACGACGCGTACATACCATAGCCAGCAATTTACAAAGTTCCCTTTTATCAGTTGGCAAGTTTTCTACCCTTAATATCATACGATCTGTCTGTTCAGTCGTGGGGTAACAAATTGTATTTCCCTCAGGGTGAGTCAATCTCGTCACCAGACGTAGTGCAGTTTGAAATATGTCATTTTCTAACCTACTGAGTCTAATGTTATTCTCTAAGTCACAGTAATCAACTGAGTCAACAGTATGTTTGGATGGCACGGTAGGTACTTCCTGCTCCTCAGATCTTGGTTCCTCATCTGTACCATTCTTTAAGTTCACACAGTGAGGAGTTTCAGTATTCTTCTCTTTATCTTCGATGTGACGTCCTTCATTGCGTACTTTGTCTCTTTCTATTTCCTTGTTTGTAGGACCCTGAGAATTTGAATCATTACTTCTGGACACTAACCCATGGTTCGATCCATCATGTGTGCTACCTCCATAAATAAAGCGAACAGGTTTGATGTAAGACTCACATTTAGACACATTGTATTCAGGTGACACTGTGGATGATCCCTCGTGACAGTCAGTAACAAAGTACCCATTCTCACTCGTTGCCTGCTGCGAAGAATGCAGGGAGGGTTCCGCAGTTGAGAAGTTGTCAGAAGCTGATGCTGGGTTATTATCACTGTTCTCGACGAGAAGTTGAGCCTCCAAGTCCTCTATGCGAAATAACGAGGCTGACTGGAGCATTGCCCATTGAAATAACTCATGCTTAACTTCTCGAGCAAGATGATACTCCATTGCTGCATGAATGCAAGCATCATCCAACATGTCGGTCATGCGAAGGTATTTATTTTGAATGGCCACTAAGAGTGATTCCGGTGCTGTATCTCCTTCTCCCTGTGCTGAAATACTCATTTGTCTTCTCCATGCCACTGCACGTCGCCATGCTCTAGCTCTCGTTGACGGTGACCTATATCTCCGCTGAGTATGCTGAATGTTAGTGTAGTTTGTAAACACTTGAGAGTTAGGCTTAGTTAACATTACTCAAATCGTAGTCTGTACGTTGGATCTGCCTTTCGTAAAGTTGTCTGAAGGTTGGACAGTCTGGACCCCCAGCTTTTTTACATACCCTCTTCCTGTGATGGCATGGAATGCACCCAACTACCGTCTGCTCTTTACATTCTGACCTATTATGGCCTGTCTTCCCATATTTCGCACATGCTTGTTCTCTGTCACAGTGCCTGGTGGAATGTCCCAGACCCCAACACCTAAAACACTTCTGGACAGCAACAAATTCTCTAACTCTTAGGGCTTCAAATTGGATGTAAACTCCATCCTTTTGCAGCAGAAGACAACGAATTCTCGGCGTGACTTCAATAATGTTGTTAACTGTACGTTTACCTTTAGGTCCCGTCTTAAACTTCACAGCTACCTCAGCATGAAACTCCTCAGGGGAAACATGCTCGCTGAGGTTTATTTCATAAAGTTCGTCAAGAAATTCCTCGTCTGTCAGTGTCGTTCGAACCTGGTAAACTGCTGAGAGAGATCGCAGCTTCCTTGGCTCTTCACATTTGATATTCTGCAGTGCAGCTGTCTTTTCAATAACCTTGCGCTTGTCTTCTGCCGTCTCAGTTTCCATGATGACAGTATTTGCCGTCGATCTGATAGCTCTAATTTTGACTTTGTCTAGTTTCGGATTTATGGTCTTCGTTATTGTCTCTCTGACAGTCTTAGAATCCTGATTGGCTGTGCCTTTGAAGAAGAGAACACTTGTCTGTTTGGCTCTGACTTCTTCAATCTTCATTTCAGTTGTGTTTACCTTTTTTGGTACAGCTGCCGCAACAGCGGCAAATGACAATGTGGCTGGCTTACTCTCTCTCAATCGTGTATTCTCCTCCTTAAGACTTTTCAGTTCCGTCTCCAGGCGTTGTATTCTCTCCTGTGCATCAGGGGAATTGGCAGTGGCAAGCTCATTCCTCAGCCTTTGGTTTTCTAACCTGGGCTCCTCGATTTGGCCTTCTAACCTGGACTGAGTCAAGACAAAGGTCCAAATCTTATTTTTTCTGATATCGCTGTCGACGTTTTCTTATGCCGTAGTTCACTTGTCAATTCTCCCATGAAGTCTTCAACCACAGCAATTTTTTCCTGAGTCGCGTCCATGGTTCTAGTTGATTCCGACATATCTACAGAAATGCGACGCCTAGATACAGAGCTCTTTCCCTCGGAAACAGTCGTCATTTTAAGCTTAGGTGTAGCACTTCCCACAATCGGGCTGGCCACAACCGCCGCTAATTCAGACCAAGTTGTCTTCTCCAGCGTCTACGCTATCTACGTAGATGCTAGGAAGTTACAAGGAAAGTGTACCGGAATTGACATTACACAAGTTTTTGTCCAATGATCAGTTACACCTAACCACCCAATTACAATTAGTTCGATCTGCACACCACAACAATAGTTCGATCTATGTACCACGGAGAAAGTTCGATCTATGTACCACGCCGAAAGTACGATCTATGTACCACGCCGAAAGTTCGATCTATTTACCACGCCGAAAGTTCGATCTACGTACCACACATAACCTAAAAACTTCCATCCAAGCAAGCACAATTTTAGAGAGCAAAACGAAACACTGTGGAGTATAACTATTTTGTCCAGATAGTCTGAAATATGAAGTTGGAGAAAATACGTGCAGTATTAATTAACTTGCACTCTAGGTACAATGCACTGAGATATCATGCATGATGTGAGTTTTTTTTTTTTTAATTTCTTTATTATCAAAACCATTATAATTATACAAACTAACCCACTACCTTACTACATTAGTGGGTCCTAACATTTATACATTTGTATTGAAATGTTGCAGCTAGTTTAGTATTAGTTGGTGAGCTACAGTTAATATTAATATTAATAACAATGGGCATCTAATATCTACATATACTATTTATTTCCTATTCCTATGACTAATTTAATTTGTATATGTATACTGCAGCGTCACATGTGTTCCAGTAAAGATATAAACCTACTTGCATTTGCCTTGTTCTTCGAGCTAACCCCGAAGAGCATGCCCCTGGCACTGGGCAGGCCTCGATGTTAATTCGCTGCAGTCCCTATCTTAATTTCCTATAACTAAGTCGTACAAACTAACTTATCCTACGTCAAATCCGGTCTGTGTCACGATCGGTGGTTGTTCCCTACTCCCCCTAGTCCTGCACGTGGCGGATTCCAACTTAGATGTAGTCGGCCAGTCCACGCACAGGCGGCATGGGAATAGGGCTCCTGGACGCAATTGGTGGTTATTGTATCTCACCTAAATAGTCAATGAGAACTTTTCGAGATACCTCGTTAGCCAAGGTGTTTAAGGTCTGAAATGTTCCCTCTTGTCTGAGTAGTTGGTATGTGTCACGGTTGGGTAGTCTGTCTCGTAGTGTGTTGGCAACATCATTGAAGAGGGGACATACGTAAACTACATGCTCGGGTGTACCCTCCGGATCACCACAGTCACACGCTGGTGTTGCCCTCTTCCCAAATCGACGTAAATAAGTCGGGTAGGGTCCATGGCCAGTGAGAAAGTGGATCAACCCTCGCGTAGGCTCGAAGTACTTCAGTCCAAGTCGTTCCCTGACATCAGGTAGGAACTGGAAGGTTCTTCGTCCCATCTCTTCTGCCTCCCAAGTCTCCTGCCAGAGCTCCTCCCCTCTTTTCCTTATCTCTCTCTTATCCCCCACTCTAATACCCATAATATCAGCAATCTTTTCATGATTTCCCTTCTTGGCCCAATACCACGCCGCCTGCTCTCTTATCTTTATGTCCAGGGGACAGAGCCCCATTATGGCTAATAGGGCCCCCCCGGAGATGTTCTATAGGCACCTACTGCTCTTAGTACCATGCTTCTCTGGACCCTTCTCACGGCCATGGCGGGCACAACCCTCGTGAGCCTGTGCGCCCAGACTCCCGAGCCATAGCCCACAACTGAGGTTAAAATACTATTGTGATAGAGTCTGATTAAGTGTGGAGGAAGATGAAATCTTTTGTGACCTATTGAAATGAGATTATTTAATATCTGAAGGGTTCTTTGGGTGACAGTATCAATGTGTTTTCCGAAGTTCCACCTCTCATCAATGATAACTCCCAGGTAGCGTGTCTCTCGTCGTCGGAGAACTGGTGAACTGTCTATTCTTACTGTCGGGCTTCTGATGAGTTGTCCTTTTAGTAGTAAGTAAGTGGATTTACTGGGTGAAATCGTCATTTTAGTCGTGTGGCACCACTGTTGGAGTTTGTCTAATGCTGTCTCTATTTTCGGTTCAATGTCTTCGCGGCTACGGCCACCGACCGACAGAAGGAGGTCATCCGCGTGGGCTATCACATCTAGCACCTCATTACTTTGTTGCAATCTATCTAGTAAAGGCTCCATATGGATGTCCCAAAAAAGGGGTCCTAAGACAGAACCTTGGGGACATCCTTTGGTAATTACCTTCCCAACTCTTTCGCTAGACGATGATAACCAGACCTCCCGATCCTTACAATAGCTCCTCAGGCAACCATATAGCGGCCCTGGACACTCTTTCTCCCGCAAGCAGGAGAAGAGCGAAGGCCACCACAGGTTGTCAAAGGCGCCACTGATATCCACCATGATGCCAACCACGTATTTGTGAGGGGTCGAGTCACAGACCTCGGCCGCGAGGGCAATTGCATCAGATGCCGATCGCCCCGGCCTGAACCCGAACTGCCTGTCACTCATCCCACACAACACTCGGTGTGCTGTCAATCTGTCGGCTAGTAATTTCTCTAATATTTTGCCAAATACGTCTAACAGGCAAATCGGCCTGTAGGATTTTACTTCTGCAGGGTCCTTGTCTAGTCCTTTCTTTATAATAACTACGTTCGCCGTTTTCCATTTCTTCGGGAATCTTCTCTATCTGAGGCATTCGTTATATAGATGTGTTAGTGGCGCAATTAGCTGAGGCGCCAGAAACTGCACTACCTCCGCCACAATGCCGTCTGGCCCAGGTGCTTTTCATTTTTTCAGTGATCTTATATGGGTTGCCACCTCCTCCTCTGAAAAGAGGTAGACAGCCGTTTCATTGACATATTCTTCTTGATCTTCGTCTCTAAGTTGCTTCTGCCCCTCTGTCTCCCCATCCGCATTATCGTCAGGCAACAGGGACCAGAGGAGGACCCCTGCAGTCTCCTGCCAGGACTCCGTCATCCCGTCCCCGTGCCTGACTGTTGATAGTTCCAGAAGAGAGCGGATTTTTTCCCTTACCAATTTGTACGGAAGCCCCCATGGGTCAATGACTAGCTGGTTAAGCACAAAGTTTTCCCAGCTTCTCATCCTCACTTCGCGCAGTTCCTTTTGGAACTTCTGCTTTTCCTCTCTATATAGCATCTGCCACCTTTGTCGTTCCTGCCAGACGACACTGTGCTGGTAGTGCTTCCTCAGCCTTCTTACAGATTGACGCAGTTCTCCCAGTTCAGCAGTCCATGGTGACGGAGAGGCCGCTATGGCCCTCCCCCTTGTCGGTACGGCTGCCTTCACCGCTCTTGTCACTGCATTCACCAGTTCCTCTGCTCTCTGGTCTACGTCTATGTCCAGTTGCATGTCACCTTCTGGTAATGGAGGAATGTCACACTCCCTCGCTAGACGTTCCCAATTTGCTCTCCTGTAGTTCAGTTGCACCTCCCACCCCGTGGCCCAGCGGCACTCTCTTTCTCCCAAGGTGAAACATATTAGATTGTGGTCACTTGTGGTGGCGTTCTCTATGACTTTCCAATTTTGGATAATGTTTGCCATATTTGGAGTTGCAAGGGTGACATCAATATTTGTGCCCTGTCCTCCCCCTGCAGCGTAGGTAGGAGGATTGCCGGCCCTATTTGCTACCACAAGTTGTGATGCCATTATGAATTCTTCAACTTTTTCGCCGTTAGCGTCTCTTGTGCCACTGTACCACAGGGGGGATTTGGCATTGATATCAGCTGTTATCACGGTCTTTCTTCCCTGTAACGCCGTGGTAACTCTCGCTAGGTGGTGTATGTGATGTTCTATGCTATCCCCGTACTGGAAGTACATGTTTATGAGAGTTATGGTCCCCATAGGGGTTTGAAGCTCCACGACGTTACAGTGGCTCGTTGTGAATTGTGAGAGCGTGGTGATTCTCAAGAGTCTATTTGCAATTATAATTGCTGCCTTCGGGTCGTCCCCTCTGCTGACTGCCAGCTCGTGGCAGCAAAAGCTATTTTTCCAGCCAGGGAGTATGGCTCCTGTAGACAGAGTACATCTAGTCTCCTCTCCTCCACCTCCCTTCGGAGCTCTTGCATAACGAGTCTGCTGTTGTGAGTGTTAAGCTGTCCAATAGTTATTTTCGTCATTAGGGGAAGTAAGTATGTATTCGGTCATGTGGCCAAGTCTTAGTCCAGTCGAATGCAATCTGTCCGTGTGCTACTACTGATTGTTCGTAAATGTCGTTAAGATCAAATTTCTCACCTCGTCTTTCAAAAACTTTCTTGAGCAGGTCTCGCAAGGCTCCGAAGTCGGTGGGAAGATTCACTGATTTTAGCTGGATCCTGTCAACAGCCTCCATAACCGAAAAGGTTATCTTTCTGCCGTCTTCATGTCCTACGCGGACCACATGTCGTAAGGCAGTGGTTAGGGTAGCCGGCTGCTCCAATCTGGATAGTTGCATGGTGTACTCCAAGTTGGGGTACACCCTGACTGGATCAACTGGTGGCAGTCTGACTATTGGTGAACTTTGTACCGTGGGGCTCGTACTTGAGCTTGTTACTGTATTTTCTTGTATGGGTTGTTGATTTATTTGGTTGATATGATTGTCTTTAAGCGTTGCCACAGCCACAGGATGCCCTTGCCGTTGCTGGTGTAATTCCGGCTTTGTTCCCCGGCTTCCAGAGGAGAGAGTTTCGGCCATGAGGGGGAGATCAGTTTGTGTGCCAATGTCCATAGTTGTTAATTCGGTTGGTATAGCTTTATCTATTGTTTCAGTTTTAGTGGCGCCCGAGAGCGACCTCAAGAAATCCTTGAATCTGTTTGCCCTCATGGCGTCCCTCCTCCTTTTGCTTGGGGACTTTCGCTTTGGCATCCTGTTCGGTATGCCGGGCTCAGCCATAGTCGGTTCTAGAAATTAACCTTTGCTCCAACATTTTGTATGTCGGGCAATTCCTGCCTGTGGCTCCGCAAGACTTCTTCCCGCGATTCTTACATGGTATGCAGACTGCCGCCGCCTTGCAGTCTTTGCGGCCGTGACCGTGCTCCCCACACCTGGTGTATGCCAGCTCCCTGGTGCACAGCCTTAAGACGTGATCCACGTCACCACAGTTGTGGCAACGAGGTACCACGACATAATCTCTTGTGTTTATGGCGTGAAAGCCAACATATATTCTGCCCATTGTTATTATTTTTCTCCACATTTGCGCTGATACCTCGGCGACGTGATGTACAACATCACGACCCCTTGGCCCAGTCTTGAATTTTAATTTGAAACAGTTCTTAAATTCTTCTTCGTCTATTTCGTCAAAGTTTTGCTTTCTAATTGTATCTAAGAGTTCGTCATTAGTCATTATTGTTGGAACATCATATAGTATGACTAGAGGATTTCTTTTCCTCGGTGGTTCGCATTTGACCACCGAGTTCAGTTTTTGGATGTTCAGCAAATTATTTTTATCTTCCTCAGAGGCTGCTTCTACGATAACAGAGTTTCTGCTCGGTTTAACTTTTTTGATTCTGAGTTTGTCTTTTACAGGATCTATGCTTTTTGTAAATAATTCTCCAAATTTTTTTCAAACTTGTGTCTTGCCCAGGCAGTGTCCTGAGGAAAACTGCTGTGTCTGTTCTCTTTGTCATTTTTTCAATAGTGTCTTTTGTCGTGTTTTGTGGGCGCTTAGTGGGCGCTTGCGCGGCCACGGCCACCCACGTCTTTGTCGGTTGCCTCCTTAATCTATCGTTCTCCTTTTCGAATTCCTCTACCCTACCTTCTAGTTTAGCGTGGGCAATAGCCCAAGCTGCCAGCTCGTTCTTGATAATGGCAAGTCCTGCTTGGCTTATCTTTCCGTTTTTGATTTGCTGCTCCATGAGCGACGTGATTCTCGTATACCTTTCCATGACTGTTTCATTCTCTGCGTGTCCCTGCTCGTCCTGGGGAGAGAGATCAGGCGCAACGGAAGCTCGTTGAGGTGCACACGAATCACTCGTTTCGTTTGTAGCCATGATTCAACGAGTGATAAAAAAGGGGGGGTGGGAGCCCGTCTCTTGCCCCGGACCGGCTCCTCTGGCAATGGGGGCGGGACTTCTGCAGCTCGCCCACCGACCTCGCCCCTAGGTCAAGGGCACTTCCGAGCTGCCAGGTTCAGCGCACCGTCACCACTGCACTACTCCTCCTCGGTGTCCCCGTCATCGACGATTTCGCGCGACGCTCCTCGGCAACTGCACCCCGCACTCCGGAGAGGCGGATGCACCTGTCGCCCTTCGCCGCCTACTTGCCCGAGTTTCCACCTCCTGGCCAAGGACCCACTCCTACTCAGGTGGCGGGCCAGTCCCCCAGACGTTCGGCGGTCTGGACCCATCTAACCTGGCCCAGGCGATGTCACCACCACCTGGGTTTGGCAGAACACGCCCCGGTTACCCAGGGGCGCGGCGAAGCGCCCTTGCCGACTCGCGCCGCGATCCCACGCCGACAAACGAGATCGCCGGCATGCAGGGCACGTGATGGTCTGTACCCTGCGAACAAAAGGGATTGATGTTCGGTCCCTCAACACAGCTCCCCCTGTGCCACGCACCCTTCGCTTTCGCATCGGGTTGGGTCGCAGCTCTCCCTTTTGATGCAAGGCAAAATGCCAAGCTTGACGTCTGGCACCACGGGAAGGCGGAAAGAGCCACTTGGGAAGGAGAGGCTATACGAGACGCCTCACTTCCCCTGTGAGGACTGCCGCGGCACACCCGACTGGGAAGCGATACGCCCCAGTGCGAGCCTCCGTGCCTTACGGCGCGCCGGCAACGGGCGGGCCCGCGCCGGAACGCGCCGTCAAGCGACTGACCTCACACCAGACAGAGGGCAGCTATCGGGCGGGAGTTTGCAGCTAACTCTGGACAGTAAATTCTAAGTTTTCGGTCTGAGTACAATACCTTTAGTTGAAGATCACTTTCACACAGCACACTCGCGAAATAACTTCAGAGTTATCACAAAAAAATCAAATTAACACAGAGCACTTCAACAAGAATACTAACATAGCAGCCATCTTGCCAAAGATGCGGTCAGACAGGCGGCGGGCGGCCGGCCGGGCGACCAAGCGGGCGGGCGGGCGGGCGGGCAGGCAGCGGGCAGCGGGCAGGCGGTGTTCAACTGAGCGGGCGGGCAGGTGGCCGAGCGGTCGTGCAGGCGGCGGGCAGGCGGCCAGGCGGCCGGGCAGGCGACTGGCGGGCAGGCGGCGGGCGGGCGGACGAGCTGGCAGGCGGAGGGCGGGTGGGCGAACGGGCAGGTGGCGGGCGGGCGGGCGAGCGGGCAGGCGGTTATAGGGCGCGAGGGCGGGCGTGCGGGCATGCGGCCTGGCGGGTGGGCGGGCGGGCGTGCGGGCGTGCGGGTGGCCGGGTGGGCGGCCGGGCAGGCGGACGGGCGGGCGGGTGGCCGGGCGGACGGGTGGGCGGGCGGCCAGGCGGCCGGGCGGGCGGCCAAGCTGCCGGGCGGACGGCCGGGCCAGCGGCCGGGCGGGCGGACGGCCGGGCCAGCGGCCGGGCGGGCGGGCGGCCGGGCGGGCGGGTGGGCGGGCGGCCGGCAGCTGTGCGGGCAGGCGGCCAGGCCGGCAGCCGGGCGGCCGGGCGGGCGGCCGGGCGTCGTCAGGCGGCGGGCGCAGGGCGGGTGGGCGGACGGGAATGCGGGCGGTCAAGCTGCCGGGCGGACGGCCGGGCAGCTTGCCGGGCGGCCGGGCGGGCGGCCGGGCGGAAAGGCGGGCGGGCGGACGGCGGGCGGGTAGGCGATCAGGCGTCGGGCGGGCTGGCGGGCGGGCGGGCAGGCGGGTCGGCTGCGGGCGCGAGGCGGGCGGGCAGTCGGCGTGCTTCCGAGCGGGCGGCCGAGCGGTCGGGCAGGCGGCCGGCCGGGCGGCAAGGCGGGCGGGTGGGTGGGCGGGCGGGCGAGCAGGCGGCCGGGCGTCCGGGCGGGCGGCTGGGCTGCTGGGCAGACGGCCGGGCGGACGGCCGGGCGGACAGGCGGGTGGGTAGACAGGCGGGCGAGCGGGCGGGCGGCTGGGCGGGTCGTCAGGCATCGGGCGGCCGGGCGGGCAGGCGGGCAGGCGGACGGCGGGCAGGTAGGCGGTCAGGCGTCGGGCGGGCGGGCGGGCAGGCGGGTCGGCGGCGGGCGCGAGGCGGGGGCCCCTAATTATCTTAGAATGTCACAAAAACTGTTGACGTTTCTTCTAAATAGAGTTAATTACACGATAAGGAATAAAATTAATGTAAAGCATGAAGCACTGGTGCCAGAACTGAAATTTCGTGTCACATTGCATGCATAACAAAAGAGAACACTTGAGATGCTATAAGACATGGTTTTAGTCGGCGATGACGCTTTTCCATTCTCACTCTCTCTTCTTAGCGCTCACTGGCCTTGTAGACCACGCGCTGAATCCATTCTGGCCACATGTTCAGCCCATTGCAGTCTCTTACATTTTAATTTCTGGACGATAGTGGCTTACGTCATTAACTGATAAATTTCATTGTTCTTTCGAATTCTCCATATGCCATTCTCCAACACAGGTCCTGGATTTTTCTCATTCCTTTTCTTTCAAAAACATTCAGTTTTTCTCTTTCATTCTTTGTAAGTGTCCAGCTTTCTGAACTGTACAGTACTATGGGGCAGATAATTGTGTTGTATATCTTCATCTTTGTGGTGATTGAGAAACGGGCAAATGGGCAAATTAGCAGGCGGCGGGCGGGCGGTCAGGTGGCCGGCGGGCGGGCGGGAGGGTGTGCGGTCGGGCAGGCGGCGGCCGGCCAATCGGGCGGGTAGGCGACCAGCGAAGCGGGCGGGTAGACGGCGGGGGCGAGGCGGACGGGTAGTCGGCGCACTTCCGGGCGGGCAGGCGGCAGGGCGGTTGAGCGCGTGGGCATGCAGCGGGCGGCTGGTCGGGCGGCCGGTCTGGCGGCCGGGCGGCAGAGCTGTCGGGCAGGCGGCGTCCGGGCAGGCGGCGGCTGACCTAGCAGGCGGGTAGGCGGCCGGCGCGAGACGGGCGGGATGTCGGCGAGCTTCTGGGCAGGGGTGCGGGCGAGCGGCCGAGCTGTCAGGCACGTGGCGGCCAGCCAAGCGGGTGGTTAGGCGCCGGGCGCGAGGCGGACGGGCAATGCCTGCCCGCCCGAACGCCCACCTGATGCCTGCCCACCCGCCCCCCTGCCTGTCCGCCCGCCCGACTGCTTGCCTGGCCGCCCGCCCGGCCGCCCGCCTCCTGGCCGCCCGCCCACCCGGTCGCCCACCCGCCTGCCGCCCACCCGCCGGGCCGCCCGCCCGCCCGCAGCGTGGCCGTTTGCCCGGCCGCCCGCACGGCCGCCGCCTGCCCGCCCACCCGCCGCCTGCCCGCCGGCCCACCCGCAGCCCTCCCGCACACCCACCCACCCGCCCGCCCGCCCGCCCGCCAGCCCGCCCACCCTCCCGTCCGCCATCCCGCCCGCCCGCCCTCTCACCCGCCCAGCCGCCCGCCCTCCCAGCCGCCCACCCGCCGCCAGCCCGCCCACCCGGCCACACGCCCGCCTGCCGCCTGCCAGCCGGCCCGCACGCCGCATCCCCGCCCACCGCCTGCCCGCCCACCCGCCCGTCGCCTGCCCGCCCGCCTGCCAGGCCGCCCCACCAGACCGCCTGCCAGGCCGCCCGCCCGCACGCCCGTCCTCCTGCCCGATCGCCAACTGCCCGCCCGCACGCCCGTCCTCCCGCCCGATCGCCAACTGCCCGCTCGCCCGCTCGCCCGTCCGCCCGCCTGCCCACCCGCCCTCCCGCACCACCGCCCGCCCACCCCCCCGCCCGCCACTTGCTTGCTCGCCCACCCGTCCGCCGCCTGCCCGCTTGCCCGCCCGCCCGCCGCCTGCCCGGCCATCTGGCCACCCGCAGCCCCTGCCTGCCGACTCCCGACTCCCGACCGCTCGTCCGCCCACCCGCCCATTCGCGCGCCTGCCCGCCCGCCCGCCCGCCCTACCGACCGCCCGCCCGGAAGCCCTCCGACTGCCCATCCACCTCATGCCCGCCGCCTACCCGCCCGCTTGTCCAGCCGCCTACCCGCCCGATTGGCGGGCCGCCCCCTGCCTGCCCGCCCGGCCGCTTGCCCTACCCGCCCTGCCTCCCGCCCGCCGCGTGACGGCCTTTCGGCAGCGCCAACCCTGATAACCGCTGACTGCCCGTCCGAATCGCGCCCGCTGCCTACCCGCCCTCTTGGCCGGGCGCCGGCGCACGCCCGCCGCCTGCCCGACAGCTCAGCCGTCCACCCGACCGCCCGGAAGCCTGCGGGCTGCCCGTCCGCATCGTGGTCGCCACCTACCCGCCCGCTTGGCCGGCAGGCGGGTGGGTGGGCAGGCGAGCGGGCTGGCGGGCGGAAGGTCGGGCGGGTGGGCGTGCGGGCGGGTGGGCGGTCGGACGGGCGGTCGGGCGGGCGGGAGGCCGGGTGGGCGGGCGTGAAGCCGGGTGGGCAAGCTGCCGGGCGGCCGGGTGGGTGGTCGGGTGGCGGGCAGGCGGGTTGGCGGCGGGCGCGAGGCGGGCGGGCGGGCGGGCGGTCAGGCGGGGGGAGGACGGGTGGTCAGGCGGGTGGTCGGATGAGCGGGCGGATCGGCGGACGGCCGGGCGGCCGGGCTGACAGTCAAACGGGTAGGCGGTCAGGCGGTCGGGCGGGAGGGCGGGCGGTCGTGCAGGGGGACTGGCCGGTGGGCGGTTGGGGGGCGGGCGGGCGGGTCGGCGGTGGACACGAGGCCGGTGGGCAGGCGGGCAGGTGTGGGGAGGGCGGGCGGTCAGGCGGGCGGGCGGGTGGATTAGTCAAACGGGCAGGCGGCAGGTGGGCGGGCGGGCGGGTGGGAGGGAGGGCGGGCGGGCAGGCGCGAGGCGGGCGGGCGAGCGGGCAGGCAGGCAGGCGGTCACGCGGCGGGCAGGCAGGCAGGCGGTCACGCGGCGGGTGGGCAGGCGGTTGGGCGGCGGGTGGGCGGGCGGCCGAGTTGCCGGGCGGCGGTAGGGCGGGGGGTGGGCTGTTGGTGGATGGGCGGCCAGGCTGCCAGGCGGACAGGCAGGCGGGCGGCTGGGCTGCCGGGGGGCCAGGCAGGTGGGCGGTCGGGCCGGCGGTCGTGCGAGCGGGCGGGCGGGCAGGCATCTGGTTGGGCGAGCGGACGGGCAGGCATCGGGCGGGTGGTCAACACCGTGGGCGAGCGAGCGGGCGGGCGGGCGGCGGGTGGCCAAGCGCGCGGGTAGGCGGCTGGCCAAGAGGGCGGGTAGTCGGCGGGTGGGAGGGCGATGGGCAGTCGACAGGCAGGCGCGCGAATGGGCGGTCGGGCAGGCGGCGGACAGGCGGCGGGCGGGCGGGCGGGCGGGCGGGCGGGCGGCCAGCGGACGGGCTGGCAGTTATCGGGCAGGCGGCGGGCGTTCGGGTGAGCGGGAAGGTTGCGTGCGGCCTGGCAGACGGGCAGGTGGCCAGGCGGGGAGGCAGGCGGCGGGCGGCCGAGCGGGCGGGTAGGCGGCAGGCGCGACGCGGACGGGCAGTCGGCGGGCTTCTGGGCAGGCAGGCGGCCGAGCAACCGGGCAGGTGGCAGGCGGGCATGCAGCGAGCGCCCGAGCGGGCAGGCAGGCGGCGGGGAGGCGGGCAGGTGGGCAGGTGGCCGGGTGGGCGGGCAGGCGACAGGCGGCGGGCGGCCGGGTGGGCGGGTAGACGTCGGGGGCGGGGCAGACGTGCAGTCGCCGGGCCTCTGGATGGGCGGTCGGGCTGCCGAGCGGTCGGGCAGGCGGCGGGCGAGCAGGCGGCGGGCGAGCAGGCGGCGGGCGACCATGGGGCGGCGGGTGGCGAGGGGGGCGGCAGGCGGCGGGCGGCTGGGCGGGCGACGGGCGGCCGGGCGGGCGGCGGGTGGCGGGCAGGCAGGCGGCGGCGCCCAGGTGGGCAGGCGGTCAGGTGGTGTGCGGCCGGGTGAGCAGGCGGGCAGGTGGCAGGCGCGTGGCGGTAGGGCAGTCGGCGGGCTTCCGGGTGGGCGGGCGGCAGTAGGGGCTGGGCAGGCGGCCGGGTGGGTGGGCAGGCGGCGGGCCGGCTGGCGGACGGCCAGGCGGGCATTCTGCGTGCGGCCGGGCTGGCTGCCGAGGGGTCAGGCAGGCGGCGGATGACCCGGCAGCGGGCGGCCTAGCGGGCGGGTAGGCGGCGAGTGGCTGAGAGGGCTCGTAGGAGCAGGGCGCGAGGCGGACGGGCAGGCGGCGTGCTTGCGGGCGGGCAGGCAGGTGGGCGGACAGGCAGGTGGGCAGGCGAGAGGTCGGGCAGTCGGCGGCCGGCTAAGCGGGTGGGTAGGCGACGGGCGCGAGGCAGACGGGTTAGTCGGCGGGCCTCCAGGAGGGCTGGCGGGCGGGCTGGCGGGCGGCCGAGCGTTATGGCAGGTGGCAGGAAGGCGGCGGGCAGGCGGCCAAGCGGGCGGGCTCGCAATGGTCGGCCGGGTGGGCCGGCGCTATTTGGCCAGGCGGGCGGGCAGGCGGCGGGTGGCTGAGCGGGCGGGCAGGCGGTGGGCAGGCTGACAGGCGGCCCGGCGGGTGGGCAGGCGGCGGCGGGCTGGCGGCAGGGTTACGGCCGGGCGGGTGGGCAGGCGGCGGGCGGCCGGGCGGGTGGCCTAGGGGTCGGGCAGGCGCCAGATGGGCAGGCGGCGGGCGGCCGGGCGGGCAGGCAGGCAGGCGGCGGTCGGCCGAGCCGGCGGGTAGGTGGCGTGCGCGAGGCGGACGGGCGGTCGGCGTGTTTCCGGGCGAGTGGGCGGGCGGGCGTGACGGCGGACGGCCGGGAGGACGGGCAGGCGGTGGCCGGCCAAGCGGGCGGGTTGGCAGCCGGCGAAGCGTGCGGTCAGGCGGTGGGGCGAGCTGGACGGGCAGTCGGCAGGCTTCCGGGCGGGCGGGCGGGAGAGTGGCTGAGTGGGTGACCAGGCAGCGGGCGGCCGGTCGGGCGGCTGGGCGGCCGAGCTGTCGGGCAGGCGGCGTGCGGGCAGGCGGCGGCTAGCCAAGCGGGCGGGTAGGCGGCGGGCGCGAGGGGGGTGGGCAGTCGGCGAGCTTCCGGGCAGTCGCCGAGCTTCCGGGCAGGCGTATGGGCCAGCGGCCAAGCTGTCGGGCAAGCGGCTCTTTCCGCCTTCCCGTGGTGCCAGATGTTAAGCTCGGCATTCTGCCTTGCAACAAAAGGGAGAGCTGCGACCCAACCCGATGCGAAAGCAAAGGGTGCGTGGCACAGGGGGAGCTGTGTCGAGGGACCGAACACCAGTCCCTTTCTTTTCGCAGGGCACAGACCAGCAGGTGCTCTGCATGCCGGCGACTTCGTTTGTCGGCGTGGGATCACGGCGTGAGTCGGCAAGGGTGCTTCGCCGCGCCCCTGGGGAACCGGGGCGTGTTCTGCCAAACCCAGGAGGTGGTGACATCGCCTGGGCTAGGTTAGATGGGCCCAGACCGCCGAACGACTGGGGGACCGACCCACCACCTGAGTAGGAGTGGGTCCTTGGCCTTCAGGTGGAAGCTCGGGCAAGTAGGCGGCGAAGGGCGAGGGGTGCATCCGCCTCTCCGGAGTGCGGGGTGCAGTTGCCAAGGAGCGTCGTGTGAAATCGTCGACGACGAGGCCATCGATGGGGACCAGTGCGCTGGCGACGGCGTGCTGAACCCGTCATCTCTGAAGTGCCCTTGACCTAGGGGCGAGCTCGGTGGGTGAGCTGCAGCAGTCCCCCCCCATGCCAGAGGAGCCGGTCCGGGGCAAGAGACGGGCTCTCACATCTTTTATCACTCGTTACCTATGATGGCTGAAACCGAAGCGAGTGATACGAGTGCGCCTTTACGGGCTTCTATGATGCCTGCTCCCTCACCACAGGACGGGATGGGACAGGCAGATGATGAGAGCGTAGTACAGAGACATACAAGAATAACCATGCTCTTAGAGCAAAATGTAAAAAACGGCAAGATAAGTCAAGCGGCTCTTAATACAATTAAAAATGAGCTATCGGCGTGGGCCATAGCTCATGCAAGACTGGAAGGCCGCGTAATG
Organism: Schistocerca piceifrons; assembly: GCF_021461385.2. NCBI lineage: Eukaryota > Metazoa > Arthropoda > Insecta > Orthoptera > Acrididae > Schistocerca > Schistocerca piceifrons. Next base: position 346,455,178 of record NC_060143.1, on the reverse strand, counting down.
GAGTTAACAAAGGAAAACGAAAGGCTAAGAAAACAACCCAGTAAGACTTGGGCGGCTGTGGCTGCACAGGCGCCAACTAAGCAGACTTCAACAAAGGACACTATAGAAAAAGTTGCTAAACGGTCAGACACAGCAGTCTTCTTGAGGACCCTGCCTTGCCAAGACACTAGCGTTAAGAGAATACAGGAGCTGCTAACAACAACAATAGACCCAGTGAAGGATAAAATCAAAATCAAAATGAAAAAGGTCAAACCCAGTAGAAATTCTGTTATTGTGGAAGTTGCTAGTGAGGAGGACAAAGAGAAACTTTTAAATAATCAAAAATTAAATGCAGTCGTTAAGTATGAACCACCCAGAAAAAGAATCCCTTTAATAATATTATACGATGTACCCACGGTTATGACCAATGAGGAGCTACATGACACAGTCAGATCACAAAATTTCGATGATATCAATGAGCAAGAATTCAAAAACTCTTTCAAGCTGAAATTTAAAACAGGACCTCGGGATCGCAATGTGGTACACCACGTGGCCAAGGTCTCTGCGCATTTATGGAAAAGGATTAGATCAATGGGCAGACTATATGTAGGCTTTCATGCCATTAACACCAGGGACTACATCGTGGTACCTTGCTGCCATAACTGTGGCGACCTGGACCACATTCTGAGGCACTGCACCAGAGAGTCGGCTTGCTCCAGGTGCAGTGAGAGTGGACACAACCGCAAGGAATGTAAAACAACAGGGGTCTGCATTCCGTGTAAAAATCGGGGGAAGAAATCCTGTGGTGCCACGGGACGGAACTGCCCCACTTACCAGATGCTTGAACAACGCCTGATCTCAAGAATTGACTATGGCTGAGCAGAGCGCAGCTAACAGGATGCTCAAACACAAGTCCCCGAGTAAAAGAAGGAGGGGTGCTGTGAGGGCTAATAAATTTAAGGAATTCCTAAGGTCGCTTTCGGGCACCTCAAAAATCATGACAGTCGAGAAGGAAATTCAAACAGATCCCTTTATGGTGGATAGATGCATACAAACTGATTCTCCAGACAGAAACTCAGCTCCCCTTCCCTAAACCGGGGAGAGAGGCCGAACAACAACGTTCAATGGCAGAAGCATCCTGTAGTGGTGGCGGCCTCCCTGGCCCCTACACACGAAGCTGTACAAACCAAACAACCTCTTCAAGAAAGTACAGTTACTAGCACTAGCACCAGCACCAACCCAACTGAGGCAGATACCCCAGTAATCAGGCTAGATCCGATTAGGGTGTATCCCAATATAGAATTCACAATGCAACTGGCAAGATTGGAGCAGCCGGCTATCCTGACCACTGCCTTACGACATGTGGTCCGGGTAGGACATGAGGACGGAAGAAAGGTCACCTTCTCAGTAATGGAGGCTGTGGACAGAATACAATTAAAGTCAGTCAACCTTCCCACCAACTTTGGGGCCCTGCGAGACTTACTTAAGAAAGTGTTTGACAGACGTGGGGAGAAATTTGACTTAAATGACATCTACACTCAATCAGTCCTAGCTCATGGTCGAATCGCTTTTGATTGGAGCAAGACTTGGCCTGACGATAGAATGCACACTTACTTCCCATAATGACAAAATTAACTGTTGGACAGCTGAACACGCATAACAGCAGACTTGTGATGCAGGAGCTCCGAAGAGAGGTGGAGGAGAAGAGGCTTGACATACTCTGCTTGCAGGAGCCGTACTCTCAAGCTGGAAAACTCTCATTTGCAGCCGCTACATGGCAGATAGCTTGTAGTGGGGAAGCCCCCAAAGCGGCAATTGTCATTACAAACCAGTCTCTACGAGTAACAACACTTGTACAGTTTTCTACCAGTCACTGCAACGTCGTGGAGGTACAGGCTCCCATGGGAATTATAACCTTTATAAACATGTACTTCCAATACGGAGATAACATCGAACAACATCTGGATCACCTGAGCAGAGTAGCCACGGCGTTGCGAGGTCGCAAACTGGTTATAACAGCAGATATAAATGCGAAATCCCCCCTGTGGTACAGTGGCACAAGAGATGAAAATGGGGAAAAAGTAGAGGAAATGATTATGGCTCTACAACTTGTGGTTGCAAATAGACCTGGCAAGCCCCCCACTTACGCAGCGGGGGGGGGGGGGGGGGGGCGCGGCACCAATATAGATGTAACGCTAGTTACACCAAATTCCGCCAACATCATTGAGAATTGGGAAGTCAAAGAGAACGCGACAACAAGCGACCATAATCTTATAATGTTCAACTTAGGAAATGGAGGTTGTCACTGGGCCGCAGGGTGGGAGTTGCAACTGAATTTCAAGAGAGCTGACTGGGAGAAACTAGCGAGAGAGTGCGACATTCCTCCATTACCAGAAGGTGATGCACAACAGGACCTGGACATAGACAAGCGGGCCGAAGAACTAGTAGGCGCAGTAACCAGAGCGGTCAAGGCAGCTGTTCCAACCAGGAGGAGAGCCATGGCGGCCTCCCCATCACCATGGTCAGCTGAACTCCAGGAAATGCGTCAGTCTGTCAGAAGGCTGAGGAGGCACTACCAGCGCAGTGTCGTCTGGTGGGAAAAACAACGATGGTTACAACTATACCGGGAGGCAAAAGATAAATTCCAAAAAGAACTAAAAGAAATCAGACTACGTAGTTGGGAAAGATTTGTGCTGGACCAGCTGGCCCTGGATCCATGGGGAATACCCTACAAACTAGTGAGGGAAAAGATCCGGTCCCCAATGATGCTATCAATGGTCAGGTGCGGGGATGGGATGACAGAGTCCTGGCAGGAGACTGCTGAGGTTCTTCTCTGGTCCCTGCTCCCTGACGACGATGAGGCCAGCGACACGGAGGGACAGTCCCAGATACGAGATCAAGATTTGGATAGAGTTGCTAACAACAGGGCAGTCTACCCCTTCTCTGAAGAGGAGGTGGCTGGCCACATTAAAGCACTGAAAACAGGGAAAGCCCCCGGCCCAGACGGCATTGTGGCAGAGGTGGTGCAGTTCCTGGCACCTCAACTGGTGACACTACTAACCCAGTTATATAATGAATGCCTAAGACAGGGAAAATTCCCGAAAATCTGGAAAGAGGCAAACGTTGTCATAACCAAAAAGGGACCCAACAAAGACCCAGCGGATGTTAAGTCCTATATAGGCCGATTTGCCTATTGAATATCCTCGGGAAATTATTCGAAAAACTGCTAGCTGACAGACTGAATGCACACCGAGTGCTGTGTGGGATGAGTGGCAGGCAGTTCGGCTTCAGATTGGGGCGATCAGCAACTGACGCGATCGCTCTGGCGGCTGAGGTCTGCGACTCTACCCCATACAAGTACGTTGTTGGCATCATGGTTGACATCAGTGGCGCCTTTGACAACCTGTGGTGGCCTTCGCTCTTCTCCTGCTTGCGGGAGAAGGAGTGTCCAGGGTCGCTATATGGTTGCCTGAGGAGCTATTGTGAAGGGCGGGAGGTCTGGCTATCATCCCCTAGCGGCAGAGTAGGAAAATCCATAACTAAGGGATGTCCCCAGGGCTCTGTACTAGGTCCCCTGTTCTGGGACATCCATATGGAACCACTTTTAGATAGTTTGGAACAGAGTGAAGAAGTGCTAGAGGTGATAGCCTACGCAGATGACCTCCTCGTGCTGGTCGGCGGCCGAAGCCACGAGGACATCAAACCAAAAAAAGACAGAGCAATGACCAAATTACAACTGTGGTGCACAAATACCAAGATGACGATCTCACCGACCAAATCGACTTACTTATTACTGAAGGGACAGCTGGCGAGGAACCCCACAGTTAGAATCGGAGGCTCACCAGTTATAAGACGACAAGAGACTCGCTACCTGGGCGTCATCATCGATGAAAGGTGGAACTTTGGAAAGCACATTGAGTCCGTATCCCAAAAAGCATTGCAATTATTAAACAATCTTATCTCAATAGGGCATAAGCGATTTCATCTTCCACCACACCTAATCAAGTTGTATCACAATAGCATATTAACATCAGTAGTGGGTTACGGAGCGGGAGTCTGGGCACATAGGCTCACAAGGGTGGTGCCTGCCATGGCAGTGAGAAAAGTACAAAGAAACATGCTTCTAAGATCCATAGGGGCGTATAGAACTTCTCCAGGAAGTGCACTCTGAATAATAATGGGGCTCTGTCCTTTAGACATCAAAATTCGGGAACAAGCAGCTTGGTACTGGGTCAAGAAGGGGAACAACGCGAAAACAGAGAACATCATGGGAATACTGGTAATAGATAAGAGAGAAATACATAGAAGGGGCGAGGACCTATGGCAACGGTCTTGGGAAACAGAAGAAACTGGCAGAAGAACCTTTGGGTTCTTGCCAGATGTAAAAGAAAGGCTAGGGATGAAGTACTTTGAGCCAACGCGGGGTCTAATACACTTTCTCACTGGTCATGGGCCCTACCCGACATACTTGTGTCGGTTTGGGAAAAAGGCTACACCCGAGTGTGACTGTGGTGCTTCGGAGGGCACTCCCGACCATGTGGTTTATGAGTGCCCCCTTTTCGATGATGTAGCAACGACACTAAGACAACAACTTCCACACAATAACACATATGACCTATTAAGACACGAAGGAACTTTCGACACCTTAAACAAACTGGCAGACGAGGTGTCACGAAAAGTATTGACGGCATACCTGACTGACTTACATGATTAAGACATATACCAAATGTGTCCTATTACGAGATACATGAGGGTCGTTCACGATTAGGACATTTACCGAATGTGACCAATTACCCTCATCCTATACCGCCTGTACGTGGACAGGTAGACTTCTTAGTTGCAATCCGCCACATGCAGGATTAGGGGGATCAGGGTACACCAATGAACACTAAAGCACCGGAATTGACGTAGGTTAGTAGTAGTTGTAGCTTAGATATAGATATTAAGTTAGGAACCTGCAGCGAAAAACAGTCTTGGCCAGCCCAGTGTCAGGGGCATGCTCATCGGGATTAGCTCGATGAGCAGGGCCTAAAGCAGTAGGTTTATATATATGCTGACACACCTGTAACGCTGCAGGCAGTTAGGAATTAACTAGTAGGAATATATTAACAATTAGTAAGTAGAATTTAGCTGTAGTCTGCCTATTATCTTCTAGTATTCTGCCTGTAGCTTACAATAATTAACATAACATAATATAATAATAATAATAAAAGTAATAGCTGCTGAACATCTAATATGTAGATCAGTTGTCACCCACTAATCACTAAGGGAGTGGGTTCTTTTGTATAAATATTAATGTTGAATAAAGATTTTTTTTAAAAAAAAAAACAAAGAAGCAAAAAAAGCGGCAGGCTGGCAGGCGGCGGTCAGCCAAGCGGGTGGGTAGGCGGCGGGCGCGAGGCGGACGGGCTGTCAGCGGGCTACTGGGCAGGCGGGGTGGGCGGCTGAGCTGTTGGGCAGGCGCCGGGCATGCAGGCGGCAGCCGGCCAAGCAGGCGGGTAAGCGGCGGGCACGAGGCGGATGGGCGGCCCGCGGGCTTCCGGGTGGGCGGGCGGGCGGGCGGACGTGAGGGCGGCTGAGCGGTCGGACATTTTTTTTTGCCATTTAACTTACAGAGGAACCCACCATCTAGTAGCTATGGTGGGTTGTATATCTACTACAATATGTAGCGTTAGTGGCGCTCATGGTCTCTTAGCCGGTGTGAGAACTTCTAGATGGTCGTAAAAGTTCTCACACCGTTGCCCGTCCCTAGCCACGTGGAGGCAGACCAAATTTCTTCTTTCGGTGTGCCACTAACCTTCCTCTGTTTGTTATTCCCTTTTTTTTATTTATATTGTTAATACAGAAAAAACTCTAAAAGAATTTAGAAAATTTAAGATTTAGAAATATATAAAATCAAAGAAGAATGAAATTAACATAAGATATTTATGAACTTAGGATCTATTTCTTTGGCAGATGGCCATAGCAATGTAACTAAGAACTGCAAGCTCTGGTTCCACAGAAAGCCACACCCATATGAGGGCTCGGCAAATCCTCAAGCCTGTCATAGTGGATGTGGCTCCCATACATTCGAGCCTCTACAATCATTACTCTATGCAAACAAGAACCATACTACCATGTTCATAATAAATGTGCACATGTATATTATCTTAGGAGTACATTACATTTGTTACCAATCATCACATTGACATTAGTTACGAAAACAAGAACAATTTCAAACAATACATAATAGTTATACAATTCTATTTCAACAATACACATCTACCTGTATACATTAACACCCAAGTGCGAGGGCTCGGAATTGACTTCGAGCCAGTCACTCTTGGGAAGCCAGAACCTTCATTCCATGTCCTCATTCACAACTGCATCTGGGTCTGATTGTGTGTTTGAGTCTGTGGCAGCGTCACTCCATTGACGCTGCCTAACCTGTGCACCCAGTCTGACCCGTGCACAAGGACGATCCTCCCTAAACTGTTGATGGAGTACATTTGAAATTTCATTTCTTAAATTATTCAGTCTCACCCACTCATCCTGCTGTCTTATTAGATTATATAAGTCCTCACTCACAGTTGGTTGTTGTGTCCTTGAAAGCCTGTGACAGTGTAGAACGACGTGTTCCGGTGTACTGACTTGACCACACACACATACATCTGTCTCTCTTAATCCCACTCGCTGTAAGTGCGCTGGATATGGTCCATGACCCGTCAGGAAATGGACCATACCGCACGTAGGATCACAGTGTCGCAATCTTAATCTCTCACATACATCAGGAAAAAAGTTGTACACTCGTCATCCTTTGTCTGTCGCTTCCCATTCAGACTGCCATGTCTGTAGCTTCCAGTCTCTTAAATCCTTCATGTTCCTTAGATTTTGCCCTGTAATATCTCTCACCTTCCCTTCTTCCCCTCTCCTCAACCAGTAGGCTGCCGCACGTTGCCTGATGGTAAGATCAATTGGGCATACACCTAGTTCAACTGTAAGTAGACTGTTTATGTTTTCTTATTGGAAACGTTACGTAGCGCTCTGTATGAAAATCACTGGCTGTGCTGTGTGCAGTCTGTGGCTAGTTTGCATTGTTGTCTGCCATTGTAGTGTTGGGCAGCGGCAGCTGGATATTAACAGCGCATAGCGTTGCGCAGTTGGAGGTGAGCCGCCAGCAGTGGTGGATGTGGGGAGAGAGATGGCGGAGTTTTGAAATTTGTAAGACTGTCATGAACTGCTACATATATTATGACTTTTAAGGTAAATACATTGTTTGTTCTCTATTAAAATCTTTCATTTGCTAACTATGCCTATCAGTAGTTAGTGCCTTCTGTAGTTTGAATCTTTTATTTAGCTGGCAGTAGTGGCGCTCGCTGTATTGCAGTAGTTCCAGTAACGAAGATTTTTGTGAGGTGAGTGATTTGTGAAAAGTATAGGTTAATGTTAGTCAGGGCCATTCTTTTGTAGGAATTTTTTGAAAGTCAGATTGCGTTGCGCTAAAAATATTGTGTGTCAGGATAAGCACAGTCATGTATAATTCTTCAAAAAGGGGACGTTTCACAACACACAAGGCTTCGATGGAAGTGGTATTGAACGCCCCTGACAATCGGAGCAGAACACTCCGTTGGTCACGCCTAACTATGTTTACGTGAGTACCTAGGTGCAGCCGATGTGCCCAGACACTAGCTGCAAAGCATGTAATAGATTCAAATAGAGCAGTGTGATACGCTCTCATAACGTTCAGCAGCAGCCTGAGGGAGGCACTGTTCAGTCTCGCCAGTTTATGCATAATAGTCAATCCTTTTTCCGTCATTGTTCTTGCATGTGGTATTTAAGACTGCTTCTCATCCAAATAAAGCCCTAAATACCGCGTTACCTCTTGTCGTTTCAGTGACACGTCATTCAGTTTAATAATTGGGTTACGTAGCAGCTGACCCATTAAGAGCATATACACAGTCTTACTCGCCGCCACAGTCAGTTTGTTTTCAGTTTGTTTTTCTTACACCAATCAGTAATGTCACGAAGCAAATCAGAAGTTATAGTCTCTAGTTGTTTCTGAGAGTTTGCTGATACTAACACCATTAGGTCGTCAGCATAAGCAACAACACCTGAAGCCCTTCTATTCTTATCTATCATGTCCAGCAGTGGTTCAATTACAATGTCCCAGAAAATGGGACCACAGATGGAGCCTTGAGGGCAACCCTTAGATATTCTTTTGACAACTGTCTGATTTCCTGCCCTCCATTCTACTGTCCTATGTCTACAGTAATCAAGAAAGTTTGTGTACAATGCAGTTGGAATTTCCAAGTCCCGCAATCTTGCGAACAGGGCAGGCCACCAGAGATTGTCAAAGGTGCCTGAGATGTCTATGAACACTGCCAGAACATAACTGTAGTCCGTATTCTTGGTAATTTCGATTGCCCTGTTTATTGCGTCTTCGATAGATTTCTTAGGGCGAAAGCCAAACTGATCGGGTGATAGGCCCCTGAGCTGCCGGTGAGTCTGAAGTCTATCACACAATAGTCTCTCCTGCAATTTGCCTAAAATGTTTAGTAGGCAGATTGGCCTGTATGTTTTGGCATCTGTCGGATCTTTATCCTCCGATTTTTTAATAATTATGACACTAGCCGTCTTCCAGGTGGACGGAACTCTACCCTCGAGTAGGCAGTCGTTAAACAATTTTGTCAGGTACGGAATAATGAGAGGGGCAGCAGCCTTCACGGTCTCAGCATGCACACCATCCGGGCCAGAGGCCTTCTTATTTTTCAAGTTTTGAATTGCTAATGCAACCTCTTCCTGCGCAAACGGAATTACAGCTAAGTCGTTGACGTATTCTTCACCAATTTGCCTGCGAAGATCACGATGGTAAACGTCATCTTCAATTACATCATCGTCAGGAAGCAGCCTATGTAAGAGAAACTCTGCCGTACGCCGCCATCCATCCGTCATGCGTCCGTCTGCCTGCCGCAGTGTTGACATAATCAGAGGTGATTTGACCCGTTCTGTTTGCACTCTGTATGGCTCGCCCCAGATGTCTTCAGACAGATTTGTCTTGACAAACTTGTCCCAATGGACCTGTCTTGTCTTCTGCAGTTAATCCTTGTACCTAGTTTTGGCAGCCAAATACAGTTGCAGCCTTATATGCCTCTCATTATATGTCTTTGATAGTTGGTAATATCGTCTAGCATCTCGAGCTTTCTTCCTTAGTGTTGTCAGCTGTCGGGACCAGGGGAAACGAGATTGTCTTCCACCACTCAGACGGAATGGCCCTGACCTGCGCCTCTTGCAGCACATGTACCAGGAAGTGAGCTCTGAAATCCACACTCCCTTGTACTTCATTAATGTTGAAACTGTCTATTACATTAAACAAGGTCTCCAGATTAACCTTCTCAAACAGCAATCGTGGGTGACATGATGAATCTGCCTGCACATTTGAGCGATAAGAGTTATCCACCTCTATTACAATCATATTATCATCACTTTGTGAAGCACCATCGCAAATCCGCCAGGTCGCGACATGGGGATAAGCTAGTTCATTCGCAAGCGATATATCTATATTACTAGTGCCACCAGCATGGCCCCTATATGTGGGCCCATGTCCTTCCCTATTCAAAACTACCAGCTGACACTCATTGAGAAGATCATTCACTAGAAGCCCCATTGTATCTGTCCTGTCTGCATGCCACAGTGTGGATTTAGCGTTTATATCTGCCAAAATTAGTAATTTTCTCTGTCTGGAAAAATTTACTATGTTCCTAATATTGTCAAGAAAGGGCTCAATTTCCAAGGAGTACTGGGCATAAATTGAGGAGATTATCAAAACGTCTCCCCTTATTAATGCCTCAATCGTCACAACATGCTCAGAACACAGTTGTGCAATACGTGTGACTTTGATCTTCCTATTTGTTATCACAATTGCCGCCTTAGCATCATTTGTTCCTGTGATTGTCGTGCAATGCGTTGGTAATCCGGGAATCTTACCGCCGTGGATATAACGCTCCAGAAGACAGGCAATTTGTGCTCCAACGTCATCAATCAATCTACCCAGTTCAGCCATAACCAGTCTACTTCTCATACAATTAAGTTGTATAAATTTCGCGATGAATATTTGGTGAATACAAAACACCTAGGAGTAGTTTCCTTAGGGTCGAAATACACTCTGCCATGGGCCCGAACCAGGTATTTGTATACGTTATGCAAGTTTAGCCCCTCGCCACGACGCGTACATACCATAGCCAGCAATTTACAAAGTTCCCTTTTATCAGTTGGCAAGTTTTCTACCCTTAATATCATACGATCTGTCTGTTCAGTCGTGGGGTAACAAATTGTATTTCCCTCAGGGTGAGTCAATCTCGTCACCAGACGTAGTGCAGTTTGAAATATGTCCTTATTTTCTAACCTACTGAGTCTAATGTTATTCTCTAAGTCACAGTAATCAACTGAGTCAACAGTATGTTTGGATGGCACGGTAGGTACTTCCTGCTCCTCAGATCTTGGTTCCTCATCTGTACCATTCTTTAAGTTCACACAGTGAGGAGTTTCAGTATTCTTCTCTTTATCTTCGATGTGACGTCCTTCATTGCGTACTTTGTGTCCTATTTCCTTGTTTGTAGGACCCTGAGAATTTGAATCATTACTTCTGGACACCAACCCATGGTTCGATCCATCATGTGTGCTACCTCCATAAATAAAGCGAACAGGTTTGATGTAAGACTCACATTTAGACACATTGTATTCAGGTGACACTGTGGATGATCCCTCGTGACAGTCAGTAACAAAGTACCCATTCTCACTCGTTGCCTGCTGCGAAGAATGCAGGGAGGGTTCCGGAGTTGAGAAGTTTTCAGAAGCTGATGCTGGGTTACTATCACTGTTCTCGACGAGAAGTTGAGCCTCCAAGTCCTCTATGCGAAATAACGAGGCTGCTTTTCGTAAAGTTGTCTGAAGGTTGGACAGTCTGGACCCCCAGCTTTTTTACATACCCTCTTCCTGTGATGGCATGGAATGCACCCAACTACCGTCTGCTCTTTACATTCTGACCTATTATGGCCTGTCTTCCCACATTTTGCACATGCTTGTTCTCTGTCACAGTGCCTGGTGGAATGTCCCAGACCCCAACACCTAAAACACTTCTGGACAGCAACAAATTCTCTAACTCTTAGGGCTTCAAATTGGATGTAAACTCCATCCTTTTGCAGCAGAAGACAACGAATTCTCGGCGTGACTTCAATAATGTTGTTAACTGTACGTTTACCTTTAGGTCCCGTCTTAAACTTCACAGCTACCTCAGCATGAAACTCCTCAGGGGAAACATGCTCGCTGAGGTTTATTTCATAAAGTTCGTCGAGAAATTCCTCGTCTGTCAGTGTCGTTGGAACTTGGTAAACTGCTAAGAGAGGTCGCAGCTTCGTTGGCGGGCGGCGGGCGGGCAGGCGGCGGGCTTTCGGGCTGGCGGGTAGGCGGCGGCAGGCGGCAGGCGGCAGGCGGCGTGCGGCTGGTAGGTCGGGCGGGCGGGCAGGCGACGGGTGGCTGGATGGGGCCCCTAATTATCTTAGAATGTCACAAGAACTGTTGACGTTTCTTCTTAATAGAGTTAATTACACGATAAGGAATAAAGATAATGTAAAGCATGAAGCACTGGTGCCAGAACTGATATTTCGTGTCACATTGCATGCATTACAAAGGAGATCACTTGACATGCTATAAGACACGGTTTTAGTCGGCAGTGACGCTTTTCCATTCTCCCTCTCTCTTCTTAGCGATCACAGGGCTTGTAGACCACGCGCTGAATCCATTCTGGCCACATGTCCAGCCCATTGCAGTCTCTTACATTTTAATTTCTGGACGATAGTGGGTTACGTCGTTAACTGATAAATTTCATTGTTCTTTCGAATTCTCCATATGCCATTCACCAACACAGGTCCACAGATTTTCTCATTCCTTTTCTTTTAAAAACATTCAGTTTTCCTCTTTCATTCTTTGTAAGCGTCCAGCTCTCTGAACTGTACAGTACTATGGGGCAGATAATTGGGTTGTATATCTTCATCTTTTTGGTGATTGAGAAACGGGCAAATGGGCAAACGGGCAGGCGGCGGGTGTATGGGCGGGCGGGCAGGCGGCCATCGGGCGGGCGGGTAGGCATCGGGCAGGCGGTCAGGAGAAGGGCGGGCGGGCGGGCGGGCGTGTGGCCGGTCAAGCGGCGGCCGGGCGGTCAGGCGGCAGGCGGGCAGGCGGGCGGGCGGGCGGGTGGGCAGGCGCGAGGTCGGGCGGGCGGGCGGGCGGGCGCGCGGGCAGGCATCGAGCGAGCGGGCGGGCGGGCAGGCATCGGGCGGGCGGTCAGGAGATGGGGAGGCCGGCGGGCGAGCGGGCGGTCGGGCGGCCAGGTGGCGGACGGGTGGGGGGTAAGGCGGCGGGCGGGCGGGCGGGCGGGTGGGTGGGCGGGCGGGCATCAGGCGGGCGATCAGGCGGGTGGCCGCGCAGGCGGGCGGGCGGTCAGGCGGGTGGCCGGTCGGGCAGGCGGGAGATCAGGCGGCCGGGCGGGCAAGCATCCGGGCAAACGGGCAGGCGGTGGGCGGGCGGTAGGCGGCGGGTTGACGGGTGGGCGGGTAGGCATCGGGCTGGCGGTCACGAGACGGGCGGGCGGGCGGGCGATCAGGCTGGCGGGCGGTCAGGCGGCGGGCAGGGGATCAGGCGGCGGGCGGGCGGGCGGGATGGCACGCGGGCGGGCGGGCAGGCAAGCACAGCGGGCGGGCGGGCGCGAGGGCGGGCGAGAGTCTGGGCGTGCGGGCGGACGGGCGGTCAGGCGGCAGGCGGGCGGCCGGGTGGGCGGTCGGCGGGGGAGAGGCAGGCGGCGGGAGGGCGGGAGGCCGGGCAAACGGGCGGGAGGCGGGTGGCCAAGCGGGCGTGTAGGCGGCTGGCCAAGAGGGCGCGTAGGCGGCGGGCGCGTGGCGGACAGGCATTCGGCTCGCTTCCGTGCGGGCGGTGGGGCAGGCAGGCGGGCGGGAGGGCTGGCGTTAGGGCGGGCGGGCGGGCTTGCGGCCAGGCGGGCGGACGGGCGGCGGGCATGGTGCGGGCGGGCATCGGGCGGGCGGGCGGGCATTCCGGGCAGGCAGGCGGGCATCGAACGGGCGGTAAGCCGGCGGGCGGGCGGGCGGATGGGCGAGCAGGCGGGTGGGCTGGCGAGCGGGCGGGCGGGCGGGCATCGGGTGGGCGGGCGGGTATCGGGCGGGCGGGCGGGCAGGCAGGCGGGCATCGAACGGGCGGTAAGCCAGCGGGCGGGCGGGCGGGCGGGTGGGCGAGCGGGCGGGTGGGCTGGCGAGCGGGCGGGCGGGCGGTCAGGCGGCCGGCGGGCGGTCAGTCGGCGGGCGGGCGGTCGGGCGGCAGGGGGGCGGAGCAGCGGGCGGCTGGTCGGGCTACATGGCGGCCAGGCTGCCGGGCGGCCGGGCGTGCGGCCGGGCGGGCGAGCGGGCATCGTGCGGGCGGGTATCGGGCGGGCGGGCAGGGATCAGGCAGGCGGTAAGGCGGTGGGCGGGCGGGCGGGCGGGCGGGCGGGCGGTCGGGCGGGCGGTCAGGCGGCGGACGGGTGCTCAGGCCGCCGTCGGGCGGGCGGGCGGGGGGGGCGGGCGGGCTGGCGGTCGGCCGGGTGGCCGGGCGGCCGGGCGGGCGGCCGGATGGACCGTCAGGCGGCGGGCGGGTGGGCGGGTGGGTGGGTGGGCGGGCGTGCGGCTGGGCGAGCGGTGGGAGAGCAGGCAGGCGGCGGGCAGTCAGGCGGCGGGCAGGCTTGCGGGCGGGCGGGCTTACGGGCGGGCAGGCGGGCGGGCGGCTGGTCAGGCGGCGGGAGAGCGGCCGCCACATAGTGCTACCTCGTGCCTTTGGCAGCGGCAGCTGTGACGTCACGGCCGAGGGTCGGCGGGTGGCTGGGGGTCGTTGGCAAGTAATCAGTTGGTGGGAAAGCGGCTAACCTTGAATTGTTTTGCAATGCTAATAAGATGTGAATCGGGTATATAAGGAGTGGCGTTTTTTCGGTTGAGTACGTTTCAGTCAGTACCTGATGAACAAGTGCTACTACAGTCATAGGTCTGAACAGTGAAACAGTGCGTAAAATCGTGGCTTTCAAAGAAGAAAGGTATTTATAATATTATTTTAATTAATTTGCGTTAACTCGGAGCGATACAATGAGTTTGTCCGACTCCAACGAGAGTTCTTCCAACAGTGTCTCTTTATTGAGTAATGAATCGTTTCCTCCGAGACGCAATATTAATACTAGTACGATTCGACGCTTAGTTTTTGAAGGTGACAGTGAAGGTGAGAATGAAGAATCACTCATTCGAAGCCGAGAATCTGATGATCGATTTGTCCAACGTTGTGCAGATTGGGCAGCATGTATCAATGAGAAGGTACCTGTGTCAACTAAAGACTTACTCTATGGAGGACAGACAATAGTTCTCAAAGGTTTGGGTTGGCCAAGCTGTTTATATGATAACACAGTAATAAAAGCAGTGCCAAACACGACATACAAACTATTTACTCGTAATGAAGAATTTGAGAGACATTTTAATTGGAGTGTTGTAGCGTTTAGGAGATATGATCACTTTATGCGTATTTGTTCTCTAAAAGATAGAGATCTGATAACATGGACAAGATTTGATACGATGCGTAAGTTACGATATAGGATTAAGATTGTCAATGTTAATTATAAATTAATATCACTTAACCAATCACATAATTATTGTCTCAGACACTATGATCATATGAGAAAGCCAGTTTTAAATACTGTTTTATGTTCAGATTGTTATTTGAATGTTATTGTTAATACTCACAACGAAGGTAAATTATGTATACTAACCAATAATCATTTTGTAAATAGACCATCTAATGTATTATATCTAACTGAACAACCGACACAGGACCATTACGGATTTACAACACAAGAAATACTATGTACATCCAAGGCTCATTACTTTGAAACTTTATTACAGATGAGCGATATTTTATTTTGTAGAATATGTTTGAAAGCAACGTTTGCTGAAGGAATCGAAAGTATTTTCACTAAAGATTTAATTAGATCCGTAAATCAAGGTACACAGTGTGACTTATAAAATTTTAATTCTATTTTAGGATCTATTATTACGACTGGCAGATATCCATTTCATTATTTCACGCCATCGCAAAAGGACATAGATTCATTTTTAATATGTCCAAAAAGGACATCTCATCTGATTCATCTGATTATTCAGACGAAGACGATAGAAGACCGACTACACCTGGAAAAGATATAGACTCTGGACGTAAACGAAAAAACTCCGATACGGAAGAACATAAAGAAGTAAGTCAAATAAAAAAGTCAAAGTCAATAACTGTGACAAGCGACAACGACGATACTGACGGAATAACGATAGATGTAATAGAAATTGTGAGTTTACTTGTAAAGATAATTAATTTATTTGACGATCCAGAAGAATGTCTAAATTCATTCTATGGTTACGTGATCACTTTGAAAAAAAAAATCAAATTGAACATTTACAAACTTTACAGCAAATTGAAGGGAGAATGGGAGAAATCACCTCAAACGACATCATTAATTACTTGTGTTTCCAATTTAGAGAATTGGATTGGACACACTCTGTGTTCATCCAAAGCCAATACTCGAAGTGTTATAAAGACATTACAAATTGCGTTAGATTCTTTTGTAAACAAAGTCAAAGAAACAGATTTCTCTTCATCCTTGCCGAAAAATCAGAAACTAATTCAGAGCACATCCATGTATCCACTGTTGCAATAGACGAAATGGATGGTGCAGATGTTACTCCAGAACATACATCACTAATAGAGTTGGGAAGGCAGAATTTACATCAGTCTTTAACACATCCAACGAACAAGGCCGAAGAAATTTATTCCAGTATTTCAGTGCAAAAAAACAATGCCATTACATCCTCTTCATGGGTTGAGGAAGAACAACCATTTTATATGATTGTTCAATTTTATCCAACACAGACAATAAAACATATCAACAGATCTCAATGGTGGAGACGCAAAAAGAGGGAAATGAAATTATTTGTGAATCCCGATTCAAGCCATTCTCCCTTGAATCAAGCTGTAAGGAACCTTATAGTAATATCGCAACAACATCTGGACAGACTTACAAAAAATGGACAGCAGGTCACAAAAAAATATTCCTTTGAAGAACTCGTATGTATAGTAAAAAATAATTTAACTGTACCTATTAATAAAGTAATAGAAACATCTATGTGGAGATGTAATACAACACTTTGTACACTTAGTGATAAAGTATTATCAAATATTATTAAACACATTCAAATTGAAACAAGTCATTTGAATGTAATTCAGTTGTATGAATATATATGTAATGCTCAATATGTTTATTTTGAATCATATGTTTCAAATTTTAATGACTTTTATTATGAAGTAAATGTCAGTGGAAAAATTGTAAAAGATTTGTTACGATATCAATTTCAAGATGACGAAGAAGCTATAAGACATTTTATTATTACATTATTCCATGTGCTTAATCGAAGTAATGGCAAAAATTGTTTAAATTTGATAGGAGAACCAACTTCTTTAAAATCGACATTTGTTCAAATGGTTGCATCAGCAATGTTAAATACTGGTTGGTGTAATAAAAATAACAAGTATGTATCATTTGGATTACAAGAATGTGCCAGAAAACGACTAATTGTAATGGATGATCTAAATTATGATCCTGGATGTTTTGAACAATTAAAAACAATATTTTCTGGTAATCCTACTAATATACCTATTAAATTTGAAGGTGATTATACATTGGCTAAAACTCCTGTAATTGTTTGTTCAAATTGTGATTATTTTAAAGGTCACGTGTGGGTTGAACGAAATGAAAAACACTATTGGAAGACATGGAATACAAGGATTATAAAAGAATTAAATCCATATACATTGTACAATTTATTTATTGAATATGAACTGTTACAATGAAATTGTATACAATAAATGTTTATTAACGATGAATATCTTTATTTAAATCCTCCAATTCTACATTTTCCACATGTTGTCTTTTCTTTCTTGGTACATCTCTTACAATATTAGCACGAGATGTAGTACTTGCGTTTATACAAGTTGCAACTCCAGTACCTGAATCAAATGATATACCACTATAAACTGATGTTATACTGTCACTATCACCTTTTACATACAATTCTCCAGAATGATCTAATGTTTCCACCAAAGTATTATACGTTTCTATAGAAAATCCTATTTCAATTGCTGTAGTCTTTTTACAGTCATTTTACAATTGACATAACTATTTGAATCGGCTGGTGCATTATTACGAACTAGATTAATACCTAATGTAAAAGAAGGCATTAATTTAACACTTGTTGGTCTATTTAAACGACCTACAAGATGTGATTTTTCAATTCCTTGATCATAATTAAAATATGCTAGATGAACAGATAAAGGCGGGCGGGCGGACGGGTCGGCGGCGAGCGGGCACGCGGCGGCGGGCAGGTAGCCGAGTGGCCGGGCGGGCAGCCGGGCGGGCGGCCGGGCAGCCGGGCGAGCAGAGCGGCCGGACGGGCGGGCGGCGTCTGGGTAGGTAGTCGGACGGTGGGCGGGTGGGCGGGCGGGCAGGCGGCGGGCGGGTTGTCGGACGGCGGGAGGGCGGCCAGGCGGGCGGTCGGCCGGGCGGGTGGCCGGGCGGGCGGGCGGGTTGGCGGCCGGGTGGGTGGGCGGGTGGGCGGCCAGGCAAACTGGCGGGCGGCGGGTGGACGGGCAGGCGGCGGGTGGGCGGGTGGGTAGGCATCGGGCGGGCGGTCAGGAGATGGGCGGGCGGGCGGGTGAGCGGTCAGGCAGCAGGCGGCCGGGTGGGTGGGCGGGCGGGTGGGCAGCCAGGCGGCAGGGCAAACGGGCGGGCGGTCGGGCTAGCGGGCAGGCGGTGGGCGGGCGGGAGGACAGATAGGCATCAGGCAGGCGGTCAGGAGACGGGCGGGCGGGCGGGTGGATGGGTGGGCGTTCAGGCGGCGGGCGGGTGGGTGGGCGGCCGGGTGGGCAGGCGGCGGGCGACCGGGCGGGCGGGCGGGCGACCGGGCGGGCGGGCGGGCGGTCGGGAGGGCGGCCGGGCAGGCGAGCAGGCGGTCAGGTGGAAGGTTGGGTGGGCAGCCGGACGGGCGGTCGGGCAGGCGTCTGGAAGGATGGCCGAGCGGGCGGTCGGGCGGTCGGACGGGCGGGCGGCCGGCCGGCCGGGCGGGCGGTCAGGCATCGGGCAGGCGGGAGGGCGGGCAGGCGGGAGGGCGGGCAGGCATCGGGCGGGCGGGCGAGCGGGCGACCGGGCGGGCGGGCGGGCGGGCGACCGGGAGGGCGGGCGACCGGGCGGGCGGGCGGGCGAGCCGGCGACCGGGCGGGCGGGCGAGCGGGCGACCGGGCGGGCGGGCGACCGGGCGGGCGGGCGGGCGAGCCGGCGACCGGGCGGGCGGGCGGGCGAGCCGGCGACCGGGCGGGCGGGCGGGCGAGCCGGCAACCGGGCGGGCGAGCGGGCGACCGGGCGGGCGAGCGGGCGACCGGGCGGGCGGGCGGGCGACCGGGCGGGCGGGCGAGGGAGCGGGCGACCGGGCGGGCGGGCGGGCGAGCCGGCGACCGGGCGGGCGGGCGGGCGAGCCGGCAACCGGGCGGGCGGGCGGGCGAGCCGGCGACCGGGCGGGCGAGCGGGCGACCGGGCGGGCGAGCGGGCGACCGGGCGGGCGGGCGGGCGACCGGGCGGGCGGGCGAGGGAGCGGGCGACCGGGCGGGCGGGCGGGCGAGCCGGCGACCGGGCGGGCGGGCGGGCGAGCCGGCAACCGGGCGGGCGGGCGGGCGAGCCGGCGACCGGGCGGGCGAGCGGGCGACCGGGCGGGCGAGCGGGCGACCGGGCGGGCGGGCGGGCGAGCGGGCGACCGGGCGGGCGGGCGGGCGAGCCGGCGACCGGGCGGGCGAGCGGGCGACCGGGCGGGCGAGCGGGCGACCGGGCGGGCGAGCGGGCGACCGGGCGGGAGGGCGAGCGGGCGACCGGGCGGGCGAGCGGGCGACCGGGTGGGCGGGCGAGCGGGCGACCGGGCGGGGGGGCGAGCGGGCGGCCGGGCGGGAGGGCGAGCGGGCGACCGGGCGGGCGAGCGGGCGACCGGGCGACCGGGCGGGCGGGCGACCGGGCGGGGGGGCGAGCGGGCGGCCGGGCGGGAGGGCGAGCGGGCGACCGGGCGGGGGGGGCGAGCGGGCGACCGGGCGGGCGAGCGGGCGGCCGGGCGGGCGGGCGGGCGAGCCGGCAACCGGGCGGGCGGGCGGGCGAGCCGGCGACCGGGCGGGCGAGCGGGCGACCGGGCGGGCGAGCGGGCGACCGGGCGGGCGAGCGGGCGACCGGGCGGGCGGGCGGGTGACCGGGCGACCGGGCGGGCGGGCGGGCGAGCCGGCAACCGGGCGGGCGGGCGGGCGAGCCGGCGACCGGGCGGGCGAGCGGGCGACCGGGCGGGCGAGCGGGCGACCGGGCGGGCGAGCGGGCGACCGGGCGGGAGGGCGAGCGGGCGACCGGGCGGGCGAGCGGGCGACCGGGTGGGCGGGCGAGCGGGCGACCGGGCGGGCGGGCGAGCGGGCGACAGGGCGGGCGAGCGGGCGACCGGGCGGGCGGGCGGGCGACCGGGCGGGCGGGCGGGCGAGCCGGCAACCGGGCGGGCGGGCGGGCGAGCCGGCGACCGGACGGGCGAGCGGGCGACCGGGCGGGCGAGCGGGCGACCGGGCGGGCGAGCGGGCGACCGGGCGGGAGGGCGAGCGGGCGACCGGGCGGGCGAGCGGGCGACCGGGTGGGCGGGCGAGCGGGCGACCGGGCGGGCGGGCGAGCGGGCGACCGGGCGGGCGAGCGGGCGACCGGGCGGGCGGGCGGGCGACCGGGCGACCGGGCGGGCGGGCGGGCGGCCGGGCGGGCGGGCGGGCGGGCGGGCGAGCCGGCGACCGGGTGGGCGGGCGAGCGGGCGAACGGGTGGGCGGGCGAGCGGGCGACCGGGCGGGCGGGCGAGCGGGCGACCGGGCGGGCGAGCGGGCGACCGGGCGGGCGGGCGGGCGACCGGGCGACCGGGCGGGCGGGCGGGCGAGCCGGCAACCGGGCGGGCGGGCGGGCGAGCCGGCGACCGGGCGGGCGAGACGGCGACCGGGCGGGCGAGCGGGCGACCGGGCGGGCGAGCGGGCGACCGGGCGGGAGGGCGAGCGGGCGACCGGGTGGGCGAGCGGGCGACCGGGTGGGCGGGCGAGCGGGCGACCGGGCGGGCGGGCGAGCGGGCGACCGGGCGGGCGAGCGGGCGACCGGGCGGGCGGGCGGGCGACCGGGCGACCGGGCGGGCGGGCGGGCGAGCCGGCAACCGGGCGGGCGGGCGGGCGAGCCGGCGACCGGGCGGGCGAGCGGGCGACCGGGCGGGCGAGCGGGCGACCGGGCGGCGGGCGGGCGACCGGGCGGGCGGGCGAGGGAGCGGGCGACCGGGCGGGCGGGCGGGCGAGCCGGCGACCGGGCGGGCGGGCGGGCGAGCCGGCAACCGGGCGGGCGGGCGGGCGAGCCGGCGACCGGGCGGGCGAGCGGGCGACCGGGCGGGCGAGCGGGCGACCGGGCGGGCGGGCGGGCGAGCCGGCAACCGGGCGGGCGGGCGGGCGACCGGGCGGGCGGGCGAGGGAGCGGGCGACCGGGCGGGCGGGCGGGCGACCGGGCGGGCGGGCGGGCGAGCCGGCAACCGGGCGGGCGGGCGGGCGAGCGGGCGACCGGGCGGGCGAGGGAGCGGGCGACCGGGCGGGCGGGCGGGCGAGCGGGCGACCGGGCGGGCGGGCGGGCGAGCCGGCAACCGGGCGGGCGGGCGGGCGAGCCGGCAACCGGGCGGGCGGGCGGGCGAGCCGGCGACCGGGCGGGCGGGCGGGCGACCGGGCGGGCGGGCGAGGGAGCGGGCGACCGGGCGACCGGGTGGGTGGGCGAGCGGGCGGGCCGGCGAGCGGGCGGGCGAGCGGGCGAGCGGGCGAGCGGGCGAGCGGGCGGGCGGGCGAGCGGGCGAGCGGGCGAGCGGGCGAGCGGGCGACCGGGCGAGCGGGCGAGCGGGCGAGCGGGCGGGCGGGCGATCGGGCGGGCGAGCGGGCGAGCGGGCGGGCGGGCGGGCGGGCGAGCGGGCGAGCGGGCGGGCGGGCGGGCGAGCGGGCGAACGGGCGAGCGGTCGAGCGAGCGGGCGAGCGGGCGGTCGGGCGGGCGAGCAGGCGGGCGACCGGGCGAGCAGGCGAGCGGGCGAGCGGGCGAGCGGGCGGGCGGGCGAGCGGGCGAGCGGGCGAGCGGGCGGGCGAGCGGGCGGGCGAGCGGGCGGGCGGGCGGGCGGGCGGGCGAGCAGGCGGGCGACCGGGCGAGCGGGCGAGCGGGCGAGCGGGCGACCGGGTGGGTGGGCGAGCGGGCGGGCGAGCAGGCGGGCGACCGGGCGAGCAGGCGAGCGGGCGGGCGAGCGGGCGGGCGGGCGAGGGAGCGGGCGACCGGGCGGGCGTGCGGGCGAGCGGGCGGGCGGGCGAGGGAGCCGGCAACCGGGCGGGCGGGCGGGCGAGCGGGCGACCGGGCGGGCGGGCGAGGGAGCGGGCGAGCGGGCGACCGGGCGGGCGGGCGAGGGAGCGGGCGACCGGGCGGGCGAGCGGGCGATCGGGCGGGCGGGCGAGGGAGCGGGCGGGCGGGCGAGGGAGCCGGCAACCGGGCGGGCGGGCGGGCGAGCGGGCGACCGGGCGGGCGGGCGGGCGAGCGGGCGGGCGGGCGAGGGAGCCGGCAACCGGGCGGGCGGGCGGGCGAGCGGGCGACCGGGCGGGCGGGCGAGGGAGCGGGCGAGCGGGCGACCGGGCGGGCGGGCGAGGGAGCGGGCGACCGGGCGGGCGAGCGGGCGAGCGGGCGGGCGGGCGGGCGAGCAGATGGGCGACCGGGCGGGTGGGCGAGCGGGCGACCGGGCGGGCGGGCGGGCGAGCTGGCAACCGGGCGGGCGGGCGGGCGAGCCGGCGACCGGGCGGGCGGGCGGGCGACCGGGCGGGCGGGCGAGGGAGCGGGCGACCGGGCGGGCGGGCGGGCGAGCGGGCGGGCGGGCGAGGGAGCCGGCAACAGGGCGGGCGGGCGGGCGAGCGGGCGACCGGGCGGGCGGGCGAGGGAGCGGGCGAGCGGGCGACCGGGCGGGCGGGCGAGGGAGCGGGCGACCGGGCGGGCGAGCGGGTGAGCGGGCGGGCGGGCGGGCGAGCGGGCGACCGGGGGGGCGGGCGAGGGAGCGGGCGACCGGGCGGGAGGGCGGGCGAGCGGGCGACCGGGCGGGCGGGCGGGCGAGCCGGTAACCGGGCGGGCGGGCGGGCGAGCCGGCAACCGGGCGGGCGGGCGGGCGAGCCGGCGACCGGGCGGGCGGGCGGGCGACCGGGCGGGCGGGCGAGGGAGCGGGCGACCGGGCGACCGGGTAAGTAGGCGAGCGGGCGGGCGGGCGAGCGGGCGGGCGAGCGGGTGAGCGGGCGAGCGGGCGACCGGGCGAGCGGGCGAGCGGGCGAGCGGGCGAGCGGGCGAGCGGGCGGGCGGGCGAGCGGGCGAGCGGGCGAGCGGGCGAGCGGGCGACCGGGCGGGCGGGCGAGCGGGCGACCGGGCGGGCGAGGGAGCGGGCGACCGGGCGGGCGGGCGGGCGAGCGGGCGACCGGGCGGGCGGGCGGGCGAGCCGGCAACCGGGCGGGCGGGCGGGCGAGCCGGCAACCGGGCGGGCGGGCGGGCGAGCCGGCGACCGGGCGGGCGGGCGGGCGACCGGGCGGGCGGGCGAGGGAGCGGGCGACCGGGCGGGCGGGCGGGCGAGCCGGCGACCGGGCGGGCGGGCGGGCGACCGGGCGACCGGGCGGGCGGGCGGGCGAGCCGGCAACCGGGCGGGCGGGCGGGCGAGCCGGCGACCGGGCGGGCGAGCGGGCGACCGGGCGGGCGAGCGGGCGACCGGGCGGGCGAGCGGGCGACCGGGCGGGAGGGCGAGCGGGCGACCGGGCGGGCGGGCGGGCGAGCCGGCAACCGGGCGGGCGGGCGGGCGAGCCGGCGACCGGGCGGGCGGGCGGGCGACCGGGCGGGCGAGCGGGCGACCGGGCGGGAGGGCGAGCGGGCGACCGGGCGGGCGGGCGGGCGAGCCGGCGACCGGGCGGGCGGGCGGGCGAGCCGGCAACCGGGCGGGCGGGCGGGCGACCGGGCGGGCGGGCGAGGTAGCGGGCGACCGGGCGGGCGGGCGGGCGACCGGGCGGGCGGGCGGGCGAGCCGGCAACCGGGCGGGCGGGCGGGCGAGCGGGCGACCGGGCGGGCGGGCGGGCGGGCGGGCGAGCGGGCGAGCGGGCGGGCGGGCTTTCGAGCGGGCGGCCGGGCGGGCGAGCAGGCGACCGGGCGAGCGGGCGTCCGGGCGAGCGGGCGACCGGGCGGGCGGGCGGGCGAGCGGGCGAGCGGGCGAGCGGGCGGTCGGGCTTTCGAGCGGGCGGGCGGGCGGGCGGGCGGGCGGGCATTCGAGCGGGCGAGCGGGCGGGCGAGCGGGCGAGCGGGCGGGCGGGCGGGCGAGCGGGCGAGCGGGCGGGCGGGCTTTCGAGCGGGCGGGCGGGCGGGCGAGCGGGCGAGCGGGCGGGCGGGCGAGCGGGCGGGCGGGCGGGCGGGCGGGCGGGCGAGCGGGCGACCGGGCGGGCGGGCGGGCGAGCAGGTGGGCGACCGGGCGGGCGGGCGACCGAGCAGGCGAGCGGGCGACCGGGCGGGCGGGCGGGCGAGCAGGCGGGCGACCGGGCGAGCGGGCGAGCGGGCGAGCGGGCGAGCGGGCGACCGGGCGAGCGGGCGTCCGGGCGAGCGGGCGACCGGGCGAGCGGGCGAGCGGGCGACCGGGCGAGCGGGCGAGCGGGCGAGCGGGCGAGCGGGCGAGCGGGCGAGCGGGCGACCGGGCGAGCGGGCGACCGGGCGAGCGGGCGAGCGGGCGAGCGGGCGAGCGGGCGACCGGGCGGGCGGGCGGGCGAGCGGGCGAGCGGGCGAGCGGGCGACCGAGCGGGCGGGCGAGCGGGCGGGCGGGCGAGCGGGCGGGCGAGCGGGCGAGCGGGCGAGCGGGCGACCGGGCGGGCGGGCGAGCGGGCGAGCGGGCGAGCGGGCGACCGGGCGGGCGAGCGGGCGAGCGGGCGGGCGGGCGGGCGAGCAGGTGGGCGACCGGGCGGGCGGGCGAGCGAGCGGGCGACCGGGCGGGTGGGCGAGCGGGCGGGCGGGCGAGCGGGCGGGCGAGCGGGCGACCGGGCGAGCGGGCGTCCGGGCGTGCGGGCCAGCGGGCGAGCGGGCGACCGGGCGAGCGGGCGAGCGGGCGACCGGGCGAGCGGGCGAGCGGGCGAGCGGGCGACCGGGCGAGCGGGCGAGCGGGCGGGCGGGCGAGCGGGCGGGCGGGCGGGCGGGCGAGCGGGCGAGCTGGCGAGCGGGCGAGCGTGCGACCGGGCGGGCGGGCGGGCGGGCGGGCGACCGGGCGGGCGGGCGGGCGAGCGGGCACCGGGCGGGCGGGCGAGCGGGCGAGCGGGCGGGCGGGCAGGTGGGCGACCGGGCGGGCGGGCAAGCGAGCGGGCGACCGGGCGGGTGGGCGAGCGGGCGGGCGGGCGAGCGGGCGGGCGAGCGGGCGACCGGGCGAGCGGGCGTCCGGGCGTGCGGGCCAGCGGGCGAGCGGGCGACCGGGCGAGCGGGCGAGCGGGCGACCGGGCGAGCGGGCGAGCGGGCGAGCGGGCGGGCGGGCGGGCGAGCGGGCGGGCGGGCGGGCGAGCGGGCGGGCGGGCGAGCGTGCGAGCGGGCGGGCGGGCGAGCGAGCGGGCGAGCGGGCGGGCGGGCGGGCGGGCGAGCGGGCGACCGGGCGGGCGGGCGGGCGAGCGGGCGGGCGGGCGACCAGGCGGGCGAGCGGGCGAACGGGCGGGCGGGCGAGCAGGTGGGCGACCGGGCGGGCGGGCGAGCGAGCGTGCGACCGGGCGGGTGGGCGAGCGGGAGGGCGGGCGAGCGGGCGAGCGGGCGACCGGGCGAGCGGGCGAGCGGGCAGGCGGGCGAGCGGGCGAGCGGGCGAGCGGGCGGGCGAGCGGGCGAGCGGGCGGCCGGGCGGGCGAGCGCGCGACCGGGCGAGCGGTCGAGCGAGCGGGCGAGCGGGCGGGCGGGCGGGCGAGCAGGCGGGCGACCGGGCGACCGGGCGAGCGGGCGAGCGGGCGAGCGGGTGAGCGGGCGACCGGGCGAGCGGGCGGGCGGGCGAGCGGGCGACCGGGCGAGCGGGCGAGCGGGCGAGCGGGCGGGCGGGCGAGCGGGCGACCGGGCGGGCGGGCGGGCGAGCGGGCGAGCGGGCGAGCGGGCGAGCGGGCGACCGGGCGGGCGGGCGAGCGGGCGGGCGGGCGGGCGGGCGAGCGGGCGGGCGAGCGGAAGGGCGGGCGGGCGAGCAGGCGGGCGACCGGGCGACCGGGCGAGCGGGCGAGCGGGCGAGCGGGCGAACGGGCGAGCGGGCGGGCGGGCGAGCGGGCGGGCGGGCGAGCGGGCGACCGGGCGGGCGGGCGGGCGAGCGGGCGAGCGGGCGACCGGGCGGGCGGGCGAGCGGGCGAGCGGGCGGGCGGGCGAGCGGGCGACCGGGCGGGCGGGCGGGCGAGCGGGCGGGCGGGCGGGCGGGCGAGCGGGCGGGCGGGCGAGCGAGCGGGCGAGCGGGCGGGCGGGCGGGCGGGCGGGCGAGCGGGCGAGCGGGCGGGCGGGCGAGCGAGCGGGCGAGCGGGCGGGCGGGCGGGCGGGCGAGCGGGCGACCGGACGGGCGGGCGGGCGAGCGGGCGGGCGGGCGAGCGGGCGAGCGGGCGAGCGGGCGACCGGGCGGGCGGGCGGGCGGGCGGGCGAGCGGGCGAGCGGGCGACCGGGCGCGCGGGCGAGCGGACGAGCGGGCGGGCGGGCGAGCGGGCGACCGGGCGGGCGAGGGGGCGAGCGGGCGGGCGGGCGGGCGGGCGGGCGAGCGGGCGGGCGGGCGGGCGAGCGGGCGGGCGGGCGGGCGGGCGAGCGGGCGAGCGGGCGGGCGAGCGGGCGAGCGGGCGGGCGGGCGGGCGGGCGAGCGGGCGGGCGGGCGGGCGGGCGAGCGGGCGAGCGGGCGGGCGACCGGGCGAGCGGGCGAGCGGGCGAGCGGGCGGGCGGGCGAGCGGGCGACCGGGCGGGCGGGCGAACGGGCGAGCGGGCGAGCGGGCGAGCGGGCGAGCGGGCGACCGGGCGGGCGGGCGGGCGAGCGGGCGAGCGGGCGAGCGGGCGACCGGGCGGGCGGGCGAGCGGGCGGGCGGGCGAGCGGGCGACCGGGCGGGCGGGCGGGCGAGCGGGCGGGCGGGCGAGCGGGCGAGCGGGCGGGCGGGCGGGCGGGCGAGCGGGCGACCGGGCGGGCGGGCGGGCGAGCGGGCGGGCGGGCGAGCGGGCGAGCGGGCGAGCGGGCGGGCAGGCGGGCGGGCGAGCGGGCGACCGGGCGGGCGGGCGAGCGGGCGAGCGGGCGAGCGGGCGGGCGAGCGGGCGAGCGGGCGGGCGGGCGGGCGAGCAGGTGGGCGACCGGGCGGGCGGGCGAGCGAGCGGGCGACCGGGCGGGTGGGCGAGCGGGCGGGCGGGCGAGCGGGCGGGCGAGCGGGCGAGCGGGCGAGCGGGCGACAGGCGAGCGGGCGAGCGGGCGGGCGAGCGGGCGACCGAGCGGGCGGACGAGCGGGCGAGCGGGCGACCGGGCGGGCGGGCGAGCGGGCGAGCGGGCGAGCGGGCGGGCGAGCGGGCGAGCGGGCGGCCGGGCGGGCGAGCGCGCGACCGGGCGAGCGGTCGAGCGAGCGGGCGAGCGGGCGGGCGGGCGGGCGAGCAGGCGGGCGACCGGGCGACCGGGCGAGCGGGCGAGCGGGCGAGTGGGCGACCGGGCGAGCGGGCGTCCGGGCGAGCGGGCGACCGGGTGGGCGGGCGACCGGGCGAGCGGGCGTCCGGGCGAGCGGGCGACCGGGCGGGCGGGCGGGCGAGCGGGCGGGCGGGCGAGCGGGCGAGCGGGCGGGCGGGCGAGCGGGCGCGCGGGCGGGCGGGCGGGCGGGCGGGCGAGTGGGCGGGCGGGCGGGAGGGCGGGCGGGCAGATGGCGGGCGGGCGGGCAGGCGGCGGTCGGCCGTTCGGCCGGGCGCATGGGCGAGCGACCCAGCCAGGCTGGTGGGCGGCTGGGAGGGCCGGCGCGCGGGCGGCGGACGGGCGGGTGAGCGGCGGGCGGGCTGTCGGGCGGCGGGCGGTCGAGCGGGCGGCGGGCGGCCGGGGGCGGGCGGCTGAGCGGGTTGGCAGACGGCTGGCAGCTGAGCGGTCGGGCGGGCGTCGGGCGGGCAGGCAGGCGGCGGGCGAGCGGCGGGCGGGCAGGCGGCTGGCTTTAGGGCTGGCGGGTAGGCGGCGGGCAGGCGGCGTGCGGCTGGTAGGTCGGGCGGGCGGGCAGGCGGCGGGCGGCTGGGTGGGGGCCACTAATTATCTTACAATGTCACAAGAACTGCTGACGTTTCTTCTAAATAGTGTTAATTACATGATAAGGAATAAAGGTAATGTAAAGCATGAAGCACTGTTGCCAGAACTGAAATTTCGTGTCACATTGCATGCATTAGAAAGGAGAACACTTGTTATGCTATAAGATACGGTTTTAGTCGGCGATGACGCTTTTCCATTTTCCCTCTCTCTTTTTAGCGATCACAGGCCTTGTAGACCACGCGCTGAATCCATTCTGGCCACATGTCCAGCCCATTGCAGTCTCTTACTTTTTAATTTCTGGATGATAGTGGGTTACGTCATTATCTGATAAATTTCATTTTTCTTTCGAATTCTCCATATGCCATTCTCCAACACAGGTCCCCAGATTTTTCTCATTCCTTTTCTTTCAATAACATTCAGTTTTTCTCTTTCATTCTTTGTAAGTGTTCAGCTTTCTGAACTGTACAGTACTATGGGGCAGATAATTGTGTTGTATATCTTCATCTTTGTGGTGATTGAGAAAGCTCTACTTTTGAGTGGGCTGATTAGTGAGTAAGAAATCTTGACCCTGAGGCTATTCTTTCATTTATATCCATTGTTATGACATTTTTACTGTTGAAACGTGATCCAAGGTATTTAAACTGGAGAAATTTTCTGAATTAAGAATGTTGGTCAACTTCAAAGTATGGATTTGGGTTTATGACTCGACCTATTTCCATATATTCGGTTTTCTCTTCGTTAATCAAAAGCCCGATTTTACTGGCACTCTGCATGAGAGATATGTACAGGTCTTTCAGTTTTTCTTCGGTTTCACTCAGCAACACTATATCATCTGCATAAGCCACGAGTTTTAGCTCACTGTGTTCGAATTGGAGACCATTGTACAGATGTAAATTACTCTCCCGAACCACTTTCTCTAATGCAAGGTTGAAGAGGACACATGAAAGAGTGTCTCCCTGTTGTAAACCTGTTTTAATTGGAAAGATGGAGGATATGGATCCTCTGAACTTCACTGCTGCCTGGGAGCCATGCATGCACAGTTGTATCATCCTAATGATTTTACTGGGTATACTAAATTCTCGTAATGCGTGAAACGTCCCCTTTGAACAATTATACATGATTGTGCTTAAACTGACACACGATATTTTTAACGCAACACAATCTGACTTTCAATAATCCCTACAAAAGAATGGCCCTGACTAACATTAACCTATATCTTTCACAATCTCACTTACCTCACCAAAATCTTCGTTACTCGAACTACTGCAATACAGTGAGCGCCACTACTGCCAGCTAAATAAAAGATTCAAACTACGGAAGGCACTAACTACTGATAGGCATAGTTAGCAAATGAAAGATTTTAATAAAGAAAAAAAATGTATTTACCTTAATAGGCATCAAAAGTCATAATATATATAGCAGTTCATGACATCCCGTCTTACAAATTTCAAAACTCCGCCATTTCTCTCATCCACCACTGCTGGCGGTTCACCTCCAACTGCGCAACACTACGCACTGTTAACATCCAGCTGCCCAACACTACAATGGCAGACAACAATGCAAACTAGCCACAGACTGCACACACCACAGCCAGTGATTTTTCATACAGAGCGCTACGTGGCGTTACCAATAAGAAAACCTAAACAGCCTACTTACATAGCCCCCATGCTCCTCACAAAAAAATTTACAAATTGTTTTGGGCACTGGCCAATACAGATTTGAAAAAATTTTTCATAATTGCAGTAAGAAAGATATCAAATGCACACACTTATTAATACAATGTTGGTCAAAAGCTAAAATTTTCTCACAGTCCATAAAGACAATCCTGATCATTCATCACAGTAAAATTGCAGTGTTTTTTTTTTCTCAAAGTCTGAGCAGTAAAAGAAAATGCACACGGAAGTAGTGGATTTCCATGCAGTCTTGAAGAAGTAGTGTTGTCCTTCCAACGGAAAGACAGTGCTGACTCTCGACATGCAGACAGGTAATGGGCCACAACAGAGCAAACCCACAGCAGAGTCATTCGACGTTTTCAAGAATATTGGTAGGTAGGTCATCACACAGTGGACCCACTGTAGTCCTGGTAGAGATTACGGTATTGGTGGGCCACCAGATGTGCAGACCCCCTGTAGTCCTTGTAGAGATGGCCAGCAGCCATCTGTTGTGACTGTGCAGGTGCACAATCACCATTGAAGAGTCTTGCGGATAATATAGCAAGTCCATAACCACCACTTGTGCACTCACAAAGTTTTTGGAATTGTCCTTAGAACCAGCAAGCTGTTTTCCAGTCCCTTGCTGAATTATTAACACACGTGCAAACACTAACAGTCCCTACTTCTCACATATTGTCCATATACCATGACCAACAGAAACGTGTGCATTGAAATGGAACTTACAAGTTAATAATATGATGAACTGGTGTCAATTACAATTTTATAACATAACAATACAAGTACAAAGGTACAAAACAATACAGATAACATTTGTAGTACAGGCTTTACAAAAGAGTCGAAATAACATACACATC
The DNA here is from genome assembly GCF_021461385.2 of Schistocerca piceifrons. Classification (NCBI taxonomy): domain Eukaryota; kingdom Metazoa; phylum Arthropoda; class Insecta; order Orthoptera; family Acrididae; genus Schistocerca; species Schistocerca piceifrons. The sequence goes on along the minus strand of NC_060143.1, from coordinate 346,425,217 downwards.
AGTGTTACTTGAATTATGACATAAGTAAATATATAAAATAATGAGAATAGTTTTCGAAACATTAATTTCACACTTGAGCATTGAAACAGAACAGAATTAATAATGTCTAAACACCTTTACGAAGAAAATAACATAGTATTTGAAAAATTCTACAACATACATCTTATTAGCTAAACACATAAAGACAGGAAAAACACAAATATACAAGAGTACACAAACACATAGCAGAATAACACAGGGGGAAAGGACAGGGTTTGTTTTCCGTATAGCATTTGGTACTGCAGTATTTTGCAAAAAAAAAAAAAACCTTTCTTTTCTTGGAGATCTCCCTTCGTTCATCATTATTCCCAAAAAGTCCTATCTATACCTGCTTTCTGTATTTTTTTCGTATAACTTCTCAATGCATTTCTTCCAATTAATCGCAACTCATTCTCTTATATAGTCTACCCCCTCTTAAGCTAACTTAAATCTACTGAGCTCAGATCCTAAAGTAAGCGACGAGGCAGTGCAGCAGCATCAAACAATTAATACAAACAGCAATGAAAAAAATGGAAATTGTCAAAGCAAGCTACAGTAAATCTAAATTACCAACCAATGCAACATTGCAACTAATATGAGCCAATGTGCAGCAACAAGAAAAATAAATCAGTAGTAAAACTAGCTTAACAGAGTAATACAAAGGGAAATGTAGTAGCATTATGCCTGGCAAACAGCAGCAGCAAATGTAATAACTTATATCTTAACATGAAATAGCTCAAGCAGAAAAAATAGTACACTAAATACAACAATGCAAATAAGGGAAATGTCTATTCACATCTTAATGTCTATGTCAATAAAGCGGTGCACCACAAAACTTATTCTATGAAATAAATTACCAAATACTTGAAAAGAAAATTATGTATGCAGTTCCTGTGAAGGGAAATGTCTTTTAGTGCTCCCTCATTTTTTTTCGGAAGTATCACAAAATTATTATTTACTGGATCTGTAGACAGAAAATATCTACATTAGTACATCTATTAAATTTTATTTTAACCAATGCTGCAGTGCAGCTAGAAACTAGATATTAAACAAAATGAGCAAATATGTACAATGGAAGGCATGAAACATAATTCATTAGCCATATGGCATTTCATAAGGTAGTAGAAAAATTTCTCAACTAGAAAGACAGTAGTCATAATCAGGTGTATAGACATAAAATATTTCTCGTCATTTCATTAGTCATTTCAGTAAATATCATAAATTAAGAGCTCCACAGTGTAATAAAATGTTTTCAAGTTTGGGTGTGGCGTATTTGCGATGCTTTCTACAAAGAAATGTCAATAGCGAGGATAATGGCCTCCTTTTTTCTCCAACTGTGCCTCTGAAAGGCACACACTAATGGCTTTTTTCCAGGCGACTGTCGCGCAGCTGGGTGCTCACGACGCATTACGTGAAGGTGGTTACTTAACTTTCTTACCGAAATATTTACGACACCAGTTTGCACTACAGTGACAGTCTCATATAAAAATTTCACAGTTCGAGAATTTGCATTGCAAATCTGTAGAAACAAAATCCTATAAATATAACAGTGTCCAAAAAATTTTCGCTGGCATTGTGATACAATCATGCATTTACACACATTTCATAACTCTTAAAGTACGATTCTTGGTTTCCAACATCCTTTTCATAAATCAGAGTCCCTAACCACTACTCCTTATTCCTTACCTTATTACACATGTACATATTCATCGACACGTCAATCTTGCAGCGACATTTCAATATTTCACCATAATAAATATGTAGCATAATCAAATTCCTCATATAGCATCAGCTTATTGATCATAAACATACCGCAACAGCGTAATACGCGTCGTCATCATAACATCATAAATCTCAAAATCATCGTAGCTTCTTCCAATAATTTCAAAACCTAAAAAAAATCTCTGCCACTTCAATAGTGTCATCTATCTCAAACGCACTTTAAAAATCATGATCCCATACCAAATACATCATTCAAAGCTCTCATAGCATCACAATGGTTCAGAAAAAATATGAACAGTTCACAAAGAACAGACAAAATACAATTTCATAAGTGTGAAGTCACCCAACTGTGTAATTGCGTAAACATGTGTCACTGATGTAGAAAAAAATGTTTATCTCTCAGTTAAATGATCAGATAGCTGTGTAATTTGTGTGTTAGAGAAATATGGTACTGATGTGTAAAGTTGTATAAGCAAATACAATATTAGCTAGGGCTCCTTGTGCTTGCCAAACACATGGTACACAAAGTAAGCGTGTACCCCCCTGAGGATTAATGATTAATACCCTCAGGTGTTACAGATTACAGCAATGGAATGAAATGTATCACGGAAAACCTTTGTATCATTGTACTTCAAATATCTTTAAAATATCTTTAAGTACAAAATTAATCACTCAAATACGTGTACTGTAGCGCTAAACTGTGCGTCTTGTTGTATGATAATCTCTGTGGAAGTGTCGTAGTTATCGTCCTCCGAAAGCTAAGTTCCGCAAAAGTCAATGTACTTACCTCATGATAAACAAAAGTGAAATGCTTTGAGTTATAGATATCTTAGTTATTACGCATATTGCTGTGATGAAGAAAGTACTGCGCTGTAACGTATTGTTGTGCTAGGGAAAAGGCTGTCTCATTGTAGCTATACCACAAAAGTTACTACTAAAACATGTTATACTTTCCAGAATAATTCAGAAAAACTGTGTGGATATAAAACAGAAACACTGCAAAAGCAATAATATAAATTGTGTCACTCATTAGTAGCGTCGTGATATAATCGTGTAGCTGTCAAAGAAACCAAATACTAAGTCATCTATAATCTCACAGAAAGTACTTCAAATAAAGAATGTCTTTTCAGGTAAACCAAAATGTTGCATTAAAATCTCATTAGCAGTATATGTTCTAAGTGTGCAAGCCTTATAGTCGTTAGGTAATCGTGCAACTAACAAGCAAGAATGTACAAATAACAGCACTGTGTCGTCTATTCACTATAACAATGCATTCGTAATTTCTGTTTAAAAATGTTCCCTAAGTTCTAGACTGGATAGTTAACTTCAAAACATTGTTGCATGTTGACAGTTTCTCAGTGTGACAAATTGTACTAGTAGCGTGAAGTGAAAAATTTTATGGCAAAGATCAAGTTAAAAAACAGATCATCTCTCAAGAAACGGTTTTACATGTGAAATATGGTGCTATCATTTACCCTTTCTAGTGCACAGAGTTTCAACTTCCAAGTAATTATCGTGTTGTAGTCATTGTTGCGGAATGCTAAACTTTTTCTCAAGGTTAGCATCTATGTTATTTTTCGCTAAGCCAGCCAGCGCACGTGGCTGCCTGCGGTGCGAGTCATTGTCTGTCTCTTTGTTGGCGTGCATCGTTATTGGGATTAGGAGACCGAACTTCTACAAATTCACCTTGTCGAGATTGCCTGTTCTATTTGAATCCCGCCAGTTCTGATGGAATTCAGGTCTGTCGTTTTGTCGGTAGTTTACATAGTTTCTTGTTTGTCGGTCATGTGGTGGAAAATTTCTCCCGGAATCGTAACTGTGCGCTGAACTGTTGCGTCTGAAGTTATTCTGTCTCCCTTGATAATAATTGTTTTTGTTCCCATATTGTCTGTTTCTATGGTAATCTCTGTCATATTCATTACTATGGAAATGCGATCTTTCTCTGTAACTATTATTAGTCTGCCAGTGGTTGTCATATGGGTGGTGTCTGTTTTGGTCACGATTTGCGTTGTAAGGATAGACTTGTCGTGTCCAGTTATTGTTTCTGTCATCACGGAATTGTGACGGATGTGACCTGTAGTGATTGTTTTCCTGTTTTTGCATCCTGCGACTGTCTGTGTCAATTTCTAATTCTTGTAAGAGTCCCTGAAAAGCTTCAATGTCGTCTTTGCAACGTCCTGCCAAAATAATATTTCTTAAATGTTCAGGCAATTTCATTAAGCAAATGTGGATGAGTTCTGAAGGGCTGTATGGGTTTGAAAGATATTGATTCTTATGCAACATGTCTTCAAAGTATTGGACAACACTGGAAAATTCAGATTGTTCAAAGTGTTTCATCATCATGATGCTATGTTTTACTCGGTCTTGTGTAGCTTGAGACCAATATGCTGAGAGGAAGGCATGATAAAATTCTCCTTCACTGAGACAATCGTGCATGACCGATCGCATTCTTACAGCTGGTTCATTCTCTAAATAGCCACACATAAATTGTAATCTGTGCTCTAATGACCAGTTGGGAGGAAAACAATGAGAGAATTGATGGAGCCACGCATGTGGATGAATGTCGTTGCCAGAATTCTTAAATGTTTTAAATTTACGTGTAGTAATGAACAGCTTAAAGTCAAAATCATCATGTCGGCGAGTCGCATATCGGTCATTGTTACGTCGTTTCGGCGGTTCCATTTCAAAATTCGGTGCACCTTGCCAATATCTTTCATAATTTCCGAAGTGTCCTGTGTTATTATTTTGTGGTTGTTCCGTATTTCTATGTCCCTCTTCCCATACTGGAGCGCGAGTGTCCTCTGAAATATGTAATTCTTGTATTACTTGTGCCAACTGATCTTGTGCTTCTCGGATTTCTCTTTTGTGCTGTGTATTGATTTGATTTTGATTTTGTTTGAATTTTCTAATTTGTTCATACTCTTCAGTGTCCGTGAAGGCTACAGGTCTTGTGTCATTCAGATCATCATCTACCTTTGTAGATAAGTTAGTGAACTGATCCGAAAGTTCGGCTACTTTATCCGATAGTGAAATTATTTCCTCTGTGTGTTTTTCTGAACCAAGTTTCAGAGTGTCCATTTGTGTTGAAATCATATCTACTGTGTCCTTGAAGTTTTCCTGAGTTTTTGCGAGTTGCGTAACCGAATCGGTAGATGCAACTGAGTCAATTTTAGCTTGCAAGGTGTCGTGATTTTCATGAACAATAGTTTCCAGTTCTTTTATGGCTGCTTCGTGATTCTGTAATGCATTTTCATGACGCGAAAAAATAGGTTGGAAATGCTCACAAACTTGTGTTTTTACGTCATTACAGACTTTTTGACATTTCGATTCAATGTTATGTAACTCAGTAGTTAAATCTTCACGTGTTTGTTCAAGTGTGGTGTCTAACTTCCGAAGATTTTCTTCCATTGTGTCTAACTGTTGCTGTGTTTGTCTCTGGTGTTGTTCCACTGTGCCTAACTTTTGAAGATTTTCTTCCATTGTGTCTAACTTTTGAAGCTTTTGCTGTGATTGTCTCTGATTTTGTTCCACTGTGTCTAACTTTTGACGATTTTGTCCCATTTGTTTCTGATTTTGTTCAAGCGTTGTGTCTAACTTTTGTAGCCTTTGTCCCATTTGTTGCATTAACTGTAATAACAGTGCACTGGTGTCTGAAACATGTTCCTCAGTGCTATTTGGCAGTGCATTTGAACCGGCAATATTCGCATTTTGAAAAGCAGAAAATGTGTCTTGATTTATTTGAGAAAACGGTGAGGACGCAAAACCTGAATCTACAGTATTTGCAAGATTGTGTCCAGTCATTTCGGAATCCTGAGGCGAGCTGTTGCCGATCGATCGATAATGCTTCCCTGTTCACTAATTGTTTCACTGCCTACACCATTATTTGCAGCCCACACCATTTCCCTATGCACAATTACCAAATTACTACTTTGAACATTAGTTAATTCGTTACATGGTGGCGCTAACACAATGCTTTTGTCTTTACTGTCATTTCTCAGTTTACTTTGGAGCCTAGTATTACGTTTTTCACACGCCATTATTGTCACAAGATTTCACACGACAACACAGAAAAACACAATTTGAAGAGCAAAAATAAGAGAACACATTAACATAGCACTGAAAATAATTTCTAGTTAATTGCAAGCGCAGCTGCGAAATACTTGGTGCAAATCTACATGCATGCCACAACAACAATGAAAGACTGCAACTACAAAGGAGATTCTCTCTACAATTATGTGCTAGCAATAAACAATAGCTACACTAATTACACAAACTACAAGAAAAAAATCAGAAGTTTCCAGTGAGGTATCCTGACAGGGTCGCCATATGAAACGTCCCTTTGAACAATTACACATGATTGTGCTTAAACTGACACACAATATTTATAGCGCAACGCAATCTGACTTTCAAAAATCCCTACAAAAGAATGGCTCAGACTAACATTAACCTATACCTTTCACAAATCACTTACCTCACCAAAATCTTCGTTACTCGAACTACTGCAATACAGTGAGCACCACTACTGCCAGCTAAATAAAGGATTCAAACTACGGAAGGCACTAACTACTGATAGGCATAGTTAGCAAATGAAAGATTTTAATAGAGAACAAACAATGTATTTACCTTAATAGTCATCAAAAGTCATAATATATATAGCAGTTCATGACATCCAGTCTTACAAATTTCAAAACTCCACCGTTTCTCTCCCCACATCCACCATTGCTGGCGGCTCACCTCAAACTGCACAATGCTATGCGCTGTTAACATCCAGCTGGCCAACACTACAATGGCAGACAACAATGCAAACTAGCACAGACTGCACACAGCACAGCCAGTGATTTTTCATACAGAGCGCTACGTTGCGTTACCAATAAGAAAACCTAAACAGCCCACTTACATGCGTTGTAGAGGCTACTTCTGTGGATGCTGTTGTAGGCTCGCTGGAAGTCAATGAAGAGACAGTGGATGTTTTTCTTAAATTCCCAGTATTTCTCAAAAATCGGTCGTATAGTAAACAAATTATCAGTTTTGGAGCGGTTTGTTCGAAATCCAGCCTGGTAATCTTGAATAATGTTTTCTACGAAAGATTTAACTTTTTCCAGAATGGTCGATGACAGGATTTTGTATGTTATGTTCAGATAACTGATTCCTCTGTAATTTCCACTTTCCATTCTGTTTCCTTTCTTGTGTATGGGATAAATTATTGCAGTTTTCCAATCTTCAGGCAGTGTTTCAGTTTTCAAGATCATTGTGATAAGGTTATACATTTCTTTGTGTAGTTTGCTTCTGCCCTCTTTTAACATCTCTGATGATATCTGATTCTCGCCTGCTGCTTTTCCATTAACACCAATAATTATTAACATTTGTAAGTAGGCTGTTTAGGTTTTTATGTTGGTAACGCCACGTAGCGCTATATATGAAAATCACTGACTGTGCTGTGTGAAGGCTCTGGTTGGTTTGTATTGTTGGAATCGTCGCCATTTTAGTGTTGGGCAGTTGGCTGTTAACAGCGCGTAGCATTGCGCAGTTGGAGGTGAGCCGCCAGCAGTGGTGGATGTGGGGAGTGAGAGGGCGGAGTTCTGAGAGCGGATGATCTGGACGTGTGTCCATCAGAGAGAGTAAATTTGTAAGTCATATATATATATATATATATATATATAAGTGTTGATCAGAATAGATAGTCGGCCAACTCGAACGGTGGGATTTTAGTCTTGTAGACAAAAGCATTTCTATAGCTAGAATTACATTTGCTTGTGTTTTTCTTAATTCAGTTGTATATGTTCTCCTGATTCAATAAATTTTGCCCTGCAGCTCAGATATTGTCAAACTATGTTCTGATCGCACTTGAAGGTCTCCGGAGCAGCAATATGTTGCTTATTTTTGTAATCAGCATCACTGAAATCCAACAAACACCTATGCAAAGCATAGATATCCAAAAAGTGAACATTATTCTCCGCTCCCCACTTCATATTTCAGTTTGTCTACACTCTAAGAACACACATAACCTCAAAACTCATGCAACTAGTGTCGCCAAAGTTGGAACACGGCGAAAGTGTTTAGTTTCACCAACGAGTTGCGCAAACGCGCAGCGCCCATGCTCAGTATCAGGTAGCGCAGTTGACTGCAACCTAGTTTCGTCGTGTAAACTGAGCCTAATTCCAAAACTGTATCACAGTTATGCAGCAAGCAAAGGTACGCAACAGTGCACAACAGATAGCATGAGAGGCCGCCACCACACAGGTACAACCACTTACCTGGCATCTTTCAGTTCCATGCAGCAGCCTCCAGGTGATGCTCACAAATCTGGACCTCTTCCTGCCTCTGTGCTACGTCCCACAGCGCATCATACTCACCTGCCAATAGCGTGGATAACCATCAGAGTGCTGTCAACCGCGGATTACATTGATTATGCGTTATACTGATGGACATGGAAGTTCTTCTGTCGACAGGCACAAAACACAGCAAGCTACAGACACTCTGGCAGTTTAGAACCTGCAGTCAGATAGTACAGTTCAGTGTCCACAGCCAGCTAATATAGTTCTGCAAGAATACCTCCCGACTAAACAGTCGCAATTTACAGAGAATTAGCACAAGCATGGTGTGTCTGGGTCGACATAAAAGTTTTCTGGGTTTGGTACCACGTCATAATGTAAAAACTACTGCTGGGTCTTACTATCAGTTGCAGTGGGTATATCATAGAATGCCAACCAAGAGACAGCAAAGTTACTTAAATATCATTATATTAGGTATAGGACATAATGTGCCACACAAGATACTGTACTAAAGTTAAGCACTATTTTATAACAGACTTTTAATAAAGGTTATTGATTATTTTATATTGTGCTGGCACATTTCTGTTCCAGTCCTGCCCTGGCAAGTAAGTGCTTAATTAGCAAATTTGCAATCCACCACCTTTCAAGAACTGTAGCAGTAAAACACTTTTATGCTACTGTGGATGGTTGGAATGAGTTAATAGTAGAATTCAGTTACAACATTCCCAAAAGCACATATGAACGAAGGGGCTGTTGTGTAACAATCACATTCAATTAAATGACTGTTTTGAAAAATAACATTTATTCAGATGATGTTCAGGGATAAAAGGTGACGAATTACACATAAAACAGTAATCCAAACCCATCAGCTTGACTAGTATTACTAAATTGAAAATCAAATATTAAAACATCTGTAACTTTGTAAATATTAAATAAACACAAAATCTATTAGCAGTTTAGGATTCAACACAAAAATTTCTTTAAAGTATAACATTATATACATAAATTTTCAGTCCTTATAAAATTCATAAAAAAACTCTTATATTGATAAGACGACAGGTTTGAGGGTAATTACACGATTCCATTATAATCGCTAACACATTAATACACAAACAAATATAATATATGACAGAAAACAATTTTAAGTCAATACTAGCCTTCAGTCAGCATATCTGTATTATTAAATTTTGATCTACAGCTACATTTTTGTACCTTGTTTGTTAGATCACATCTCTTAAACTAGTGGAGGAGCGATATGTCTTTAAAACATTTTGAGTAGACGCCAAGCATCGCCTGAGAGTGATCTGGTGTCGTGGTAGGCCAAGTAGACCAGCAATACTTATAATTTTTTAAACAAATATAGGTCGACAACTGTGATTAAAAAAGTCTGATATCACTTATGATGACAACTATCAGTTGTTTGCCAAATAAATGCTAATCTACGAAGATATGCTTTGATTTACCAATATTTACGTTGTAGATAGTTACAAAACCTAACAGCTCGAGTTAACCTTGCGGAAACGGAACTAGAGTGACCAAAGTCATCAAATCCATCCCATTACACTGATGAAATCCTCAAGTTGGATTTGTGAAGCACTAATGTATATCGAATGGGGTCTCAGACTTTTGTAATTTGTCCCCAGCGTACTTAATTTCACAATGCGCAAGCAACAAAATTAATTGAGAATATCATTGGACCATTTTTTCTTCGGGTTTGTTTCTCTGCATCTGTATAACAAATTGCAAAACGGTCACTTGGTCTCTGATCTCAGTTCAGCTTGCCTATTTGATGGCTTCAAGGGACAGCAAAAATTTGATTTTCAGTATTTTATACAATTAATCAGTGAATTTTAAAAATTAAAATGCTACTATAATTTACTTATTAAGAGTTTACATCAAATATTTAAAATAATAATTATTGCTAAAATTAAGAACTGTGTATATGCCCGCCATGAGTTATGCTGTCTCACGATAAATTATCCAGATCATATTCAGGAGTAGGTTTAACGATAAATAAGAAAAGAGGAATGGGGGTAAGCAACTACTAACATGATAATGAACACATTATCATAGCCAAGATAGACATGAAGCCAACACCCACTACAGTAGCACAAGTTTATATGCCAGCTAGATCCACAGATGACGGAGATATTGAAATAACGTATGATGAAGTAAAAGAAGTTATTCGAATAGCTCAGGGATAGGGAAATGCAATTGTGATGGTGGACTGGAATTCAGTAGTAGAAAGGGAAGGAAAATAGTGAATACAGACTAGGGGAGAGGAATGGAAGAGGAAGCCATCTGGTAGAATTTTCCACAGAGCATGATTTAACTATCTCTAACACTTGGTTTAAGAGCCATGAAAGGAGTTTGTTATGAGGAAGAGACCTGGAGGTACCAGAAGCTATCACTCTCATTGTATGATGTTAAGAGATTTCGAAACCAGATTTTAAACTGTACATTTTCAGGTGCACATGTGGACTCTGACCACAGTTTATTGGTTATGAATTCTAGATTAAAACTGAAGCAATGGCAGAAAGGCAAGAAATGAAGGAGATGGGACCTGGATAAATAGGAGAAAACAGAGGTTGTTGAGAGTTACAGAGAATTAGGCAAACAGGGGAGAGGAATAGATACATTCAAAGACGAATGGGTAGCTTTGAGAGATGAAATAGTGAAGGCAGCAGAGGATCAAATAGGTGCAAAGAGAAGACCTAACAGAAATTCTTGGATATCATGTGAAACACTGAACTTAAATGATGAAAGGAGAAAATATAAAAATGCAGCAAATGAAGCAGGCGAAATGGAATATAAACGTCTGAGAATGAGATTGACAGAAAGTGCAAAATATCTAAGCCGGAATGGCTAGATAACGAATGTAAGGATATAGAAGCATATTTAACTAAGGGAAAGATAGATACTGCCTATATGGAAATTAAAAAGATAATTGGAGGAAAGAGAATGAGCAGTATGAATATCAAGTAATCATACGGAAAACCTGTTCTGAGTAAGAAAGAGATAGCTGAAAGATGGAAGAAATATTTAGAGGGGCTATACAAGGGAAACGACCTTAAAAATAAGGAACAGGACGTAGATGAAAGCGAGATGGGAGAAGATACTAAGAGAAGAATTTGACGGAAGTCCTGGGAGTAGAAAACATTTCATTGGAACACCTGGTGTGCCAGATGTATAAGACAGGAGAAATAACCTCAGACTTCAAGAAGTATGAGATAATTTCAATTTAAAAGAAAGCAGATGCTGACATGTGTGAATACCACCGACTATCAGTTTAGTAAGCCATGGCTGCAAGATACTAAAACGAATTATTAATAGAAGAAGGGAAAAACTATTAGAAGCCGACCTCGGGGAAAATCAGTCAGGATTCCGGAGAAATATAGGAACACAGCAGGCAGTACCGGCCTCATGACTTATCTTAGAAGATAATTTAAGGAAAGACAAACCTACGTTTGTATCTTTTGTATATTTGGAGGAAGCTTTTGGCAATGTCGACTGGAATACGCTCTTTGAAATTATAAAGATAGCATGGGTAAAATGCAGATAGTACAAGCTTATGTACAAGTTACACAGAAACCAGACAGGAGTTATAAGAGTGCAGGGGCGTGAAAGGGAAGCAGTGGTTGAAAGGGGAACGAGACAGATTTGTAGCCTAACCTCGATGTTATTCAATTCGTACACTGAGCAAGCAGTAAAGGAAATCAAAGAAAAGTTTAGAGAAGAAATTAAAATTCACAGAGAAGAAATTAAAATTTTGAGGTTTACTGATGAGATTGTAATTCTGTCAGAGACCAGGAGATGAACACAGTACAAAGGAGAGAGTAGCATGGAGAGTTGCCTCAAACAAAACTTAGGATTAAGACCAAAATAGCAATAAGAACATTTTGAACCACGTTATATTTACCCAGTATTTAAGGAGAATGAGAGCACTCAGCAACTAGCAACAAACTTTACACATAATTTCATACCTTTTAGAAACTTTTTCACGGTGAGACACCCCACCCACCACACCCATGCAGAACAATGAAAGGAAAAAAGTTTATTGCTTACTACATTTTCCCTGTTGATACAGTAAAACTTCATCATCGGGCACGACGTTTTATTTTATTACTTCTTTAATACTAACTCAATTCGCAACACAATCTGCAGACAGTATCCAAATATACCATTGAATGTCTCTGTAAAATTGTACGATTTTACGACTCACAGATCAGGTGATATTACGTTATAGATACTGAGACGCATGAAAAGCTAGCTTTTCTTAAAACGGACCGCAAATTACATAATCTATATGTATCCAGTGTTTGATAATGGAAACACTTATCGACTGCCAACAAGGTTTAAACATCTTTTTAAACTTTTTCTAAATTTGTTGTCGCTTACAGATACACAAAATAATGACAGGAAAACTGTTTATCGCTTACAAATTTTCCTTGTATGTACAGCATGAGTCACGTAAGACTTCTTTTATTTCGTGAACCGTTCCACATATCGAAACGAGGTTTTCGGCATACGCCAGTGTGTTAAGAGGCATCTACTTTGGCAACTGATAAAAGAGTCTTAGCTCTTGTATCGAACGAGATATTGAAGCAAGAATGATTTATCTAAATAGAATGTTATACTTTTTTTAACGGCATCTGAAAGCGCTTGGAAAGAAGAGTATAGTGATATAACACCTGTGAATGTCTCTGTTGAAACTATTCACAAAAGAGTCCGAGAAATGTCCTAAAATTGGAAAGCAATGCCGCCAGGGTCAGCTATGGTCAAGCAGAGCTCTCACGCCAGCCTCCTTCTTTATATGCAGTAACACAGGCCTTAGCTCCTAAAATAAAAACCTCATTTCCTATTCGACATAGATACAGGATCAGCTACGGCATATACCAGCTTCTGCCGCGTCAGATGGATTTTAGGAAACCTATTTCAAATGTGTGTACTTTCCAGGTTTTTCTGGAAACAACTGCAGTTGCGTCAGGCAGTTTTCCATTTAGCCTTTCCGTTGCTGCTTTCTTGTCAAAGCTGAAACAGAAACGTCAGTCATTCATGCTACATGATGATAAACAGCTCTATTCAAGGGAAAAAGGAATCTACTGTATTAACTTTCGTAGAATTGAAAGCGATGTACAGTACATCAAAGAAATTCTATATACTTTCGAAATCATGCCGACCGAGTACCTGATTTAATGACAGATGACAAGGTTGGAATTTATGTCGGTGCAAGACGCGAACAACACTCCTCTGGCTGATCCCATATTCTTTAGCTATATGTCTCATGCGACGATTCACGTGTAAGAGTAGCTTGTCTGATTTCTCCTCATTAGTGTACATGTCTGCACGCAATTAATGTTGAAGCAGGAAAGACCTGTTCCTGCAGCGCACACAAGTAAACAGTCGAAGTGCTCAATAAAAGGACATAGCCCTACATGAGCGTGTTTACAACGCCACAGCCAATTCCAGCCGACTTCCCTTTCAATTTTCGTATATTTTTCTGATTCTTTCGCAAAGAGTTTCAAACCCGACATTAACAAGCATTCTATCACTGTACTTCTTTTTCAAGCGCTTTCGGATGCCAATAAAAATGTATATCATTCTGTTTAAAAAAATTACACTTGATTCAGTATCTCGATAATACAAGAGAAAAGACTATTATCAGTTACCAAAGTAGATATGCCCTAGCCTACAATCATTTGCCGGAAACCTTCCCGTTCACGAAACCGTTCACGAAATAAAAGGGGTGTTAAGCCTTACTCACCCAGTATAGTGAAACTAGAGCATCAAACATTACATTTTAGTTTATTACTTCTTTACTACTAACTCTTTTCGCTACTCATTTTGCAGACAGTATACGCACATATCATTGAAGATAGTTACGAGATTATATCACTGTACGACACATAAATCAGGAGGAAAAAAACAAGCTTTCCACAAAAATGTGCCGACCGGGGTGGCCAAGCGGTTCTAGGCGCTACAGTCTGGAACCGCGCGACCGCTATGACCGCAGGTTCGAATCCTGCTTCGGACATGGATGTGTGTGATGTCCTTAGGTTTAAGTAGTTCTAAGTTCTAAAGGACTGATGACCTCAGATTTTAAGTCCCGTAGCGCTCAGAGCCATTTGAACCAGAAAAATGTAAATAGTTCTCAGTATCGGTTGTATAGCTGTTCATAGGATTTAAAGAAAAACTATGTTGGAAGGCAGTTCTCGTGTGACTCGATCTTATATTGTCAACAATTACGGGTTCTCCACTTGCTTGGTTTATCAGTTTTGGTTCTGACTTTTTCATTAGTGATTAATTTCTCGCTCGTTCAATGCTGCTACATAGTTACAGCGAAAAGGCTCAATTCTGTCAGTGACATGTACAAGATGTAAGTGATGGGTCATTTTTGCCTTTCTTGGAGTATACTACAATGCATGTGCGTGCAATTCTGTTTATACACTCTGTGTACATATTTCTTTTTGTACTTCTTAGAGTTTGCAGTACCACTTGATAACGACCTTTAGGCTGAAATTTTACTTGTGTAGTAATGTCAACTGCGAATATGACGTCCTTTAAAAAATTTTACATTAGACTAAGGGTGAATAATACAAAAATTAATAAAACCAACATAATTAGGGTTTTTCAGGTTCATCCATAAAGGTTTTACATGATTAACGTCAAATATTTAACATGTTAACTCATCTGTAAGTTAATCTGACGTCTGAAGCTTGTTTATACATGGGAGTCGATTCTTTAAATCCTCGGGGGTCGGGGTTACTGAACCCTATAAAACGTGAAGGCGGACAAGGCACTTTGTTCAGTTCGCACAGCCATACATCGCAGCAACATTCGCGTAATTCCACAACGCGAGTGCAGCGCGCTCTGGTGCCATAATTTGCAATCAGCAGCGGCGGTTTGTGCGGACGTGTTTCTGCGCTGTCCCCGCTGCCAGATCCACTCGGTGCTGCCGTGACACGAGAGATTAAGCACCGCCGCTGTTGGCGAGATAGCCCGGCGACACGCTGTCGACAGTTTTGCGCGCTAACTGGGATGCACAGCGGGACGGAAAATTGCCGGCGCGGAACGCGATGGAGTCCAGCCGAAGCCGCAACGCGTGATTCATGTGTGGGGGCGGAGGAAGGGGTTATCCGCCGCGAGGGCAAAGCTCAGCCCGTTGGAACGCAGTATTCCCTGAGGTACAGTACCCGTACAGTACCCGAAAGGCCGCAGATACGCAAATATAGGCAGTGGGTTACTATGTATGAAATAATTTGAATAAAGAAATTTTTTTTTTAAAAAAAAAAAAAAAAAATATAGGCAGTTGTCTGGCGTGAGGTCAGTCGCTTGACGGCGCGTTTCGGCGCGGGCCCGCCCGTTGCCGGCGCGCCGTAAGGCACGGAAGCTCGCACTGGGGCGTATCGCTTTCCAGTCGGGTGTGCCGCGGCAGTCCTCACAGGGGAAGTGATGCGTCTCTCATAGCCTCTCCTTCCCAAGTGGCTCTTTCCGCCTTCCCGTGGTGCCAGACGTCAAGCTCGGCATTCTGCCTTGCGTCAAAAGGGAGAGCTGCGACCCAACCCGATGCGAAAGCGAAGGGTGCGTGGCACAGGGGGAGCTGTGTCGAGGGACCGAACACCAGTCCCTTTCTGTTCGCAGGGCACAGACCAGCAGGTGCTCTGCATGCCGGCGACCTCGTTTGTCGGCGTGGGATCGCGGCGCGAGTCGGCAAGGGTGCTTCGCCGCGCCCCTGGGTAACCGGGGCGTGTTCTGCCAAACCCAGGAGGTGGTGACATCGCCTGGGCTAGGTTAGATGGGCCCAGACCGCCGAACGACTGGGAGACCGACCCACCACCTGAGTAGGAGTGGGTCCCTGGCCTTCTGGTGGAAACTCGGGCTAGTAGGCGGCGAAGGGCGAGGGGTGCATCCGCCTCTCCGGAGTGCGGGGTGTACTTGCCGAGGAGCGTCGAGTGAAATCGTCGACGACGAGGCCTTCGACGGGGACCAGTGCGCTGGCAACGGCGCGCTGAACCCTGCAGCTCTGGAGTGCCCTTGACCTAGGGGCGAGCTCGGTGGGTGAGCTGCAGCAGTCCCCCCCCATGCCAGAGGAGCCGGTCCGGGGCAAGAGACGGGCTCCCATCTTTTATCACTCGTTACTCACTATGGCGACAATAGAAGCGAGTGATTCTTGTGCGACCAAACGCGCTTCAACTGCGCCTGATCCCTCTCCCCAGGACGAGATGGGACAGGTAGAAGGTGAATCAGTCACACAGAGACATGGTAGAATCTCACTGCTCTTAGAGCAGAACGTAAAAAATGGGAAAATAAGCCAAGCGGCCTTAACAATCATTAAAAATGAACTTACTGCATGGGCCATCGCCCACGCAAAATTAGAGGGCAGAGTGGAAGAACTAGAAAAAGAAAATAGCAGATTAAGGAACCAACCAACCAAGACTTGGGCGGCGGTAGCGGCGCAGGCGCCAACCAAGCCGCACACAACAAAAGAAAGCATTGACAAAGCAACCAAAAGAACAGACACTGCGGTCTTTCTCAGGTCACTCCCTGGGCAAGACACCAGTGTGAAGAAAATACAAGAGCTGTTCACTAAAACTATAAACCCGGCCAAAGACAAAATCAAAATAAAACGAATCAAACCCAGTAGAAACTCAGTAATAGTAGAAGTAGCATCAGAAGAGGACAAAGATAAAATATTGAATAATCAAAAATTAAGCTCACTAGTCAAGTGCGAACCACCTAAGAAAAGGAATCCCCTAGTAATTCTCTATGATGTACCAACTATCATGACAGATGACGAACTGACGAATACTATAAAAGAACAGAATTTTGACGACATAAATGAGGAGGAATTCCGAAAAAGTTTTAAATTGAGATTCAAGACGGGGCCTCGGGGGCGTGATGTGGTGCATCACGTAGCTGAGGTCACGGCACCCATGTGGAGAAAAATCACGGCAATGGGCAGATTATACATAGGTTTCCACTCCATCAACGTCAGAGATTATATCGTGGTACCTCGATGCCACAACTGTGGTGACCTGGATCACATCCTAAGGCTGTGCACCAGGGAATCGGCTTGCACTAAGTGTGGCACAAGTGGACACAACCGCAAAGACTGCAAAGCAGCTGCGGTCTGCGTCCCATGCAAAAACCGAGGGAAGAAGTCGTGCGGAGCCTCGGGGCGAAGTTGCCCAACATACAGAATGTTGGAACAACGACTTATCTCGAAAATCGATTATGGCTGATCACAGCCCACCAAATAGGATGCCAAAACATAAATCCCCAAGTAAGAGGAGGCGGGACGCTATGAGGGCATCTAAGTTCAAGAACTTCCTAGTGGCGCTTTCAAGTGCAACTAAGATAGAAATAGTAGACAAGGCCATACAAACGGAGCCCTATATGATAGATAAAAATATACAAACAGATCCTCCAGTAATGAACATAGATCCCGCCCCTCGACGACGGGAAACAAAGCCGACATTCCATCCAAAGCGGCAAGAGCATCCTAGGACAGAAATATCCGACATAAAATCTAGAGAAAAACCCGTTCAAGACAGTGCGGTCACTAGCACAAGCTCGAAGCCCACATTGCAAGACACTCCTGTGGTCAGATTGCCACCCGTGGACCCGGTAAGGGTATATCCCAATATTGAGTACACGATGCAACTGGCCAGATTGGAAGAGCCGATTATCCTGGCCACTGCCTTACGGCATGTGGTCCGTGTAGGACACGGAGAGGGAAGAAAGGTAACCTTCTCAGTAATGGAGGCTGTAGATAGAATACAGCTCAAGTCAGTGAATCTCCCCACTGATTTCGGAGCCCTGCGGGACTTACTGAAAAAAGTTTTTGAGCGACGTGGTGAAAAGTTTGACCTTCAGGACATTTACGTACAGGCCGTACTGGCAAATGGACGAATTGCT
The DNA here is from genome assembly GCF_021461385.2 of Schistocerca piceifrons. Lineage (NCBI taxonomy): Eukaryota > Metazoa > Arthropoda > Insecta > Orthoptera > Acrididae > Schistocerca > Schistocerca piceifrons. The sequence continues at coordinate 346,407,287 of NC_060143.1, read as the reverse complement.
TTCGACTGGAGTAGGACCTGGCCGGACGACCATATGCACACATATTTTCCATGACAACAGAAATAACAATTGGACAACTGAACACGCATAACAGTCGACTTGTTATGCAGGAGCTCCGTAAAGAGGTGGTGGAGAGGAGACTAGACGTGCTCTGTCTACAGGAGCCGTACTCCCAAGCTGGAAAAATAGCTTTTGCTGCTACAACTTGGCAGATTGTCAGCGGAGATGAGGATCCTAGAGCAGCGATAGTAATAACAAATAAACTCCTGAGGACAACTACGCTTGCACAATTCGCAACTCGTCACTGCAACGTCGTGGAGCTCCAATCACCAATGGGAGTAATTATACTCATAAACATGTATTTTCAATATGGAGATGAAATAGAAGAACACCTGCAACATCTGACAAGAGTCACCACGGCGTTGCGGGGACGAAAAATAATAATAACAGCTGACATCAACGCAAAATCCCCCCTATGGTACAGCGGCACCAGAGACGCGAATGGTGATAAAGTAGAGGACTTTCTAATGGCTTCACAGCTCGTGGTAGCAAACAAGCCGGGTAATCCTCCTACCTACACAGCAGGGGGAGGACAAGGCACGAATATAGACGTTACCCTTACGTCACACAATGCAGCCAATCTAATAAGGAATTGGACAGTTATAAGTAATGCCACCACGAGCGACCACAACTTAATAACCTTTACCTTAAGTGAAAGAGAGTGCCGCTGGGCCATGGGTTGGGAGGTGCAGTATAATTATAATAAAGCAAACTGGGAACTTTTAGCGAGGGAGTGCGACATTCCTGCATTACCAGAAGGTGATGGACATGAAGACATAGACATAGACAAAAGAGCCGAGGAACTGGTGGCCGCAGTACATAGAGCGGTGAGGGCTGCCGTACCAACCAGGAGGAAGGCCGTGGCGGCCTCGCCAGCACCATGGTCGCCCGAATTAGAGGAGTTACGTCAATCTATTAGAAGGCTAAGAAGAAACTACCAGCGCAGTGTCGTCTGGCTGGAGAGACAAAGATGGCAGTTACGATACAGGGAGGCAAAGCAAAGTTTCCAGAAGGAATTACGCGAGGTGAGACTACGTAGCTGGGAAAGCTATGTGCTGAACCAGTTGGCCTTAGATCCGTGGGGTCTCCCTTATAAATTGGTACGGGAAAAAATCCGCTCTCCCCTGGAGCTATCAACTGTCAGGCGAGGGGATGGGATGACGGAGTCTTGGCAGGAAACTGCTGAGGTCCTTCTCCAGTCCCTGTTGCCTGACGACAATGCGGATGGGGAAACTGAAGACCAAAAGCAACTGCGTGATGCATATTTAATGAATTACAACAACAACACGGCAGTCTACCCATTCTCGGAAGAGGAGGTGGCTGCGCAAATAAAATCCCTCAAAAGAGGGAAAGCTCCAGGACCAGACGGCATTGTGGCTGAGGTGGTGCAATTTCTGGCACCCCAGTTGGTCGCACCGCTAACTCACCTCTTCAATGAGTGCCTCCAACAAAGAAAGTTTCCCAAGAAGTGGAAAACCGCTAACGTAATTATAATTAAAAAAGGACCAGAGAAAGATCCAACTGAAGTCAAATCCTACAGACCAATATGTCTATTAGACCTATTTGGGAAGCTCTTGGAGAAACTGTTGGCTGACAGATTGACGGCTCACCGGATACTGTGGGGGATGAGCAGCAGGCAGTTCGGCTTCAGGCCGGGGCGGTCGGCATCTGATGCCATCGCTCTGGCGGCCGAGGTCTGCGGTTCGACCCCGCATAAGTATGTCGTCGGCATCATGGTGGACATCAGTGGCGCCTTTGACAACCTGTGGTGGCCTTCGCTCTTCTCCTGTTTACGGGAGAAAGAGTGTCCAGGGCCGCTATATGGGTGTCTGAGGAGCTATTGTAAGGATAGGGAGGTTTGGCTATCATCCCCTAGCGGAAGGATCGGAAAAGTAATCACTAAGGGGTGTCCCCAAGGTTCTGTATTGGGGCCCCTGTTCTGGGACGTGCATATGGAACCCTTACTAGACGAACTGCAACAGAGTGAAGAAGTGCTAGAGGTGATAGCCTACGCAGATGACCTCCTCCTGCTGGTCGGTGGTCGTAGCCGAGAGGACATAGAACCGAAAATTGAAAGGGCAATTGACAGACTGCACCAATGGTGCCTCAAAACGAAAATGAAAGTTTCTCCGACTAAGTCTACTTATCTATTACTAAAAGGTCAGCTTATTAGAAATCCTACAGTGAGAATTGATGGCTCACCAGTTCTTCGGCGACGTGAGGCGCGATATTTGGGAGTCATAATTGACGAGAGATGGAACTTTGGAAAACACATAGAAACCGTAACACAGAAAGCGTTACAGTTATTAAACAATCTCATTTCCATTGGTCATAAACGATTTCATCTCCCCCCTCACCTCATCAAACTTTATCATAATAGCATCCTGACATCAGTAGTGGGTTACGGCTCGGGAGTCTGGGCGCACAGGCTCACGCGGGTCGTGCCCGCCATGATATTGAGAAGAGTCCAGAGAAATATGATATTAAGATCAGTAGGGGCCTACAGGACATCACCAGGGGGAGCTCTGTTAGTTATAATGGGGCTCTGCCCGTTAGATATCAAAATAAGAGAACAAGCCGCATGGTATTGGGCGAAAAAGGGAGATGGAGGAAAAATAACAGATATTATGGGTGTGAGAGTAGAGGATAAGAGGGAGATAAGAAACAGAGGGGAGGAACTGTGGCAGAGGAACTGGGAGGAAGATGAAACGGGGAGAAGAACATTCCAGTTTCTACCTAATGTTAAAGAACGTGGGACCATGGATTATTTCGAACCCACACGAGGACTCATCCACTTTCTCACTGGTCATGGACCCTATCCGACATACTTATGTCGGTTTGGGAAAAGGGCAACCCCCGAGTGCGACTGTGGCGCAGCGGAAGGAACTCCCGAACATGTGGTTTTCGAGTGCCCTCTCTTCAACGACGTGGCGACAACATATAGAGATAGACTTCCACACAACGTGACATACGACCTTCTAAGACAGGAAGACACTTTTCAGACCTTGAATGCTCTGGCAGAAGAGGTATCACGGAAAGTTCTAATAGAGTACCTCAGGGATCAAGAGTAAATATCAAATTTTCAACCAACCAATTGATTAAGACCTGATCCCAATCCCATACCGCCTGTGCGTGGAATGGCCGACTGCATCAGTTGGAAACCGCCACGTACAGGATTAGGGGGATGGGGTCAATCACACCAACTATGACAATGCACCAATTATGACGTAGGTTAAGTTAGTAGAGTAGGACGTAGATTAGAATACTAACATAGGAAACTGCAGCGATTACTAACCTTGGCCGGCCCAGTGCCAGGGGCACGCTCCTCGGGGTTAGCTCGGGGAGCCAGGCCTTTCCAAGTAGGTTTGTACTTACTGGCACACCTGTGACGCTGCAGTTAGTAGTCATTCTTAGTTTAGAAGTAGGTTAAATTAACTGCCCATTGCTACCATAGGAAATTAACACTAGATCAGAACTTAACAAGTAGTAGTTCACTAACACAAATTGTAGAAAATTATAGTGTCCATAGTCACTGTAGAAATTCAACACTAGCTTAGGAACTTAAATGTAGCGCACTAACACAAACTGTAATATTAGCTGCAAAAATATTCTTCAGATTCATGTAACAATTACGGCCCACTAATCATATCAGGAGGTGGGCTAAATATGTATAATTAATATTGTTGTTAATAAAGAATTTTTTTTTTTTAAAAAAAAAAAAATATATATATAGGCAGTTAGTACTAACCCTTTTGTAGTAACTAGAATTCAAGCTAACTTAAAATAAGTAGTCTGCCTAGTACTAACCGCATAACTGTCTGTAATTAAGTATAATGTAGAAGCTGCTATTGTATAAAGTAGGAACATAGGACCCACTAATCAATAAGGTGGTGGGTCAATCTTGTATAATTATTATTGTTATGAAATAAAGAATCTTTTATATATATATATATATATATATATATATATATATATATATATATTACAGGAGGGTGGTCCATCGATAGTGACAAGGCCAAATATCTCACGAAATAAGCATCAAACGAAAAAACTACAAAGAATAAAACTTGTCTAGCTTGAAAGGGTAAACCAGATGGCGCTATGGTTGGTCCGCTAGTTGGCGCTGCCATAGGTCAAACGGATATCAACAGCGTTTTTTTTAAATACACTCCTGGAAATTGAAATAAGAACACCGTGAATTCATTGTCCCAGGAAGGGGAAACTTTATTGACACATTCCTGGGGTCAGATACATCACATGATCACACTGACAGAACCACAGGCACATAGACACAGGCAACAGAGCATGCACAATGTCGGCACTAGTACAGTGTATATCCACCTTTCGCAGCAATGCAGGCTGCTATTCTCCCATGGAGACGATCGTAGAGATGTTGGATGTAGTCCTGTGGAACGGCTTGCCATGCCATTTCCACCTGGCGCCTCAGTTGGACCAGCGTTCGTGCTGGACGTGCAGACCGCGTGAGACGACGCTTCATCCAGTCCCAAACATGCTCAATGGGGGACAGATCCGGAGATCTTGCTGGCCAGGGTAGTTGACTTACACCTTCTAGAGCACGTTGGGTGGCACGGGATACATGCGGACGTGCGTTGTCCTGTTGGAACAGCAAGTTCCCTTGCCGGTCTAGGAATGGTAGAACGATGGGTTCGATGACGGTTTGGATGTACCGTGCACTATTCAGTGTCCCCTCGACGATCACCAGTGGTGTACGGCCAGTGTAGGAGATCGCTCCCCACACCATGATGCCGGGTGTTGGCCCTGTGTGCCTCGGTCGTATGCAGTCCTGATTGTGGCGCTCACCTGCACGGCGCCAAACACGCATACGACCATCATTGGCACCAAGGCAGAAGCGACTCTCATCGCTGAAGACGACACGTCTCCATTCGTCCCTCCATTCACGCCTGTCGCGACACCACTGGAGGCGGGCTGCACGATGTTGGGGCGTGAGTGGAAGCCGGCCTAACGGTGTGCGGGACCGTAGCCCAGCTTCATGGAGACGGTTGCGAATGGTCCTCGCCGATACCCCAGGAGCAACAGTGTCCCTAATTTGCTGGGAAGTGGCGGTGCGGTCCCCTACGGCACTGCGTAGGATCCTACGGTCTTGGCGTGCATCCGTGCGTCGCTGCGGTCCGGTCCCAGGTCGACGGGCACGTGCACCTTCCGCCGACCACTGGCGACAACATCAATGTACTGTGGAGACCTCACGCCCCACGTGTTGAGCGATTCGGCGGTACGTCCACCCGGCCTCCCGCATGCCCACTATACGCCCTCGCTCAAAGTCCGTCAACTGCACATACGGTTCACGTCCACGCTGTCGCGGCATGCTACCAGTGTTAAAGACTGCGATGGAGCTCCGTATGCCACGGCAAACTGGCTGACACTGACGGCGGCGGTGCACAAATGCTGCGCAGCTAGCGCCATTCGACGGCCAACACCGCGGTTCCTGGTGTGTCCGCTGTGCCGTGCGTGTGATCATTGCTTTACAGCCCTCTCGCAGTGTCCGGAGCAAGTATGGTGGGTCTGACACACCGGTGTCAATGTGTTCTTTTTTCCATTTCCAGGAGTGTAGGAACCCCCATTTTTTATTACATATTCGTATAGTACGTAAAGAAATATGAGTGTTTTAGTTGGACCACTTTTTTCGTTTTGTGATAGATGACGCTGTAATAGTCACAAACGTATAAGCACGTGGTATCACGTAACATTCCGCCAGTGCGGACGGTATTTGCTTCGTGATACATTACCCGTGTTAAAATGGACCGTTTAGCAATTGCGGAAAAGGTCGATATCATGTTGATGTATGGCTATTGTGATCAAAATACCCAACGGGCGTGTGCTATGTATACTGCTCGATATCCTTGACGACATCATCGAACTGTCCGAACCGTGCGCCGTTCGCCGTTATTTAAGGAAACAGGAAGTGTTCAGCCCCATGTGAAACGTCAACCACGACCTCCAACAAATGATGATGCCCAAGTAGGTGTTTGGCTGCTGTCGCTGCTAATCCGCACATTAGTAGCAGACAAATCGCGCGAGAATCGGGAATCTCAAAAACGTCGGTGGTGAGAATGCTACATCAACATCGATTGCACCCGTACCATATTTCTATGCACCAGGAATTGTGGGGCGACGACTATGAACGTCTTGTACAGTTCTGCCACTGGGCACAAGAGAAATTACGGGACGATGACAGATTTTTTGCAGGCGTTCTATTTAGCGACGAAGCGTCATTCACCAACAACGGTAACGTAAACCGGCATAATATGTACTACTGGGCAACGGAAAATCCACGATGGATGCGACAAGTGGAACATCGGCGACCTTGGAGGGTTAATGTATGGTGCGGCATTATGGGAGGAAGGATAATTGGCCCCCATTTTCTCGATGGCAATCTAAATGAATCAATGTATGCTGATTTCCTACGTAATGTTCTACCGATGTTACTACAAGATGTGTCACTGCATGACAGAATGGCGACGTACTTCCAACATGATGGATGTCTGGCGCATATTTCGCGTGCGGTTGAAGCGGAATTGAATAGCATATTTCATGACAGGTGGATTCGTCGTCACAGTCTGGAACCGCGAGACCGCTACGGTCGCAGGTTCGAATCCTGCCTCAGGCATGGATGTGCGTGATGTCCTTAGGTTAGTTAGGTTTAAGTAGTTCTACGTTCTAGGGGACTGATGACCTCAGAAGTTATGTCCCATAGTACTCAGAGCCATTTGAACCATTTTTGATTGGTCATCGAACACCATACCATAACCCGCACGTTCGCCGGATCTGACGTCCCCGGATTTCTTTCTGTGGGGAAAGTTGAAGGATATTTGCTATCGTGATCCACCGACAACGCCGACAACGTGCGTCAGCGCATTGTCAATGTATGTGAGAACATTACGGAAGGCGAACTACTCGCTGTTGAGAGGAATGTCGTTACACGTATTGCCAAATGCATTGAGGTTGACGGACATCATTTTGAGCATTTATTGCATTAATGTGGCATTTACAGGCAATCACGTTGTAACAGCATGCGTTCTCAGAAATGATAAGTTCACAAAGGTACATGTATCACATTGGAACAACCGAAATAAAATGCTCAGACGTACCTACGTTCTGTATTTTAATTTAAAAAACATACCTGTTACCAACTGTTCGTCAAAAAATTGTGAGCCATATGTTTGTGACTATTACAGCGCCATCTATCACAAAGCGGAAAAAGTGGTCCAACTAAAACATTCACATTTCTTTACGAACTCCACGAATATGTAATAAAAAATGGGGGATCTTATTAAAAAAATCAGTTGATATCCGTTAGACATATGGCAGCGCCATCTAGCGGGCCAACCATAGCGCCATCTGGTTTCCCCTTTCAAGCAAGACAAGTTTCGTTCTTTGTACTTTTGACGCTTATTTTGTGAGATATTTGGCCCGGTCACTATCAATGGACCACCCAATATATATATATATATATATATATATATATATATATATATATACACACTCCTGGAAATTGAAATAAGAACACCGTGAATTCATTGTCCCAGGAAGGGGAAACTTTATTGACACATTCCTGGGGTCAGATACATCACATGATCACACTGACAGAACCACAGGCACATAGACACAGGCAACAGAGCATGCACAATGTCGGCACTAGTACAGTGTATATCCACCTTTCGCAGCAATGCAGGCTGCTATTCTCCCATGGAGACGATCGTAGAGATGTTGGATGTAGTCCTGTGGAACGGCTTGCCATGCCATTTCCACCTGGCGCCTCAGTTGGACCAGCGTTCGTGCTGGACGTGCAGACCGCGTGAGACGACGCTTCATCCAGTCCCAAACATGCTCAATGGGGGACAGATCCGGAGATCTTGCTGGCCAGGGTAGTTGACTTACACCTTCTAGAGCACGTTGGGTGGCACGGGATACATGCGGACGTGCGTTGTCCTGTTGGAACAGCAAGTTCCCTTGCCGGTCTAGGAATGGTAGAACGATGGGTTCGATGACGGTTTGGATGTACCGTGCACTATTCAGTGTCCCCTCGACGATCACCAGTGGTGTACGGCCAGTGTAGGAGATCGCTCCCCACACCATGATGCCGGGTGTTGGCCCTGTGTGCCTCGGTCGTATGCAGTCCTGATTGTGGCGCTCACCTGCACGGCGCCAAACACGCATACGACCATCACTGGCACCAAGGCAGAAGCGACTCTCATCGCTGAAGACGACACGTCTCCATTCGTCCCTCCATTCACGCCTGTCGCGACACCACTGGAGGCGGGCTTCACGATGTTGTGGCGTGAGTGGAAGCCGGCCTAACGGTGTGCGGGACCGTAGCCCAGCTTCATGGAGACGGTTGCGAATGGTCCTCGCCGATACCCCAGGAGCAACAGTGTCCCTAATTTGCTGGGAAGTGGCGGTGCGGTCCCCTACGGCACTGCGTAGGATCCTACGGTCTTGGCGTGCATCCGTGCGTCGCTGCGGTCCGGTCCCAGGTCGACGGGCACGTGCACCTTCCGCCGACCACTGGCGACAACATCAATGTACTGTGGAGACCTCACGCCCCACGTGTTGAGCGATTCGGCGGTACGTCCACCCGGCCTCCCGCATGCCCACTATACGCCCTCGCTCAAAGTCCGTCAACTGCACATACGGTTCACGTCCACGCTGTCGCGGCATGCTACCAGTGTTAAAGACTGCGATGGAGCTCCGTATGCCACGGCAAACTGGCTGACACTGACGGCGGCGGTGCACATATGCTGCGCAGCTAGCGCCATTCGACGGCCAACACCGCGGTTCCTGGTGTGTCCGCTGTGCCGTGCGTGTGATCATTGCTTGTACAGCCCTCTCGCAGTGTCCGGAGCAAGTATGGTGGGTCTGACACACCGGTGTCAATGTGTTCTTTTTTCCATTTCCAGGAGTGTATATATATATATAGGGTGGTCCATATATAAGAGACTGGACGCTCGCTGTACTGCATCCAGCATGTTCCTGGTTTCCTGGTTCAGCTTTTGACGTTGTTTGCTGTTTCTTTTGGGCATCAATGATCTTCTAGCTTCCTTCAGTCTTCCATCTGTCCCTATTGTGTCCTAGCATTAATACACATTACTAAATGAAAGTCTGTATGTGAACTATTGTAGGCATTTTGATACGGTATTCGTTAATAGAATGATTCGCGAGGAAGGCTTGTGTATTTATTACCGATACGCCAGGCAAGTCGTGCTGGTGTAGGTACTGTGTAAACCTGGGACAGGTCGCAAGTTGTACTATTTTGCCACCCTACGTCAATAATTTTAATGATTCATATTTCATGTTTACTTTGTTTTGCATCGAACTTTTTAGGTCGGGTTATCGAATCAGTAATCATTTATTGGTTTAGGTTCATACACTGAAGCGCCAAGGAAACTGCTATAGAGATACGTATTTAAATACAGAGGTATGTAAACAGCAGAATACGGCACTGCGGTCGGTAACAAGAGTCTGGCGCAGTTGTTAGGTCGGTTACTGCTGCTACAGTGCCAGGTTATCAAGATGTGAGTTTCAACGTGGTGTTATAGTCGGCGCACGAACGATGGGACGCAGCATATCCGAGGTAGTAATGAACTGGGGATTTTCCCTTACGACCATTCCACGAGTGTGCCGTGAATATCAGGCATCTAGTAAATCATCAAATCTCCGACATCGCTGTGACCAGGAAAAGATCCTGAAAGAACGGGAACAAAGATGACTGAAGAGAATCGTTTAACGTGACAGCAGTGCAACCCTTCCGCAGATTGCTGCAGATTTCAGTGCTGGGCCATCAACAAGTGTCAGCGTGCAAACCATACAACGAAACACTTTCGATATGGGCTTTCGGTACCGAAGGCCAACTCGTGTACCCTTGATCACTACAGGACACAAAGCTTTACGCCTCGCCGGGGCCCGTCAGCACCGACATTGGACTGTTGATGACTGGAAGCATGTTGCCTGGTCGGATGAGTCTCGTTTCAAATTGTATCGAGTGGATGGATGTGTACGGGTATGGAGACAACCTCATGAATCCATGGACCCTGCATGTCAGCAGGGGACTGTTCAAGCTGGTAGAGACTCTGTAATGGTGTGGGGCGCGTGCAGCTGGAGTGGTATGGGACCACTGATACGACTACTTACGACTCTGACAGGTGACACATACGTAAGCATCCTGTCTGATCACCTGCATGTATTCATGTCCACTGCGCATTCTGACGGACTTGGGCAATTCCAGCACAACAATGTGACACCTCACACGTCCAGAATTGCTACAGACTGGCTCCACGAACACTTTCTTGAGTTTACGCACTTCCGCTGACCACCAAACTCCTCAGACATGAATACTGAGAATATCTGGGATAGCCGAACGGAGTGGCCGTGCGGTTCTAGGCGCTACAGTCTGGAACCAAGCGACCGCTACGGTCGCAGGTTCGAATCCTGCCTCGGGCATGGATGTGTGTGATGTCCTTAGGTTAGTTAGGTTTAATTAGTTCTAAGTACTAGGCGACTGATGGCCTCAGAAGGTAAGTCGCATAGTGCTCAGAGCCATTTGAACCATTTCTGAATATCTGGGATACCTCGCAACATGCTGTTCCGAAAAGATCTCCATCCCCTCGTACTCTTACGGATTTATGGACAGCCCTGCAGGATTCATGGTGTCAGTTCCCTCCAGCACTACTTCAGACATTAGTTGAGTCCACGCCGCGTCATGCTGCGGCACTTCTGCTTGCTCGCTGGGGCCCTACACGATATTAGGCAGGTGCACCAGTTTGTTTGGCTCTTCAGTGCGCCAGCATTTCTGTAGAGTTGCATGGTTTGAGCATAAGTTCGTACTGGCTCTGACAGCACGGAGAATGAGGGCCTCCGCTGTCTTCTAAAGTGACACGGGCCAAGGGGTGGAAGCAGGGTAGTTTTTATGGTTTCGAGAAGAATAGGACGATGGGGGAGTTTACAGCCTAGTTCCATCGTCCCGTCGAGATGCCGGTGGAATGGGCTCCTCATGGTGGCCGTGCCGTTGGTGAGAAAGTATAGGGGGTGAGGCGGTACTGAAAGCTTAAGACTGTAGGAACAGCAGCTTAAAAGAGCTGCCACCAGCCTTTTTAGCAAAGAGGTACGTCCGAGGACTGCCTGCCGTGGATGTGAGCTAACGGTCGCAGAAAATATTACGCCAGACGTCAAGGCGTATTCCCCACCACAAAGCAGTGAAGTGAATCTGATAAGCAGAATTAGTAGTTGGAAGCGGAATTACAATTTTTCTAACATTTCTGCCGAACAGAGTGAGCTCAGTTGGATGACAGCTTCATGACTTTAGAGTGGGAGGTATTTCGTTTGTAATGGGCGCGACGATTGGCTGCAATGACAGCGCATGTTAACGAGGCAAGGTTAGCTCTGAACTGGCAGGGCACGGCTGGAAACTCTCTGGCGGGTATTGAGAGGACACACATAGCTGGACAGCATTATGAGTCACCGCTAGTGCTAAAGTGCTGATTTCAGCTGTTGGAACGGCACCATTCATTTCTCTGTCAGTGGAGAAACGAATCAGTGCTTGTTTGTAAAGACTAAGACATTGCGAAGTGCTTCTTTACGACTGCACACTTAAGTCAAGTCTCTACTCCTGGCTTAGGACCAAGGAGAACCCTTGATTCGTGTCTGGCATAGTGCTGAATTTGTTTCGACTGTAGGAGTTTGCGGACGCCATTTGACGTTCTCTGTGTAGTGAGAGTTTACAGCTATGCAACGCGCTTCCTCTGGACAAAGGATGGCAAAACTACGCAATTCGGCACTGTAGAACTGGAATTCACAGCACTGAACTCGGTGATATACACACCACGGCTAGGCAAATGTGTTAAGTTCAAATGGTTCAAATTGCTCTAAGCACTATGGGACTTAACATCTCAGGACATCAGTCCCCTAGACTTAGAACTACTTAAACCTAACTAACCTAAGGACATGACACACATCCATGCCCGAGGGAGGATTCGAACCTGCGACCGTAGCAGCAGCGCTGTTCCGGACTGAAGCGCCTAGAACCGCTCGGCCACAGCAGTCTACGATGTGTTAAGTTCAATCGGTTTGATCGCAGAACTCTTTACAGTCAGTGCCAGTGAGGGCGGAGGATTTCTTAAATTCGATGCTAATCAGTATCGACCATTTAACGCTACCATCGAATAAAAGGAGGCGCGCGATTCCGATTCAAGTCACAGATGTTTTACCGATCTCAAATTTATATTAATGAATAGGAGTTAACGTTCTCGGTCAATACTTGTTCAATTTGCCTATTTTCTTTTGAGTATTGTTTTTACAATGAATATCTAGTCAGTACCTAGTTGCACTACTTTTCTAATATTAGATTCCAAATACCGGTCCGGATTAAGTTAGAGCAGAGTATTGTCAAAACTTGGGGAACTAGTTCACCTGTTATTCCCGGTTGCCGGTTGTCAGTGGCAGGAATAATTTAATTGGCTTTTTAGGCATAACCGCTCCATTACGCACATATCACTAACTGTCATCACCCTTACACACACCATACGGTACAGTGGACATTGCACACTGGGTTAGCATTGGAAAACCTTAGGAAGAAAAAACCTTACTCCCAATGTGTCACTGCCAAGTAACATAGCTACATCTACACCTGCATCTACATACATACTCCGCAATCCACCATACGGTGCGTGGCGGAGGGTACCTCGTACCACAACTAGCATCTTCTCTCCCTGTTCCACTCCCAAACAGAACGAGGGAAAAATGACTGCCTATATGCCTCTGTACGAGCCCTAATCTCTCTTATCTTATCTTTGTGATCTTTCCGCGAAATGTAAGTTGGCGGCAGTAAGATTGTACTGCAGTCAGCCTCAAATGCTGGTTCTCTAAATTTCCTCAGTAGCGATTCATGAAAAGAACGCCTCCTTTGCTCTAGAGACTCCCACCGGAGTTCCTGAAGCATTTCCGTAACACTCGCGTGATGATCAAACCTACCAGTAACAAATCTAGCAGCCCGCTTCTGACTTGCATCTATGTCCTCCTTCAATCCGACCTGATATGCATCTCAAACGCTCGAGCAGTACTCAAGAATAGGTAGTATTAGTGTTTTATAAGCGGTCTCCTTTACAGATAAACCACATCTTCCCAAAATTCTACCAATGAACCGAAGACGACTATCCGCCTTCCCCACAACTGCCATTACATACTTGTCCCACTTCATATCGCTCTGCAGTGTTACGCCCAAATATGTAATCGACGTGACTGTGTCATGCGCTACACTACTAATGGAGTATTCAAACATTACGGGATTCTTTTTCCTATTCATATGCATTAATTTACATTTATCTATATTTAGAGTTAGCTGCCATTCTTTACACCAATCACAAATCCTCTCCAAGTCATCTTGTATCCTCCTACAGTCACTCAACGACGACACCTTCCTGTACACCACAGCATCATCAGCAAACAGCCGCACATTGCTATCCACCCTATCCAAAAGATCATTTATGTAGAAAGAAAACAACAGCGGACCTACCACACTTCCCTGGGGCACTCCAGATGATACCCTCACCTCCGATGAACACTCACCATCGAGGACAACGTACTGGGTTCTATTACTTAAGAAGTCTTCGAGCCACTCACATACTTGGGAACCAATCCCATATGCTCGTACCTTAGTTAGGAGTCTGCAGTGGGGCACCGAGTCAAACGCTTTCCGGAAGTCAAGGAATATGGCATTTCGCAGGAGCGATGCTTTCTAAAGCCGTGCTGATGCATGGACAGCAACTTCTCTGTCTCAAGGAAATTCATTATATTCCAACTGAGAATATGTTCGAGAATCCTACAATAAACCGATGTTAAGGATATTGGTCTGTAATTTTGAGGATCCGTCCTTCTGCCCTTCTTATGTACAGGCGTCACCTGCGCTTTTTTCCAGTCGCTCGGGACTTTACGTTGGGCAAGAGATTCGCGATAAATGCAAGCTAAGTAAGGAGCCAATGCAGTAGAGTACTCTCTGTAAAACCGAACTGGAATCCCATCAGGACCTGGCGATTTATTTATTTTCAACCCATTCAGCTGCTTCACAACCCCAGGGATGTCTATCACTATGTCCTCCATACGGGAATCTGTACGAGACTCAAACGGCTATATGTTTGTACGATCCTCCTGCGTGCAAGATTTCTCAAATGCTAAATTCAAAATTTGAGCTTTCGTTTTGCTGTCTTCCGTTGCCAGGCCAGACTAATCAGTGAGTGACTAGATGGAAGCCTTCGATCCGCTTATCGATTTTACGTAAGACCAGAATTTCCTTGGGTTTTCAGCGAGATCTTATGCTAAGGTATGACGGAGGTAGTGGTTGAATGCTTCGCGCATCGCTCTTTTTACAGTAGCGCGAATCTCTACTAACTTTTGCCTGTCCTCATTCTCCCGATCTTTCTTGTACCGCGAGTGCAACTGCCTTTGCTTCCTGAGCATTCTCCGAATTGCGCTGTTAAACCACGGCGGGTCTTTTCCGTCCGTAACCCACTTTTTCAGCACGTACTTATCCAATGTGTGATTTACAATGTGTTTAAAATTTGCCCATAATTCTTCCACTCCATCGTACCGGAAGTAAATGAAGTCGATTCATTTACTAAGTGGGATGCTAACAACTGCTTATCTGCTCTTTCTTGTAAGAATACTCTCCTAGCCTTCTTGACCGACTTTTTAACTTTCGTAACCATACTCGTAATGACAACATCATGATCAGTAATCCCTGTCTCAACACTGACACCGTCGATGAGGTCTGGTCTGTTCGTGGCTATCATATCTAAAACATTTCCATTACGCGTTAGCTGTCGATTTAGCTGATCAAGACAGTTTCCGGATAATGTGATCAAAAGTAATTCACACGACGGCTTGTCTGTACCACCTGTAATGAATCCATAGACATCCCTGTCTGTACTAGGTAGGTTGAAGTCGCCTCCGACTAATATGGCACGTTCCGGGTACTTCTGCGATACAGAATGCAGACTCCCTTTGAATGATTCTAGAACTGTCACGGTGGAACCTGCAGGCCGGTAATAAGACCCCACAATTAACTTTATTTCCCCTAGCCCTGTTAAACGTGTCCAGATAACTTAACAAAAAATGGCTCTGAGCACTATGGGACTTAACATCTATGGTCATCAGTCCCCTAGAACTTAGAACTACTTAAACCTAACTAACCTAAGGACATGACACACATCCATGCCCGAGGCAGAATTCGAACCTGCGACCGTAGCGGTCACGCGGTTCCAGACTGAAGCGCCTAGAACCGCACGGCCACACCGGCCTGCGATAACTTTACAATCACACTTTACTTCGACCTCAGTAGACACAACATTTTTGTCAACTGCAATGAAGACACCACCTCCTACGGTGTCTAATCTGTCTTTCTGATACACGTTCCAACCATCACTAAATATTTCAGAACTTCCTATCTCAGGGTTCAGCCAGGTCTCAGTCCCGTGAATAATTTGCGCGCCAGACGCTTCCTGGAGGGCAGTAAATTCAGGCACTTTATTCCGCTCTGAAAATTTACTGCTAATATCTTGGTAGCTGAAGTGTCTTTACACTGAGCGCGTCCTGATTTCCCTTCCTGCACATCGACTGGTGAGTGTTCATCAGGACACCTCGCACTACTGCCTAGCCTAAAAAAACCCCATGTGCACGCCACAAGTACTCTGCTATCCGAGTAGCCGCTTCCTTTGTGTAGTGCACCCCTGACCTATCTATGGGCGTCCTACAATTCCCTCCTCAACAGCGCAAGTCTAGAAATCTGCAGCCAAGACCGTCACAGAGTCGGCGAAGCCTCTGGTTGAGACCCTCCATTCGGCTCCAAACCAAAGGACCCCGATGCACTCTGGGAACGATGCTGCAAATAGAGAGCTCCGCTTGCACCCCAGTCCATACACAGAAGGAACTGCTACAGTATAGCATAGAAGCCAACTGAAAGAAGTACCCAGTTAGGTCAACAGACACTGGTATTCAGAGGCAACTACAATTGAAGTCACAGCGATTCATTATGGTCCCATGGGCACTACGAAGCTTTGCAACGCATTCCGATGCTGGTCACAAGAGCGGTTGACAACTGCTGCATGATCTTTGGTGCACGTTGTAAGGTGTCAGGCAAATCCAACACGTTCCATGAAAACCCTGACATGGTAAGCAAATCCAGTAGTGTGTCACATAGCTCCGAATAAATCGTGACATTAAATTAACAAAAGTAATACGAGTAACGAGTGAGCAAATGGAATACCACAAACTAACACAAGAATGCGTAAATGCACGTCATACCTTCCCACCGTGAGACAGACGCAGTTCCGAGGCGAGAAGCGAGAACAGAAGGCAAGAGCAGAACCGTGTTAAGCTGGAAGGCCCTACGATAAGGGACGTACGGACACCCACGTCGCCAGCTAACCACTAGGACCACCCCCAGCCCATGTTAAAAGATAGAGCCCTCCAGAAGAACAGTATAGATCTTACGATAACACTAAAAGGACCACACCAGCTGCAAGTTTTAGCGTGAGACTTTTTCGCGTCTCTGTTACGTTGCAAATTTTAAAAACATTGCCCCACCACGGAAAGTATAACGTTTCTCGTTGGATAGACAGAATTTTTGTAGGCGGAGCTTAAGGTTAACATTGAGACCCTGATTGGTCAGATGAAAACACAGCCAGATAGTTTTTTTAAAACCAACTTCGGTAAATTGTAGTAAGGAGAAGTTAGAAAAGAGTTGCTTCCGAGACGGCGAGGTGAGCAGAGCTGCGCCGGCTGCCGCCCCCTGACGAACACCGACAAGGTAATGAACGCACGCGATGCCGCATAACAGCGCATAAAGCTTCACTCAGAACTGCAGAAGTCTCATCTGTTACACCCCCGTTTTGCGTAATACTAGTGTCGATCGTCAATTAAAGCTCATGGCGTTCATATTTGCCGCTTGAAGTAAAAATCTGAAACGCGATGATTTTTCTGTTACATAGTTATTGAGAAGCCACATCAGCCACTGTAATTTACGACAAGTTAGATAAGTAATTAAAGATAAATGAGGGTCACTGTAGACCATTTTGATAGTTTTCTCTCTTGTGAAACTTAATTTAAACCTAGATTATAGATGTGATATGGCATAGGTCATCCTTCGAGCCATTGTAGAACTTGGAAACCCACTCAGGGAATATTCGTTCACATTTTTGTTGAACGCAGTTGGTTTTTATCATCCTGTATTAAAACATTTCCTTTTATGAATAGTGCAATTTATAAACAATGTTTTGTGAGTAGAATAAAATTTCCAATGGTAAACTTAACTGTTTTTTCGACGTTATTTTACCAGCTAACTAAAAATAGGAAAGCCTTGAACCCCTTCCACTAAATTTAGTTAGTATTAAGATTCTTTTACTGGGAGTGCAGTGGAGCTGACGCTGATATCATTAAGTATTTGGTTATATCATCGCTAGTCTCACTGATCTCTTCTGAACTCTACATGTCATGTGTGGTCTGGCGTCTCCTTACCAGTAACAGGTCTCAGGTTCAAACTAGTCAATTGCCTGAAAAACACGCTCAGAGCGTCGTTGCGCGAAAGTGGTAGGGAGACACGATATAGAACAAACAGACACCACGCAGAATGTTAGAACGTGGCTGTCTGCAATACGTCTCCCCAACGTGCTCGATGGGATTTATTTGGGAGAACGGGCAAGTCAGTCCATTCGCCGAATACCCATTCGTTCCAAGAGCTGCTTCACATGCATACTTTGATTCGATCATCCATTGACATCTATAAAAATGAAGTCATTGCCGAATGCACCCCATAAAAAACGCAAATAAGGAAATATTACAAACTGCCAAGTGAGTGTACCATGTTTAATGAACTATAGCTCAGTACGCCTATGCAATATACACTGATGAACCAAAACGTTATGACTACCTGCTTAATAGTTTGTTTGTCCGTCTTTGGAACGAAATACATCACTGATTCTGCATATCAGGGATCCAACAGTTTGTTGGTAGGTTTGCGGAGATGCACAGGTCATGTAATTCGCATAAATAACGGGTTGTGTACGCGGTGATGGCACCCGATAGTGGCACAAATGAGTTGCATAGGATTTATATCAGTTAAATTTGGTCGGTGAGACATCAACTTGAGTTCACTATAATATTTCTCAAACCACTGTAGGATGGTTCTGGCTCCGAGACACGGAAAATTATACTGCTGAAAGATGATGTCACCGTCGGGGACGACATCAAGCGTGAAGCGATGCAGGTGGTTCGCAGCTGTCAGCGTGTCTTCGATTGTTACAACAGGCCCCGCTGGACAATGTCTCCCATAGCACAACACTGCTGCCACCGGCCTGCTTCCGTGGCTCGCTGCACGTTTGGAGCCTCTGTTCACCTCGACGACGGCGTTTGTGGTGACGACCATCGATCTAGTGTAGCAAAAATGTGATTCGCCCGAAGAGACGAGATGTTTCCATGGATTGACGGTCGAATTCCGATGTTCCGTGCCCACTGCAATCGTAATTGATGGTGTCGTTGGATCAACATTCGAACACGTAGGGTTGGTCTGCTGCGGAACTCCGTGTTCAACAATTTACGATGAACGGTGTGCTCCGAAACACTTATGCGTGCACCGGCATTGTGCTCTCTCTACTTTACAGAGCAGACAAGTCTCCAAACCCCATGTTCTGTGGAGAGTCGTGGATGTCCAGCCATTTGGCGCCTACTGGTAATTTGATTGTCCTTCTATCTTACGGCAAGAAAAAAGGAATAAAAGTGACATAGTGTTAATACTTTAATCCCTCTTTACCTCCTCTGCATTACTGCAGATGACGTGTAACTGAGCACATTTGTACTGTGCATGCAGTACACGTGAGGTGCCTAGTTGTTTCCACTGCCCTGTGTGGAATACGTAAGTTCTTGTACACTTCACTAACCTGCTGTCTTCATGATGATGATGTCCCCAGCGCAGAAAACTGCACGCAGGTCGTGGATTCCTTTTATTGAGGCTGAAATTAACTTCGCAAGGAACTGCTGCTACGAATAAACTATAACTCATTTGGGATGCCACTCGCGTTTTTATTGATATAGACACGAGAAACTATTTTTGGTCACAAAGTATTAAACATATCTTTCCACAGTCATTATATCTGGCTAAAATAACATGAAATACATCCTGCCACGGGCAACATGTCTGTCTACTGGAACCGTCAGAACTGGAAAATAAAATTACATGAATCAAATACTACTATTACAGACAACATGTCTGTACCTAGCGACGGTCGGAACTGTAGTAAATAAAATTGCATGAAACAAATACTGCTATAACCGACAACATGTCTGTCTACTGGAACGGTCAGAACTGGAGAGCCGGACTGCCCGAGACGCTTCGCGCGCCAAGCCAGCAAGGCGTGACCCGAACGCCACCGAAGTGCATCGGCAGTAATATCGTCAGTCTTTTGTTTTAGTAATACTTTGATTTTAATAATTTTGAAATGACTGATTGATAGCTGGCTGTTGAGAGATATTTATTTAAAAAAAAGGAAGTAATTTGGATGAGAGGTTTAATTAATAATAGCAACTAAAGTTTAACGTTTTGGCGCCCTACCGCCGAACACAGCAGCCAATCACTGATCAGCAGCATCATGCAGGCGGTCTTTCTCACGGGAATGGTACCGAATTTAACATCTGTCACCGGTGCCTCATCCCACACTGCGTCATCTCTGTGCTTCTTGCATCTCCACTGCCCAGGGAATAGCCTCCTGGAGCCTAATATGATGGCTGAATAAGCCAGAAATATTACAACCTCTTCCCGTAGATGCTCACAACAGTAGCACGCGAACATTCGACCAGCTTCGCCGTTTCAAGTTACTCGTTCATAGACTCTGGGTAATAATGATCATTCTTTGTCAAAGCCGCATATGTCAATGGATTACCCCATTTGCAGTCCATATCGTCGCTAGGGTGATTCCCCATCCGTGTATGTCCACTTACTTGTTTTTGTTACCGTGTCACGTGCCCGCAACGCCATCAGGTGGCATCCAACATCGCGGTGGGCAGTGCTCATAGTGGTTTGGCTTGTCAGTGTAATGCGTCCCCTGCCTGGACCGCCAAAACGATCATATCTACACTGCTGGAAGTAACATCATATCTGGAGAGTTGGGCATATGTCACACAAATGTACAAGAAAGAAAATGGAAGTAATCCGCTAATTATATAGCGTCTTGTAGCATATGCGACAGGAGTTGGAGGAGCGCATCTACATCCAGGAATACTGAACATGATCGTTGTAGTGGTCCAAGTGAAACCGTGTGGGGAGGCATAATGTTGTAAGGGCGTACTGACCGCAAAATATTAACAATTAATGAAAACCACCTCGGTTGTATTATTACAGATTCTTTGTGTTACGAGCGATTTCTTTCTTTTTTTTTCAATATTTTCAGGTACAAAGTAACGAAACCACTGTTACACAATAAATGTGTGAAAATACAGCTGGGCTGGCTGACAGTAATCATTACCATTAGCGTCAGTTGTAGGCTTAACATGATCAACATTATGACCTTCAAATATCTGAGCACTGTGCACTCGCTGTACAGGATATATTCATGCCAGTGATGGTTACACACCCTATTAAGAACCGACTTTTGTAACGTCCACGGGACCATCATGAATTGCGTTGAGTCTGGTGTAATTATTATCTTTGGATAAAAGTGTCATTTTTGTTCGTCTCTTGGCGTACTTCTTTCAGTTAACTTCTGTACTATTTTTTACCAGTTATTTCTATGTACGGCTCAAGTTTCATCGGGCTTATCAGTGACTCGTCATGAGACAGTAGCTTAAGAAATTAAATTTTGCACATCAATGTAGATACCGTCGGTGCAGTGAAGGAAGTCTTCCTGACCAGATCGTATAACACTCAGATTCCTTTCCATTTTTTAGAAACCATATGAAATCTTTCGTTTGACGAAAAATCCGTACCTAAAGACTAAATAGTTGCACATGACACAAATATACAAGAAAGAAAATAAAGGTAATCCGCTAATTATGCATCTCTCTTGTAGCAAGTGCCACAGGAGTTGCACGAGTATATCTGACTCTTGAGCACGTACTTAACAAAACCGGGACGGAACGTACTGTTCATCTTTTTATTTTCTCTGTTTCTTCTAAAAATTTTGTTAAGGGTCCCCGAAGTCCAAGTCGAACAAGATATTCGTAAGCTACTCCTTTCGTTGGTAAAATAAATTTCCAGAGGCTTCTTCCATGTTCATATCTTCCTTTCCTACGTAGATTTCTGTAGTAGTTCTACTTTACTTTGTTCAATTTCCAGATATATAATGGATGTATCTACTCGAAGTAACTGACTTTCTCATCCACTGAGAAGCTGCATCGCGTAGTGGGTTCAGCCTGTGAATGACACGCACGCAACCCACATAGACAACGCGCTAGGCGGGTAACATACCCCGCAGGATGCAGACGACATGCAGTCACTACTGCAGAAGACGTGAGAAGAATTCTACAGAGCCAACCTAAGGGTACAGCTACTCACAATTCGAGGTCAGTCTTAACGTTAACTGCAGTTCTTCCACCACCACTAGTGAGACAGAATAAACGTAGAAATTCTTTAAATACGTTCAAAAAGACCGTGCACTTAAGCAGTCGACACATTCAAGAAAATGCAAATAATAAGAACTTAGCTGAACAGATATGAGGGTTGGACCAGAAATTAAGTACAGTACGGAGTTAAAATTAACAATGTCGATGTCGTATCAGTATAGTTGAATGATATATCCTGAAATATGTGACGAGGTGAATAAAAATTGGCCTTAAGGTTTTTGTAATAGCAATTGTCTTTCTTGAGAGTAAATTTTCATTGTGTCTAAAGCAGAAAGTCTACTCTGTTCGAGCTGTTCTTACCTGAGTGTTGGCGACAGGCCTCTGCGAAACATTTCCGTGTGAATTTCAGGGCAATCGTATAGGTATAGATATCAATGTAAATGTAGACGTGGAAAGGAGATAACTGTCGAAAATTTGGTAGTTCCCCGTCAATAAACCAAAAGGAGCATCTTAAAAACGAGGAAAATGGGTAAAAAGTAACGAAAACTTATGAGACGAAAGACAAATAAATCGGAAAGAGAGATGATGTTAGTCGAGGGAAACATGGTCGACTTTTAGGGACTTTAAAAGTACTACTTTGATCTTTTATTTATCTTTAACCGAGATTCTGCTACAAATAGTCTATTCAATCACAGCTTATTTAAGTCGAACCTATTTTCGGCCAAGGCTTTATGTATGACGAAGGGTTTTATGTGTAACGCTTGTCATTAATACCACCAACATCATCTTGCGGACACAACTGAATTTCATGTATTGCCTTGAAAATGCCTCCTCCTTTCCTCAGACTCATATAATCGCAGCTAGGTTACAGTCATCGCAGGACCATTATTGGTCTGCAAATCGGCCAAGTTTTTTGTGGTTTTCTTTTCGTCACTGTCATGAGCCTTTTGTGATACTCTTGCCACATAACGAGTCGCCTGGATGCGATGACCTCTTGCGATACCCATCACCCTTTACATCAACCACTTTCTCCGTCGTCTCCTCTCTCTTATACTACTTACAAGTCTACGTTCATCACATTTCTTTCGAAAATTTGAAGTTTTTTGTCACTACCTGCCCTCATTTCGGATTCATAAAGTACAAATGGTCGAATAATAGCGTTGCAGGCTTTTGTTTGATCTGCAGTGCCTTTGGACCTCATAACGGGAGGCTTCGAATCCCTGTAAAATTGTAGGCATTTTCCATCAGCAGTTTGTTAACAAAGGCGTTTCACTGTTTGAATCTAAAAGTGATTCGTAGCGTTGCTTGTGTTTGTTTCCATATAGGTTTCATCTACACGAACAAGTATATACAGTAACATTTTATTATTGGGCAGACAATTTTTTAATTTATTAAAAACATAAATTACGAGTTTCGCCAAAGCGCCAAAGTGTACATCTTTGTAATGAATAAAAAACACCTCCTGGATCAATATTTCGTTAATTAGTGATTACCGGTCTCGGTCTGCCCAACAGATTATCTTAAGTTTTATGTCACTCTTACCACTGATGACAAACTGCACTAAGAGACACCGCATCTGAAGATGATCTCTGGGCAGGTCGACTCCGGTAATAATTAATAAAAGAAATAGTGATCTAGGCGATGTTTGTTCATTCATTATAACTGAGTTTACGGTTCCTAAAATATGACGTCAGTTCAAGTACGCCTTTGTGCCAACCGTTGAAGCGATTCTTTGGTTTAGTAACAAGAATATGGAGTCTTCTTACCGCAAAACATTACTGTTTCGGAAGTTGTCAACTATGTGAAGATGCATAAGCAGCGCTGTGTTCGGTAAACATGGATACAGAATCCTAATAGTTTGCTCAATGAGGTTCGCTGATTGTTTGAGGAGAGGCCTATTTCTCTCATGTTTTCTAACGATGTCTCGTTGTTTTGCTGGAATGCTTCTCCGCAGGTGGTGGTTTTGTAACATAGTTGTTTTCAACTGTGAAAGTAAGTTCGATCACAGGGATCGATACTATTGGTAATACAAAAATGTTTACAGTTTTTAATTTCAGAAAAATGGATGCTTCCTTTCAGATTTTTCAATTTTTGTTAATTGAGTGTAACACATCTTTCGACAAGATAAAATGAATGCTCCTTGAGAGCCAGTAAAAATCCCTGTGTTAATGTTACGATTGCGGTTTTCAACCATGATATTGATCATAGTAAATATTATACTTAATATCGCTGTTTTTTCTCGTGTCATTTAGTATTGCGCCAGACGTGGTCCTATGCCCTCTAAACAACAAAACTATAGCTTTGTTGTTCGACAGCTAGTAACATGTTCACATCAAATGGTTCAAATGGCTCTGAGCACTATGGGACTTAACTGCTGAGGTCATCAGTCCCGTAGAACTTAGAACTACTTAAACCTAACTAACCTAAGGACATCACACACACATCCATGCCCGAGGCAGGATTCGAACCTGCGACCGTAGCGGTCGCGCAGTTCCAGACTGTAGCGCCGAGAGCCGCTCGGCCACTCTGGCCGGCTGTTCACATCACCAAACATCGAGCTAGGCTAATTGGTGACCACTCCTAGCCGTTTCTCGCTTGCCGGACACGGCGCATTTTCGTCAGAGATCGGCAATCTCCGCAGATATTTGTCACGCTAATTTCATTCATTTGTTTATTTTCAGAAGTTTCTTTTTAATAAATAACACTGTAAATATGAAACGCCAGTGTGAATGAGGATTCCAGTATGATCAGTTTGTTTCCTAATACGTTGCCTGTTAGTTATTGTCACTTGAAGTTATGCATACTGCCGCCAGTTTTATATGGGAGTTTCTACGGCCCGCCGTAGCTCAGGGACAATATGAAGATGGTATCTGTTCTTTCGGTCATGTAGGTGACCTTGCAGCTCTCTTAGAATGAAATGATAATTAAATCAAGACTCTAAGCTGTCGACAGGCTTTGATACACATCAACGGGGACAGCTGAAAATGTGTGCCCCAACCGGGACTCGACCCCGGGATCTTCCGTTTACATGGCAGACGCTATATCCATCTGAGCCACCGAGGGCACAGAGGATAGTACGACTGCAGGGATTTATCCCTTGCACGCTCCCCGTGAGACGCACATTCCCAACTAAATGTTCACACACTACATTCGCAGTACCCCTGCCCATTACACTCATTACTCGCGGCAGAGTTCGGGCAATGCCTGTGCATCCAGCACAGAAGAAGAAGGTCAATGCCCGGTTAGCCTTAACTGTGTGAAGATGGTATCTGTTCCTTCGGACATGTTCGAAAGAACAGATACCATCGGTGACCATGCAGCTTTCTTAGAATAAAATCATAATTAAATCAAGCTGGATATACACGCATTGCCCGAACTCTTACGGGACTCGGTAAGATTGCGTGCCACGAGTAATGAGTGTAATGGGCAGGGGGACTACGAATGTAGTGTGTGGACAATAAGTTGGGAATGTGCGTGTCACGGGGAGCGTGCAAGGGATAAATCCCTGCAGTCGTACTATCCTCTGTGCCCTTGGTGACTCAGATGGATGTAGCGTCTGCCATGTAAGCGGAATACCCCGGGTTCGAGTCCCGGTTGGAGCACACATTTGCAACTGTCCCTGTTGATGTACATCAACGCCTGTCGACAGCTTAGAGTCTTGATTTAATTATCATTTCATTCAAGGACAATATCTCACCAATTTCTCACATTTGGGTCCAGATGTTTTGACCTGTGCTGGTGGCGTCCGTGGATTACTTATCTCTTCGGATACGCACAGCTGTACAGTGAATGTAATTCGGTATTGAAATAAAGTCATGTCGTGCAACGCGACATAAGCGCCACACCATGCAACGTACGTTTCTTCCGGTAAATGAGCAATTTACTGACGCGATTACAAAATGCAATCAAGTTAATTGCGCAAATAAGGGAATAACGAACCAAAAGATCTTTTTAAAAGTACGCTCATTAATTCATTATCAACTGTCAGCGCCTGTATTCAGGGCGATGACGAAAAATATACCTGGATCGAATTTAAACTCAAATGAAAGGGTGCGAAACTAACTCTTATGCAATGTTAATCACGTCTGTTTCTCTGTCAAACTGACTGTACAAAAATGTAGATTGTCAAAACACCCTTTCGCACGATGTACAGTACGTAGAAAACCACACTGATTTGCCCGGTTTTATAACGCGTCTCATGGCATTACCTATAACACGCTATCTAATGGATCCAGGAGGACCCGACAAAATCAGATTATCATGATGTGGTCATGCTTTTACATTAAACAATTTCATAATGAGCCATACTGTGTATGTGTAAAATATTTTCCTCATTTTGTAATGTATACTACGAATGGTACTGCAACTTTTCAACTTAGTTTGGCTTAATTATTGTAACTGATTATGTGAACATAATAGATCGACAAGGCATCAATTCCGCAGTAACCCAAGGAAAACGATGTGGGAACGCTTTCAATTACTCATCAGTATAGCAATTTATTACACTCTCTTAACAAAGACTTTCTTAAAAGAATCGTAAGAATAATTCAGTTTAGACTATTTATCAGAAAATATAGTTACTTAATATTCGTATTTCAGGGAAATACTGATTAGATTGTAGAATAATACGGTCGCCCGTCCTACTGCGGTAATCTTGCTTTCCCAGTCACTTACGATTACAAGTGAATTCACGTAATCTGATCACGTAATCTTATTTGCGTGTGAGATGGGGGTGGGGAGGGATGGAGCGGCAGGGAGGGTAGGAGGGGTTCGCAGCGCGGCGTATGAAGGACCGTGAGCCGGTACGCTGGCCTGTGACAGTACGGTTTTCAGGCGGTTTCCCAAGCCCCTTTGAGCAAATGTTTGGTTGGTCTCCAACTTCCGCCTCGCTGAATACGAGGGCTACTTATTTTCCAGTACCTAATTGGTTATGAAATAAAAACAAAAGTGAAAATCCGTTGAACTTCTGTCCGAGCCATACGCGACTGGAACAGGAAATGGAGGTAATGACAGTGGCACATAAAGTGCCCTCCGCCACACACCGTCGGGTGGCTTGAGGAGTATAAATGTAGATGTATATGTGTCGCTCACGTAACCTCGCACTTTTCAGTTCAGAGCGCACACTGAGCACGTAAAGATCGCAAAGATGCTTAAATACTAAGTGTGAAGTGCCTGCTAATGGGTTCCGCCTGAGTTCACGCAGCCGACGTAACGTAACTGTCAAGCGTTTCCTCCTTCATGTCAACGCTGGGTCACGCACTGCAGGTGTATCGAAGACGCTCCTGCAGTGTTCTCGACGGGAAGTGTTTGATCACCCAGCATACAGTCCGAAATTGACTACGTCTGGTTTTCAACTCGACGCTCACAAGAACAGGACAGCAAGTTGTCACAGACAGTGAACTGCGGACCAGCGTAGGGAATTGGCGGAATCCACTGACGTAAAAAATTAGAAGAATCAAAAAGTAATCACTGTAGACTAATGAAATTTCGGAAATACATTTGTTTAGATAAGATATTTAAGAGAAAAGCATTGCAAAATTGCTAGTACATTTACAATCGGCGGAACCGCCAGTATGTTGAATGCAAGCATGCAAACGTGCGTGAAATAAAACCGTACTGGCAGATTAAAACTGTGTGCAGGACCGAGACTCGAACTCGGGACCTTTGCCTTTCGCGAGCAAGTGCTCTACCAACTGAGCTACCCAAGCGCGACTCACGAACCGTCCTCACAGCTTTAATTCCGCCAGTATCTCGTCTCCTACCTTCCAAACTTAACAGAAGTTCTCCTGGTTAGTCTGGCGTGGGGACAGTCGCTTGACGGCGCGTTTCGGCGCGGGCCCGCCCGTTGTCGGCGCGCCGTAAGGCACGGAGGCTCGCACTGGGGCGTATCGCTTTCCAGTCGGGTGTGCCGCGGCAGTCCTCACAGGGGAAGTGACGCGTCTCTTATAGCCTCTCCTTCCCAAGTGGCTCTTTCCGCCTTCCCGTGGTGCCAGACGTCAAGCTCGGCATTCTGCCTTGCGTCAAAAGGGAGAGCTGCGACCCAACCCGATGCGAAAGCGAAGGGTGCGTGGCACAGGGGGAGCTGTGTCAAGGGGCCGAACACCAGTCCCTTTCTGTTCGCAGGGCACAGTCCAGCAGGTGCTCTGCATGCCGGCGATCTCGTTTGTCGGCGTGGGATCGCGGCGCGAGTCGGCAAGGGTGCTTCGCCGCGCCCCTGGGTAACCGGGGCGTGTTCTGCCAAACCCAGGAGGTGGTGACATCGCCTGGGCCAGGTTAGATGGGTCCAGACCGCCGAACGTCTGGGCGACCGGCCCGCCACCTGAGTAGGAGTGGGTCCTTGGCCGAGAGGTGGAAACTCGGGCTAGTAGGCGGCGAAGGGCGAGAGGTGCATCCGCCTCTCCGGAGTGCGGGGTGCACTTGCCGAGGAGCGTCGCGTGAAATCGTCGATGACGGAGTCACCGAGGGGGGCCAGTGCACTGGTGACGGTGCGCTGAACCCAGCAGCTCTGAAGTGCCCTTGACCTAGGGGCGAGGTCGGTGGGCGAGCTGCAGGAGTCCCCCCTCCCCCCCCCCCCCCCCCCCCATGCCAGAGGAGCCGGTCCGGGGCAAGAGACGGGCTCCCACTTCTTCTCATCACTCGTACATCATGGCGACATCAGAGACGAGTGATATTAGTGCGCCTTCGAGAGCTTCTGTTGCGCCTGATCCTTCTCCACAGGACGAGGTGGGACAGGCTGAGGAGGATTACACAGTAATGAGGAGACACTCAAAAATTACGTTTCTCCTGGAGCAAAGTATTAAAAACGGAAAAATAAGCCAGGCAGCAATATTGCAGATAAAGAATGAATTGGCTGCATGGGCAATTGCTCATGCTAAATTGGAAGGAAGAGTAGAAGAGCTGGAGAAAGAAAACACCCGGATAAGACAACAGCAACAACAACCAAGCAAGACCTGGGCGGCGGTGGCTGCACAAGCCCCCACCAGACAAAATAATACAAAAGAAGCAATTGACAGGGTAACAAAGAAACAGGAGACGGCGGTCTTTCTTAGGACCTTGCCTGGAAAAGACACGAGTGTCAAAAGGATTCAGGAACTCCTGACTACCACAATTGACCCTGTCAAAGACAAAATTAAGATAAAACGTGTCAAACCAAGCCGCAACTCGGTGATAGTAGAAGTTGCGTCTGAAGAAGACAAAACCAAATTGCTTGAAAATCCCAAACCAAATGCAGTTGTTAAATGTGAACCCCCAAAGAAAAGGAACCCCTTGGTCATATTGTATGATGTTCCTACAATAATGACAAACGAGGAACTGTCTGAAGCAATAAGAAAACAAAATTTTGAGGATATAAATGAAAACGAATTCCAAAGCAGTTTTAAACTAAGATTTAAAACGGGTCTTCGGGACCGGTATGTCGTACATCACGTTGCCGAGGTCTCCGCAACAATCTGGAGAAAAATAACAGTACTGGGCAGACTATACGTGGGATTCCACGCTATTAATACTAAAGACTACATTGTGGTACCTCGTTGCCATAATTGCGGCGACTTGGACCACATCCTGAGGCACTGCACCAGGGGGTCGGCCTGCTCCAAATGCGGTGATAATGGACACACCCGGAAAGACTGTAAGGCCACAGGTGTCTGCATCCCTTGTAAGAGTCGTGGCAAGAAGTCTTGTGGAGCCACAGGACGAAACTGCCCTACCTACAGGATGCTCGAACAAAGATTGATTTCACGTATCGACTATGGCTGAAAACGACATACCATGCAGGATGCCAAAGCATAAATCCCCGAGCAAAAGGAGGAGGGATGCAATGAGAGCAAGTAGGTTCAGGACCTTCCTGAAGTCGCTCATCAGCGCAGACGTTCAAACAGCTGACAAATCCATACAGACAGAGTCCCCCACCAGAGACATTGGCATTCAAACTGAGCTCCCCTCAGAGGTTAGAGCACCCTCCTCCCAATGCCGGGACACGCTGCCGATTAAAAATCCACAACGGCAAGAGCATCCTGTGGTAGTGACAGATAAAATTACAAAACCCATCCAAGAAAGCATAATAACAAGCTCCACTGCCAACTCTGACACCAAAGACAGTCCGGTGGTCAGATTGCCACCCGTGGACCCGGTGAGGGTATACCCAAATCTTGAGTATACCATGCAACTAGCAAGACTGGAGCAGCCGGCTACCCTGACCACTGCCTTACGTCATGTGGTCCGGGTTGGACATCAGTACGGACGAAGGGTAACCTTCTCGGTGATGGAGGCTGTGGACAGGATACAATTAAAGTCGGTGAACCTCCCCACTTCGGAGCACTGTGGGACCTACTTAAAAAAGTCTTTGAAAGACGAGGAGAGAAATTCGACCTGGATGACATTTACGATCAATCAGTAATAGCAAACGGCCGACTGGCTTATGACTGGAACAAAACCTGGCCGCATGACCATATACATACTTATTTTCCATGACGACCAGAATAAAAATCGGACAACTTAACACTCATAACAGTCGACTAGTAATGCAGGAGCTCCGAAAGGAAGTGGTGGAAAAGAGACTGGATGTACTCTGTTTACAGGAGCCGTACTCTCTGGCTGGAAAAGTTGCGTTCACTGCCGCAACATGGCAAACTGTTAGCAGTGGGGATATCCCCAGAGCGGCTATTCTAATAACAAACACGGCACTCCGTGCAACCCCCTTGTCACAGTTCTCCAACAGTCACTGCAACGTCGTGGAGATACAATTTCCGGCTGGAATTGTTATCATTATTAATATGTACTTCCAGTACGGAGAGAGAATAGAACAACATATAGACCATCTAATGAGTGTGGCCACGGCGTTGCGGGGACGCAAAATCATTATAACTGCCGACATAAACGCCAAATCCCCCCTATGGTACAGTGGCACAAGGGATGAAAATGATAATGGCTCTCCAACTAGTGGTGGCAAACAGACCAGGTAATCCCCCCACCTATGTGGCTGGAGGAGGACAGGGTACCAACATTGACGTGGCGTTGGTCACGCCAAACACAGTGAATATACTCCAAGAGTGGAAAGTGGAAGACAATGCCACCACTAGCGATCATAATCTAATCACCTTCATTGTTGGAGATAGAGAGTGCCGCTGGGCCATGGGGTTGGAGGTGCAAAGGAACTTCAGGAAAACAGATTGGGAACGCCTAGCCAGAGAGTGCGATATCCCTCCATTACCAGAAGGAGACGAAGGAAAGGACTTCAACGTGGACGACGGAGCCGAAGGGCTGGTACATGCAATTACAAGGGCGATTAAGGCGGCCGTACCAACCAGGAGGAGAGCCGTGGCGGCCACACCGGCACCATGGTCAGCCGAACTGCAAGAACTACGTCAGTCAGTCAGGAGACTGAGGAAGCACTACCAGCGCAGTGTCGTCTGGTGGCAAAAGCAAAGATGGCTGCAGTTATACCGGGAGGCAAAAGACAACTTCCAAAAAGAATTACAAAAGACCAGAATAACTAGTTGGGAAAATTTTGTAACCAATCAGCTGGCCCTTGATCCTTGGGGCGTCTCATATAGATTGGTAAGGGAGAAGATCCGCTTCCCAACAATGATATCATCGCTCATGCGCGGGGACGGGATGACGGAATCCTGGCAGGAAACTGCTGAGGTCCTCCTCCGGTCACTGTTGCCTGACGATGATAGAAATGACGACACCGAAGAGCAGCGCCAACTACGAGATGAAGACCTTCATAGGTATGCAAATGACGTGGCGGTCCTCCCTTTCTCTGAGGAGGAAGTTGCTGCTCATATCAAGACTTTAAAGAAAGGAAAAGCCCCCGGGCCAGACGGCATTGTGGCGGAGGTAGTGCAGTTCTTAGCCCCACAACTAGTTGCACCACTTACACATATTTTCAACGCATACCTCAGGCAAGGCAAATTTCCAAAAATATGGAAAGCTGCAAATGTGGTGATTATCAAGAAAGGCCCCGAGAAGGACCCTGCAGAGGCCAAATCCTGCAGGCCCATCTGCCTGCTGGACGGCTTTGGCAAAATTCTGGAAAAGTTATTAGCGGATAGACTGACTGCTCACCGCATGCTTCGCGGGATGAGCGATAGGCAATTCGGTTTTAGGTCGGGGCGATCGGCATCTGATGCAATCGCCCTGGCGGCCGAGGTCTGTGGCTCAGCCCCGTGTAAGTATGTTGTTGGCATCATGGTGGATATGCAAATAAATAGATGACAACGCCTTCCACTACTGTTGATTCCTGTGTCTCCCATTTCCCTAAGCACCACAGCACCACAGGCTCGGTGTTGGTGAGGAGGACACTGTGGCCAGGCCTCGGATTTCGACCCCTGCCCACTTTGGCCTCCCGAGCCCCCACCGGCCCACTTAAAAAAAAAAATTTAAAAAAAATTTTTAAAAAATTCATTTCATTCGTGCGTGAAATATGTTGTACATGTGCAAGACGTCAGTTTGTGGGATGAAGTTCCTTGCCTGTTACACTTGGTCGCTCAATCCAGGGGCTGTTAATGCTGGTTGTGGATGACACTGGTCTTATCGTCCAATAATGTCCCATATGTACTCGATTGGAGACAGATCTGGTGATCGAGCGGGTCAAGGCAACATTTCGACACTCTGTAGAACACGTTCGGTTACTACAGCGGTATTTGGGCGAACGTTATCCAGTTGGAAAAACACAAAAAACAACTCCTGGAATGCTGCTTATGAATAACAGCACAACAGATCGAATCAGCGGATTTGCGTGAGATGGCCACAGGTGTGCTCCCGTTGTTATACGAAATAGCACCCCAGACCATTCAGTTCCAATGTATCTAGCAAACAGACAGGTTGGTTGCAGGTCCCTAGTAGCCAGTTTCTAATCAAAACACGGCCATCACTGGCATCAAGGCAGAACCACCTTTCATCAGAAAACACAACAGACCTCCACCCTGCCTTTCAGTTATCTTCTGCTTGACACCTCTGAAGTCACAAGTGGCGGTGGTTTGGGGTAAATGGAATGCAAGCTATAGGGCGGCTGGTTCAGAGCTGTTCTTGAAGTAACCTATTTTTAACAGTTCGTTGTGTCATGGTGGTGCCAACTGATGCTCAGATTGTAGCTCAAGATGCAGTACGATGCGCCAGATCCATACTCCGTACAAGATGGTCTTTCCCTCTCGGCAGTACCACGTGGCCGCGCAGAGTCCGGTCTTCTCGCAACCATACACTCTCGTGGCTACGGCTGCCAGCAATCCTATACAGTGGATACTGTCCTGTCAAATCTTAAAGGAATATCGCAAAAGGAACATCTAGCTTCTCGTAGCCACGTTACACGACCTCGTTCAAAGTCAGTGAGGTGTTGATAATGGCGTCTTTGTCGCCTTAAAGGCTTTCTTGACTAATATCAATTCGCCACGTCCAGACTCAAAGGCAACCAATGCTTACGACCGTTACAGCGTGTATTTAAAGCAAACCTGGTATGCATCTTCATAATGGTGCTGTTAGCATCACTTAGTGCGACTGGCGTGAAATCTTCCCGATGTAGAAACTCGCCCACTAACTTTCGTTTATATGGCATGGATCCTTCTTGGTGTTGCAATTTTTTTCCGTCAGTGTATAACGAGGATACTAAAATGTGGGTACCTCGCTTTGACAGTGACTGCGTAGAGAAATAGTTGAAGGTGTAGATAAACGTTGCAAATAAAACAGTTTCGATTTTCACTGTGGTTTTCCTTTCGCGACCGATCTGAGGTCGAAAAAAAAAAAAAATTCCTGTCTCGATACACAAAGAGCTGAAATAGAATGACACAGAACAAAGTTTACACGATTCACATGCAGATGGCGCACATTACTTCCCTCTTTTGTGTTACCTTTCGGACTGCGACGTCAGAAAGGATGTCCAGCCACGGAGTTCAAACATAAATTTGGCAAGATCCCGAAAATAGCGGATGCCGCTCTAGACAGGACAAACACTAGGCAAAAGAAACAACTAATATGTATATGAATATCGGTGACCATGCAGCTCTCTTAGAATGAAATGATAATTAAATCTAGGCCCTTAGCTGTCGACAGGCGTTGATATACATCAACAGGGACAGTTGAAAATGTGTGACCGGGACTCGAACGCGGGATCTCCTGCTTACATGGCAGACGCTCTACCCATCTGAGCCATTCTTTTTATTAATCTCATTTTGTTCGTTTTTTTTCGTTGTATCTGCTCGGGGCGGACGTCGCAAGACACCCGTTTCAGTTCGTCGTTGATCCATTAACTCAGTTTTACCGTGCCGGCATCAATTCAGGGCACAGAGGATAGTGCGACTGCAGGGATTTATTCCTTGCGCGCTCCCCGTGAGACCCACATTCCCAATTTAATGTACACACTCCACATTCGTAGTGCCCTGCCCATTATACTCATTACCCGCGACAGACAATCTTACCAAGTCCCGTAAGAGTTCGGGGAATGCGTGTGCATCCGCACAGAAGAAGACCAATGGCCGGTTAGCCTTAACTATATGAAGATGGTATCTGTTCCTTCGGACATATGAGTCCTGCAAAGAACTTGTGGCATCATACTATTTGCCTTGCCAGCATACATCGCGAACGCTCGGCTCGTCCGGAGCCAGGCGGGAAGTCAGTATGTGAATGAAACGGTACCCGGTAAAGTCCTTAACTCCATGTGTTACTGCGAACTCGAATTTCTTTAAACGCGCAGATACGCAGTATTAAACTGGTGTGACATTATAATTCGCTCCCCACCGAAAACGGTCGATGTAACTCGTAGGATCTGTAGTGTCGTGTGCTCTGACGCACGCCACATATCCCGTATACCTCGTTGGCCTCGTACCCGCTATGATGACGTCGGTCACTAATGGCACGGCGTGAAATTTTGCATTTAGGAGGTCGTGAAATTTAGTTACAGTTCAGATTCTTAAAATTTAAAATTACTTAATATGGTAATTTATTTAATAATAATTAGATGAATAGCTAATATTTCTGTTAATAAGAACGCACTGTTTTCAAGCGTCATCTCGCTCAAGAAAAAGGAGATTAATGTAAGCACCTAGAGACACTTGAAGATGGGTCCGCAGGGTCTGAAATACATAGTGTAGTACCGTATAATAAGACACAAATATTACTGACTGAAGGAGTTGTTTAAAAAACATTCAGCTTATTCAGTACAGTCACATCCACAAATACACAACGTGGATAAAATTAAATTTTTGTAGTTGTGGTCTTCAGTCCAGAGACTGGTTTGATGCAGCTCTCCATGCTCTATCCTGTGCAAGCTTCATCATCTCCCAGTACCTACTGCAAAATACATCCTTCTGAATCTGTCTAGTGTATTCATCTCTTGGTCTCCCTCTGCGATTTTTACCCTCCACGCTTCCCTCCAACACTAAACTGGTAATCCCTTGATGCTTCAGAGCATGTCCTACCAACCGATCCCTTCTTCTAGTCAAGTTATGCCACAAATTTCTCTTCTCCCCAGTTCTGTTCAATACCTCCTCATTAGTTTTGCGATCTACCCATCTAATCTTCAGCATTCTTTTGTAGCACCACATTTCGAAAGCTTCTCATCTCTTCTTGTCCAAAATATTTATCGCCCATGTTTCACTTCCATACATGACCACACTCCATACAAATACTTTCAGTAACGACTTCCTGTCACTTAAATCTATACTCGACGTTAACAAATTTCTCTTCCTCAGAAACGCTTTCCTTACCATTCCCAGTCTACATTTTATATCCTTTCTACTTCGACTATTATCAGTTATTTTGCTCCCCAAATAGGAAAACTGAGCTTTAAGTGTCTCATTTCCTAATCTAATTCCCTCAGCAGCACCTAAGTTCATTCGATTGCATTCCATTATTCTCGTTTTGCTTTTGTTGATGTTCATCTTATATACTCCTTTCAAGACATGGTCCATTCCGTTCAGCTGCTCTTCCAGGTCGTTTGCTGTCTCTGATAGAATTACAATGTCATCGGCGAACCTCAAAGTTTTTATTTCTTCTCCATGGACTTTAATTCCAACTCCGAATTTTTCTTTTGTTTCCTTTACTGCTTGCTCAATATACACATTGAATAACATCGGGGAGAGGCTACAACCCTGTCTCACTCCCTTCCCAACCACTGCTTCCATTTCGTGCCCCTCGACTCTTATAACTGCCATCTGATTTCTGTACAAATTGTAAATAGCCTTCGTCCCTGTGTTTTACCCCTGTCACCTTCAGAATTTGAAAGAGAGTATTCCAGTCAACATTGTCAAAAGCTTTCTCTAAGTCTACAAATGCTAGAAACGTAGTTTTGCCTTTCCTTCAACTATTTTCTAAGAAAAGCCGTAGGGTCTGTATTGCCTCACGTGTTCCAACATTTCTATGGAATCCTAACTGATCTTCCCCAAGGTCGGCTTCTACCAGTTTTTCCATTCATCTGTAAAGAATTCGTGTTATTATTTTGCAGCCATGGCTTATTAAACTGATAGTTTGGTAATTTTCACATCTGTCAGCACTTGCTTTCTTTGGGATTGGAATTATTATATTCTTCTTGAAGTCTGAGGGTATTTCACCTGTCTCATACATCTTACTCACTAGATGGTAGAGTTTCGTTAGGCCTGGCTCTCCCAAGGCTGTCAGTAGTTCTGTTGGAATGTTGTCTACTCCCAGGGCCTTATTTCGACTTAAGTCTTTCAGTGCGCTGTCAAACGCTTTAGGCAGTATCATATATCCTACTTCATCTTCATCTACATTCTCTTCAATTTCTATAATAATTTCCTCAAGAACATCGCCCTTGTATAGACTCTCTATATACTCCTTCCACTTTTCTGCTTTCCCTTCTTTTCTTAGCACTGTGTTTCCATCTGAGCTCCTGATATTCGTACAAGTGGATCTCTTTTCTCCAAAGGTCTATTTAATTTTCCTGTAGGCAGTATCTATCTTACCCCTAGTGATATGTGCCTGTACATCCTTACATTTGTCCTCTAGCCATCCCTGCTTAGCCATTTTGCATTTCCTGTCGATCTCGTTTTTAAGACGTTTGTATTCCTTTTTGCCTGCTTCATTTACTGCATTTTTATATTTTCTCCTTTCTTCAATTAAATTCAATATCTCTTCTGTTACCCAAGGATTTCTATTAGCCTCCGTCTTTTTACCTACTTGATCCTCTGCTAACTTCACTATTTCGTCTCTCAGAGCTATCCATTCTTCTTCTACTGTATTTCTTTCCCCCATTGTTGTCAATCGTTCCCTAATGCTCTCCCTGAAGCTCAATGTATTTCTGTACTTCTTTGTGTCAAAAGGGCCAGGTCGGGGACAAATATGGATTAGAGGAACCAGTAAAAGATTACCTAATACAACTGAAATTATACGATGGCAGAATTGCCCCAAAGGATACAAAGCAATATTGGAAAGGGCAGCTAGTGGATCTACTTATAACATCGAACAAAAACAGTCCACTAATGAAACACGTAAACAACCTCATTCGCGACGCCAATTCATCATTACAGGCAAAGGGTGCAACCCTACAAATATCGCGAAGAAGATTCTTTCCCTATTGATGCAATACAACTGCATTCCGCCGGAAAATATAACTAATGCTATTCCAATAACATATGGCTATTTTTTAAATTTAATTGATCCTAAATTTAAAAGGTTTTTTGAGATGGATTAGAATTGTACAAAAAGACAGTAAATGATTTGGATTTGAAAGGTATTGAAAATTTACTGTGCTCCTCATCAGAAACAAATGTTTTTTATGCAACTTGTAACACTGTGTGGGATTATTATTATACTCTTGGTGATTCTATTTCATGGCTCAATAGGTTACTTCTTTATCAATGTGAAAATGACAGTGACAAAGCAACGGAATTATTGACAAATCTTGTTTCATGGTTTAATAATGAAGGGCTACACTGTAGAAATGATGACATATTTTGTAAAAGTAAAAAACTCAATACTTTATGTGTAATTGGACCTCCAAATAGTGGAAAGAACTGGTTTTTCGATTGTTTAATAAGTTTGGCATTAAATGTAGGTCACATAGGTTGTTGTAATAACAAGACAAATCAGTTCGCATTACAAGATGCTGTAAATAGGAGAATTATAGTCGGGAATGAGATATCAATTGAAGACGGAGCATTAGAAGATATTAAAAAAATATGTGAGGGTATAGCTTGTAATATTCGTGTGAAATATAAAGGGGACACAATTTTGAGAAGAACACCTGTATTATTGATTTCTAACAATCTACCTATTGTTTGTTCTCATCCTGATTATAATGATATACGTGTAAAAACAATCAGGTGGAAAAAATTTGATGAATTGAAGGATGCATCAAAGAAACCTTATCCATTGGCATTTTTTAATTTACTTCAGATGTATGGTGTGGAATATTAATACACCAAATGGAGGATAATATTCATACACACAATGTACAGTAAAATGTTTATTTCCATTTATGTAGAAATCAAAAAACTGTACAAAATATATATACAATGTTTTTATTAACAAAATAAAAATTATACAAATAATTACAATGGTTTACATTAAATATTATAGAGTATTAACTCTGTTTCATTTCATATTGACCTTTATAAATCGATGATTCCTCATTCCTTTTTATATTTGACATATATACCATGTCAGATACATGAACATTTGGTACAGTTGCTCTAGGATAATGAGTTTCTAAACCATCTGAATATACAGAACATTCAGCAATAACTTCAAACAACATTTGAGTATCTGTATATTTTATAACATCACTGTTTAAAGTACTGGTACTTAAAGCATATGTAGGATTTATGCCTACATGAAGACTTGGCTGAACGTTTGTATCATGAAGTCTAATATTGTACACGGCAGAAGCAATATCAGCTTTTTCTATCAAACTGTTATATCCAGATGCATCTTTGTTAGTTACTGGGCTAATAGCTGCAACTAATTGTTCCTCAATTCGTTCTGGTTCAAATGTTGTTTTTGAAAAGTTATCACATGACAAAAAGGGATTACAGTGTTTATCCCCATTGATGTTGTACCGTTGTGGCACACCTTGAGCAGTAGATGTAACAGGAAAAATATCAACATTAGCCACTTTTGGTATATTGAGGAAACCTAAAGTAGGTTTATATTCGTAATTAACAATAACACTTCCAGTACGAGCATCTGCGTCTACTTCAGAAATACATGATTGAACACACTTCCATCCCCAATTATGCAGACCAGATTCTTTTGTACTTGAGACACATGCATAGTAGTATTTCAAATTGACAGGTTGTCCAAATTAATGAGCAGGGACTACAGTTAGAAAATCGGCTTCATCATTTTTATATCCGTACCAAGATTTCCAAATTGGTGATAGACCCCGTTTATGATCTATACTGGTTGTTTCCATAGGAGCAGAATTGGTAAATCCAGTAGGTTTTACATTAATTCCCGGTATTTTCAAATTAATACCTATACTAGTAATCATATTCTTATTTTGGTTTAATGTTGCAAGATCTGTTTCACTTGAATTAGTTGGGAATGCAATTCTAGGATTTCTAGCCATTACTTTTGCAGAACAATGCACTATTCTACTACCATCTGGTAACAAATCACATTCAGATGGTGTCATATACAAAAATGGCCTATCCACAGGAATTTCAGCCAAAGGAGTAATCATACAAACAGCCTTGTCATGCGTCATGCTTGCCGAGATAGTGTCTGAAAGACAACTATCTTGCAGTGACAGCCATGGCCGCTACGGCGACCTTCGGACCCAGTGACCCGGCGGCCTCATGAAACATGAAACATGGCACTTACGTGCCGTTTCGTTTCGAGGCCGCCGGGTCACTGGGTCCCAAGGTCGCCGTGGCGGCCATGGCTGTCACTGCAAGATAGTTGTCTTTCAGATACTATCTCAGCAAGCACCCACGCCAGCCAAAAGTTGACGTGAGGAAATGCTTTTATCTTTGCAGCCATTAGCGCTGCGACCAAATGTGTTTTAATACGTATATAAAGACAGTGTGAAGTAAAGGTTATTTAGTCAGCAATATGTCTGGGTAAATCAGTATTTAAGCACGGGACAACATGGTTCAATACAGTACGAAGGGGGAACTTTATATCCAGGACCAGTGGAGGATATTGAAATGGCAGAGAGGGGAAATTCATTTAATGTCAATAGAAGCAATAGTATAAGGACGATAGGTAGAGAAGATGCTGCAAACGAAATTAGATATGGTAACAATGCGAGATATAATGATTTAGATGAAGAAGAAGTTGTCGAATTTGAATTAGAGCCAATGCCAATAGAAGAGATTAATATTGGTGTACGGCGGCCTCATGAAACATGAAACGTGGCACTTACGTGCCATTTCGTTTCGAGGCCGCCGGGTCACTGGGTCCCAAGGTCGCCGTGGCGGCCATGGCTGTCACTGCAAGATAGTTGTCTTTCAGACACTATCTTGGCAAGCACCCACGTCAACCAAAAGTTGACGTCAGGAAAAGCTTTTATCTTTGCAGCCATTAGTGCCGCGACTTGTATATAAGGGACACGCAATCGGTGTACTGCACAATGTCTTCGACTGATATACAACCAGTTGCTACTACTTCAAGGGATTGTACATTGGAAGAATTGTTGCATATGGCGCAAACAAATTAATTGATAGAGTAAATAACAAAGGTTTAACATTACCAGGTAGTGATTACGTAGGGCCTGGAAACCCTATAAATATAGATGCTCCTCGAAGTGGAGCAGATGCCATTGCTAAAGAGCACGACGTAGGATATGATACTCTTTTGAAAGAAGCTAGAGAACGTCCATTTACAGAAGAAGAATTTAAGCAGAGAGTTCATGAATTAGACGCAAAAGCAATAATAGATTTTGCATTAGATTGGAAGGAAACAGGAAATTGGCATTCATTTGTTGGGAAGTACGGATTAAAGATTAAAAAAGCTGTGGAACGTACGTTAGAACAAGTGTAATATCCAAGGAACCTCTGGTTCTTTCAGTTTATCCAGGTCCCATCTCCTCATATTTCCACCTTTTTGCAGTTTCTTGAGTTTTAATCTACAGTTCATAACCTATAGATTGTGGTCAGAGTCCAATTCTGCCCCTGGAAAAGTCTTACAATTTAAAACCTGGTTCCTGAATCTCTGTCTTACCATTATATAATTTATCTGATACCTTCTAGTATCTCCAGGCTTCTTCCATATATACAACCTTCTTTCATGATTCTTGAACCAAGTGTTAGCTATGATTATACATGGGAGTTCTATTTTCTAAAAAAATGAGGATTTGTGGTTATCATTGTTTTAAATGTCAGGCTACTTTTCCTAAATGTTATTCAAAATATTACGATTACTGAAAAGCATGTCTTAATATTTTAAAGACATTGGATTTACCATATTTTGCGCACCCAGCCCAGCCGGAAACTATAAGTGCCAGGCCAAAGATAGTCCAAGGTGCAAATATCGATGCACACCGCTGCTGCCACCCACAGAAAGAGAGGATAACAGCATAATCGCGATAACCGCGGGAGATTAAACACAGAATAGCAATTATGAAAATTTTTTTCAAATCTGTATTGGCCACTGCCCAAAACAATTTGTAAAATTTTTTGTAGGGAGCATGGGGCCTATGTAAGTAGGCTGTTTAGGTTTTCTTATTGGTAACGCCATGTAGCGCTCTGTATGAAAATCACTGGCTGTGCTGTGTGCAGTCTGTGGCTGGTTTGCATTGTTGTCTGCCATTGTAGTGTTGGGCAGCTCGATGTTAACAGCGCGTAGCGTTGCGCAGTTGGAGGTGAGCCGCGAGCAGTGGTGGATGTGGGGAAGTAAGATGGCGGATTTTTGAGAGCAGATGATCTGGACAGAGACAGTAAATTTGTAAGACTGCATGTCATGAACTGCTATATATATTATGATCTTTGAACACTATTAAGGTAAATACATTGTTTGTTCTCTATGAAAATCTTTCATTTGCTAACTATGCCTATCAGTAGTTAGTGCCTTCAGTAGTTTGAATATTTTATTTAGCTGGCAGTAGTGGCGTTCGCTGTATTGCAGTAGATCCTCAGGGGGGTACATGCTTACTTTTTGTACCATGTGTTTGGCAAGCGCAAGGAGCCCTAGCTAATATGGTATTTGCTTAT
Organism: Schistocerca piceifrons; assembly: GCF_021461385.2. NCBI lineage: Eukaryota > Metazoa > Arthropoda > Insecta > Orthoptera > Acrididae > Schistocerca > Schistocerca piceifrons. The sequence goes on along the minus strand of NC_060143.1, from coordinate 346,365,552 downwards.
ACAACTTTACACATCGGAACCATATTTCTCTAACACATAAATTACACAGCTATCTGAGCATTTAACTGAGAGAGACAAACATTTATTTTACTACATCAGTGACAGATGTTTACGTAATTACACCGTTGGATAACATCACACTTACGAAATTGTATTTTGTCTGTACTTTGTGAACTGTTCAAATTTTTTCTGAACCATTGTGATGCTATGAGAGTTTTGAATGATGTATTTGGTATGGGATCATTATTTTTAAAGTACGTTTGAGGTAGATGACACTACTGAAATGAGCAGAAAATTTTTTTTAGGTTTTGAAATTATTGCAGAAAGCTACGACGTTTTTGAGATTTTACTGAGGTGTTATGATGTTATTATTACGACGACGATGTGTATTATGCTATTGAGGAATGTTTATTATGATATGTAATTATTATGATGAAATACTGAAGAAGTGTCGACGAATATGTATATGTGTAATAAGGTAAGGAATAATGAGTAGTGGTTAGAGACTCTGGTTTGTGAAAAAGGATGTTGGAAACCAAAAATCGTACTTGAAGAGTTATTAAATGTGTGTATATGCATAATGTATCACAATGCCTATGAAAATTTTTTGGACACTGTTATATTTATAGGATTTGGTTTCTACACATTTGTAACGCAAATTCTCAACCTGTGATATTTTTTTATATGAGACTGCCACTATAGTGGAAACTGCTGTCGTAAATATTTCGGTAAGAAAGGTAAGTGACCTTGACGTAATGCGTTTTGGGCGCCCAGTTGATAGATAGTCGTCTGACAAAAGAAAGCCATTAGGTGGAGAAAAAAAGAGGTCATTATACTTGCTATTGACATTCCTTTGTAGAAAGCATCGCAAATACGACACGCTCATTCCTTGGAAAGATACTTACATCTGCACAGCAGATTATGACAAGCGTCTTTCTACGAGAGTTGAGAGAATTTCTACTAACTTATGAAATGTCACATGACTATTGAATGATATTTTTATGCTTCGCTTTAGATAGTTGCTTATTTCATTTGATATCTGGTTTCCAGCTGTGTTACAGCATTTGTTTTATAAAATCAAATTAAGTGCATTTGCTAATGTGAAAACTTTCTGTCAACAGATCTATTAAATAATAATTTTATGATCCACGTTCTTCGAAAAAGGAGCACTTGGAAAGGAAAGAACAATAAGAAGGGATTAATAACAGTTACTGCATACATAATTTTCTTTTCAACTACTTGGTAATTTTTTTGGTATAATAACTTCCTGTGGTGCACCACTTTAATGACATAGAAATTAAGTTGTGAATAGACATTTCCCTTTTCTGCATTGTTGTCTTTAGTGTAATATTTTTTCTGCTTGAGCTATGTCATGTTTAGATATAAGTTATTACATTTACTGCTGCTTGCTTTGCCAATTTACATTTTTTTGTCATTGCTGTTTGTGTTAATTGTTTTGTGCTGCTGCATTGCCTCGTCCCTTAGTTTAGCATCTGAACTCAGTAGATTTAAGTTAGCTTAAGATGGGGTAGGCTATATAAGAGAACGAGTTGTAATGAATTGGAAGAAATGCATTGAGAAGGTTTACTAAAAAAGTACAGAAAGCAGGTACAGATAGCACTTTTTGAAATAATGAAGGGAGATCTCAAAGAAGTAAAGAAAGTTTTGTTTGCAAGATACTGCAGTAAAACAAACCCTGTCCTTTCCTTTTCTGTTATTCCGCTGTGTGTTTGTCTACTCTTGTATATTTGTGTTTTTCCTGTCTTTATGTGTTTGGCTCGTATGAGTTATGTTGTGGAATTTTTCTAATAATACGTTATTTTCTTTGTAAAGATGTTTAGACATTATTTATTCTGTTCTGTTTTAATGCTCATGTGTGAAGTTGATGTTTCAAAAGTTATTCTGATCTTTTATGTATTTACTTATGCCATAATTCCTGTAACACTGATGTATATGTTTATTTCTATTCTTTTCTAAAGCCTGTGTTACTACAAATGTTATCTGTATTGTCATGTTCTTTAATGATGTATTTTGTACCTTTGTAATTGTATTCTTATGTTATAAAATCGTAATTGACACCAGTTCATCAAATTAAGTAACTTCTAAGTTACGTTACACTGCACACGTTTCTGGTGGTTATAGTATATGGACAATATGTGAGAAGTGGGGACTGTTAGTGTTTGCACGTGTGTTAATAATTCAGCAAGGGACTGGATAACAGCATTGCTGGTTCTAAGGACAATTCCAAAAACTTCGTGAGTGTACAAGTGGTGGTTATGGATTTGCTATATTGTCCAAAAGACTCTTCTATGGTGATTGTGCACCTGCACAGTCGCAACGGATGGCTGCTAGCCATCTCTACAAGGACTACAGTGGGTCTACATCTTTGATGACTCACCAATACCATTATTTCTACAAGGACTGCAGTGGGTCTGCACCCCTGGTGGCCCACCAATACCGTAATCTCTACCAGGACTACAGTGGGTCTACTCTGTGATGACCTACCTAACAATATTCTTCAAAACTTCGACTGACTTTGCGGTGGGTTTGCTCTGTTGTGGTCCATTACCTGTCTGCATGTCAAAAGTCAGCACTGTCTTTCTTCAAGTCTGCGTGGAAATCCACTACTTCCGTGTGCATTTTCTTTTACTGCTCAGACTTTGAGAAAAACGCTGCTATTTCACTGTGATGAACGAACAGGACTGTCTTTATGGACTGTGAGAAAATTTTAGCTTTTGACCAATATTGTATCAATAAGTGTGTTCAATTGATTTCTTTGTTACTGTAATTATGAAAAAATTTTTCAAATCTGAATTGGCCACTGCCCAAAACAATTTGTAAAATTTTTTGTAGGGAGCATGGGGCCTATGTAAGTAAGCTGTTTAGGTTTTCTTATTGATAACGCCATGTAGCGCTCTGTATGAAAATCACTGGCTGTGCTGTGTGCAGTCTGTGGCTAGTTTGCATCTTTGTCTGCCATTGTAGTGTTGGGCAGCTCGATGTTAACAGCGCGTAGCGTTGCGCAGTTGGAGGTGAGCCGCCAGAGGTGGTGGATGTGGGGAAGTGAGATGGCGGATTTTTGACAGCGGATGATCTGGACAGAGACAGTAAATTTGTAAGACTGCATGTCATGAACTGCTATATATATTATGACCTTTGAACACTGTTAGGGTAAATACATTGTTTGTTCTCTATCAAAATCTTTCATTTGCTAACTATGCCTATCAGTAGCTAGTGCCTTGAGTAGTTTGAATATTGTATTTAGCTGGCAGTAGTGGCGCTCGCTGTATTGCAGTAGTTCGAGTAACAAAGATTGTCGTGAGGTAAGTGATTTGTGGAAGGTATAGGTTAATGTTAGTCAGGGCCATTCTTTTGTAGCGATTGTTAAAAGTCAGATTGCGTTGCGCTAAAAATATTGTGTGTCAGTTTAGTGTTGATCAGAATAGGTAAAGAGCGAAATGTCTGAGTACGTTCAGTTTTGCTCAACTGTTCGAAAATCAAATAATGTAAGACGTTTATCAACACAGTAATTCATTAATTTTTCTAAGGGGACGTTTCAATACTACTGGCCATTAAAATTGCTACACCACGAAAATGACGTGCTACAGACGTGAAATTTAACTGACAGGAAGAAGATGCTGTGATATGCAAATTATTAGTTTCTAAGAGCATTCACACAAGGTTGGCGCCGGTGGCGACACCTGCAACGTGCTGACATGAGGAAAGTTTCCAACCGATTTTTCATACACAAACAGCAGTTGACCGGCGTTGGCTGGTGAACCGTTGTTGTGATGCCTCGTGTAAGGAGGATAAATGCGTACCATCACGTTTCCGACTTTGATGAAGGTTGGATTGTAGCCTATCGCGATTGCGGTTTAGCGTATCGCGACATTGCTTCTCGCGTTAGTCGAGTTCGGATGACTGTTAGCAGAATATGTAATCTGTGGGTTCAGGAGGGTAATATGGAACGCCGTGCTGAATCCCAATGGCCTTGTATCACTAGCAGTCGAGATGACAGGCATCTTATCCGCATGGCTGTAACGGATCGTGCAGCCATGTCTCGATCCCTGACTCAACAAATGGGGACGTTTGAAAGACAACAACCATCTGCACGAACGGTTCGTCGACGTTTGCAGCAGCATGGACTATCAGCTCGGAGACCATGGCTGCGGTTACCCTTGACGCTGCATCACAGGCAGGAGCGCCTGCGATGGTGTACTCAACGACGAACCCGGGTGCATGAATGGCAAAACGTCATTTTTTCTGATGAATCCAAGTTCTGTTGACAGAATCATGATGGTCGCATTCGTGATTGGTGACATCGCGGTGAACGCACATTGTAAGCGTGTATTCGTACTCGCCATACTGGCCTATCACCCGGCGTGATGGTATGGGGTTACACGTCTCGGTCACCTCTCGTTCGCATTGATGGCACTTCGGACAGTGGAGGTTACATTTCAGATGTGTTACGACCCGTGGCTCTACCCTTCATTCGATCCCTGCGAAACCCTACATTTCAGCAGGATAATGCACAACCGCATGTTTGAGGTCCTGTACGGGCCTTTCTGGATACAGAAAATGTTCGACTGCTGCCCTGGCCAACACATTCTCCAGGTTTCTCACCAACTGAAAACGTCTGGTCAATGGTGGCCGAGCAACTGGCTTGTCACAATACGCCAGTCACTATTCTTGATGAACTGTGGTATCGTATTGAAGCTTCATGGGCAGCTGTACCTATACATGTCATCCAAGCTCTGTTTGAATCAATGCCCAGGCTTATCAAGGCCGTTATTATGGCCAGAGGTGGTTGTTCTGGGTACTGATTTCTCAGGATCTATGCACCCAAATTGCGTGGAAATGTAATCACATGTCAGTTCTCGTGTAATATATTCGTCTAATGAATACCCGTTTATCATCTGCATTTCTTCTTGGTGTAGTAATTTAAATGGCTAACAATAACCCATTTTTTGGGTTAAATAGAGCCGAACAAAAGAACAGGGTTAAGCGAGCTATTGAGTTACTGTGGTGAACTTTAGCTTCAACTATAATGTAGTCTCAAACAGCAGCAAAGACAAAGGAAACAGTTGAGGTGAAAGGGCTGCCGTTAGGCGAATACGTTTCGGAGCCGCGCGCTGCTCCTTTTGGACGGCTCCGCCTGCCTTAAGCGCCGCCTGCCCCATTTGCCTGACCTCGGGCACCGCATCGCGCCGCAGGCTGCGCCTTACGCCCTCATTAGCGACGATTGTTTGGCAAACGCTAATTGGCGCGCTGCTTTCAACCCCTCCCCACTTCCCCGCCACTCCATTCCTGCGGCGGATGCCAGCAGTAATGCGCCTCCTCTTCACCGTTTTCAGCATCAGCTACTGTCGTACCACAAAGCAGTACCTTCCTATCTTGTACAGCAGTCGCCCGCTGACCTCTCTGGTCGAACAAAACTCACAATACCCTCTTATGTAAATTATAATATGAGGGGGGATGAAATATAAACGGGATTTTTGTTTCTGAACATGAGCAGTTGGTAGAACTGGCCCTGTGCTTCTGCTGTGCTACTATTAGAAGTGAGGAGAGCTTGCTGTTAGATATTTCCCGCCTTTTAGTCAGTAACGCTCACGATGTCTGAGCAACAGGTGCACCCCTCCATTGCGCAGTGCATAATTATCAATGAACCGTGAATTTACTTTCAGAACCTTTCGTTTAAGAATTTACTTTATTTACTAGCGATTCATCAAAAACATTCACAAATTTAATCACACTATGTGAGCGTGGAAGTAGTTGCCAATGGGTAACTGATGAAAACAAATTAAATTTTTTTCAATAAATGGAAAGCCCTATTTTTAAAGAGATTTAAAGTTATAATCAGAAAGCACCCTGTAAATATCAAGTTACAATTTATTCAGAGGCAGAAATAACTTTTTCTTTTTTTTTAATGTGAGCTTTTGGGCTGAGAATCTTGCTGCTGCATTTTAACACGGCCGCAGTCACGACCGCTCACAACAACCTCTGGAAGACTACACTGGTGCAAATTTGCAACTCACCAGACTAATTTAAACTAAAATTTTTAACAACTCACACAAAGACATAAGCTATGCACCCCATAGGAGGGGTGGAGATGGTACAAAACACTCGCATTAAAAATTATTTGCCACTGAAAGTGCAACTTGTCTTAAAAGAACTCTTACGGTGGAAGGGTGGCAACGTTCTATACTAAAATGACCATTTAAATAAAAACCCATGAAATGCAGTCTTACATAAAATGTACAAACATGCTCTACATTACCACCTCTCAAGATGATAGGCAAGATAAAAACATTTCAGGAATTCGACCTTTACACCTTAGGCAATAAATTCGTTAACACCGAATCCGACAAACATGACAGAGGCAGCTATTAACGTATGGCAGATTGACAGAGGGATTACTGAACAACCTGAACTGGAGATTCCTCTAAACCGCACCAATTCCACAAGGGAAAAACGGACCACCCAATTCATAAATAACCACCTTGCCGCAGGTGGGCAAACGGAGAAGAATGGTGGGACGACCCCAAAACAAAGCGGCTGGTGACCTCACCAGAAAAACAAGTAGAATTTAACAAGTAATTGAAACAACATATCTCCAATCAGTTAACTTCTAATGAACTGCGATTTCCGGCGAAGACCTGGGGCAGCACCCCCAACGCTCTCCCAAACCGTCCGCTGCCTGCTGCTTCAACGGACGCAGGAAGGAGCGCCGATCTCCCGTCTCCCGGGGTCGCAGCTTGCCCCGGCCAGCCCGATGTCGTGGTTTGACTCCTGTTGCTCTCGTGTAGACCGCGAAGCCACTACCCCTTTCTATACGGCGCGGCCCACTGGAAAAGAAAAAAGTGTGAAATGGCGGGAAAATGCGGAAAGTTAAAACAGAAAGCGAAGGGGTTGGCAATGCGAATAAAATACACAGGAATCAGACAAGTAACAGAGTAGACACACAATTAAAAAAACATGGCGACAGTCTGGTTTCTGTTCGCAAGAGATAAAAAATCACACCCAGCGACAGTATGATGGCCGTTCGCAACACTTCCCAAAAGACACACAACACGGAACACTCACTGGAAAACACTCACTGTAATACACTGCACGAAAATGGCGGCACAAAGATGACACTCCCGAGCCAAGGGCAGATGGGAGGGGGGACCTGGAGGAGGGGGAAAAACAGGGAGGGAGGAGAGGAAAAAACGAAAAGGGGGGGAAACCAAGGAGGGAGAGGACTCATAAGGGAGGAGAGGGGCAGGGCAGACGCAAGAGGGAATGTGAAAAGGCAGAGGAGGGAAATTCAGAAGGACTTGGGGGAGGGAAGGGGGCAAAGAGAGGGGAGGTGGGGAAAAAAGAGGATGGAAGGGGGGGAGAGGGAGCCCAGGAAAAAGACAGAGGAAAGGAGGGGGAGTGAGGATCAGAGTTGATAGGAGGGATAAATGGAGGGAGAGAGGGCATCATCCAGGAGGGGGAGTTGATGGAAGCCACCTTGGGAAAGGAGATGAAGGGTGTAGAGATGGAGGGTAGGGGGGAGACAACAGTGAAGACGTGGCAGGGGGCGGGAATGGGAGAGGAGAGGAGCAACCAGGCAGTGAGGGGGATCAAGGTGGCGGGAGGTGTGAGGGATGCGGATATGTTCAAGGAATAGGAGCAGATGGGGAAAGGAATGAGGTCATAGAGGATCCACGTGGGGTACAGGAGGCGTATACGGAAGGTGAGGCGGAGTGCTTGACGCTCAAGGATCTGGAGGGACTTATAGAATTTGGGGGGGCAGATATCCAGGCGGGACTGGCATAACAGAGGATGGGACGGATTAAGGATTTATAGGTGTGGAGGATGGTAGAGGGGTGCAACCCCCATGTCCGGCCAGAGAGGAGTTTGAGGAGTCGGAGGCGGTTGTGGGCTTTGGATTGGATGGAGCGGAGATGAGGAATCCAGGTGAGGTGACCACTCGCGAGCTTACAGCGCTCCTTAAATGCACGTGAACAGGCAACCTTTCCCGTTTTCCACCAGAGGGAGACACCAAAGCTGCGATTGCCACAGCGGCGCCACTGCCAGAAACGGAGGGCGACTTCTTCCCACTACGCGCTGTGGCGCGCTCTTCAAAACAGCAAATTTTACCATGGCTCAATCAAATTTCTTGCTCGTGAAGATTTTCCAAAGATTGACTGCACAGTTCGGTGATAAGACATTATCAAGGACGCCTGTGTTTGCCTTGCATAAAATGTTCAAGGAAGGATAAGAACGTGTGGAAAATCAGCAACACGATCGCCGTCCTCGGACCAGCATTACAGACAAAAACATGCGGGCGGTTACAGACATTATTGAGGACGATCGACTGGCGAAAGTATCAGAAATCGCACAAAATGTCGAAATCAGTTATGGGAGGTGTCAAGCAATGATCACAAACGACCTACAGTTCCGTAAAGTGTGTTCCAGATGGGTCCCTAAACTCTTGACCCAAAATCTTAAGTTAAATAGTTGTCATGTGACTAAGGCCTCCCGTCGGGTAGACCATTCGCCGGGTGCAAGTCTTTCGATTTGACGCCATTTCGGTGACTTGCGAGTCGATGGGGATGAAATGATGATGATTAGGAAAACACAACACCTAGTCCCTCAGCGGAGAAAATTTGCGACCGAGCCGGGAATCGAACCCGGGCCATTAGGATTGACATTCTGGCGCGCTAAACACTCAGCAGCAGCTGCCGGACAATCTGAAGTTGAAATCTCTGGAGGTCTGTCAGAGGCTTACAGCAAGGTTTGCGGAAGAAGGTGATGCATTTTTAGTCGGATCGTCACCTACGACGTAACATGCGTTCACCACTACATCCTGCATCCGAACAAGCCAGTAAGGAGTGACGGAGGAAAGGACAGGCAGCACCAGGGAAAGTCAAAACTCGACTGTCAGCAGGCAAGGTTCTTTCAACCGTTTTTTTAGTTCAGCGAGGCATTTTGTTAATTGATTTTTTGCATGAACGACGCACAATAAATACTACTTACTACTGCGAACTGTTGAACAGGGCGAGAGTTGCGTATCACCGCAAAAGACGAGACCAATCGATTCGACAGGTCATCCTCCTCCACGAAAATTCGCGATCCCTTACTTAAGCTCTAACTGTCTCCAAGCTACAGGAAATGCCCTGATCATCCTCCTTACAGCCTGGACTTCTTGCCCTGCGATATCCATTTATTCGGACTGCTTAAAGATGCTCTAGGAGGGCGACGACCTGAAGATGACGAAAGTGTGGAAGAGTTTGTACGCAACTGGCTGGTGACACGGCCCAGTTCTTTTCATGACAAGGGCATCAAAATTCTGCCCATACACTGTGACAAATGCATTTCCAAAACAGGATATTATGTGGAAAAATAAATTATAATTGCCTTGAGTTTTTCAACAAATGGATTTAAATAAAAAATAAAATCCCGTTTATATTTAATCCTCCCTCATATTACGGCATAACAAAATGTCGCATAGTGATTCGGGTCGTACCTATCTGACCGGAAACAAAGATTGTCAACATTGAAGAGTCGCGAATAAAGTTTTGTTATGGACAGTCGACGCTTAACTCCTACCATGATATGTCTATTTTTATTGTAAAAGTAATCCACAGATAACTACTACTGCAAATTAAAACAAAATGAACATAGTGAAGTGAAAGAAAACTGGTGGTAGAAGTATTACTACAGTATTCTTTCACTTCGCTGTCATTCCTTCTTTAAAATTTGCGCTCTTAGAGCTATCAGACTAGACTATCCTGGTATACGTTAACGGTGTATACCATCTTCAAAGAAAAGACAAAAGACAAAAGAAACCCCATAAAGGACTTATCCGAATGAGACGAAATTCGGTAGATGCGATATACATGAAGAGACAAACAAATGATTATAATTTCGGAAAAACTGGATGATTTATTCAAGAGAAAAATCTTCACTAATTGAGCAAATAAATAATGTGTTGGTTCACCTCTGGCCCCTGTGCGAGCAGCTATTCGGCTTGGTATTTATTGACAGAGTTGTTGGATGTCCTCCTGATGGACATCGGGCCAAATTCTTTCCAATTGGAGCGTTAGATCGTCAAAATCCCGAGATGGTAGCGGGGCTCCGCCCATAATACTCCAAACGTTCTATATTGGGGAGAGATCTGACGACCTTGCCGGCTAAAGAACGGTCTGGCAAACGCGTACAGACTCTCGCCGTGTGCGGGCAGGCATTATTTTAATGAAATGTAAACCGAAGATGGCTTGCCACTAAGGGCACAAAATGGGCCATAGAATATTATCGACGTACAGCTGTGCTGTAAGAGTGCCGCGGATGACAACCAAAGGGGTGCTGCTGTGAAAAGACGTGACACCCCAGACCATCACTGATGGTTGTCGGGCTCCATAGCTGACGACTGCCTGGCTGGTATTCCACCGCTCTCTGGGGGGAGGGGGTCTACAGACACGTCTTTGCTGCACATCGGGGTTCAATTTGGCTTTAGATTAGTCGCATTTATTAATTTTTTCGGGTTCACGGCAGTTATGACGGAAACTGTCATTTAACAGGCCATAAAAGCACAGCACTTGGTGCTCTGCACAACTCTGCTGTAACAAACCCTCCACCATTCCTCGTCACTTGCTGTGGGCTGCGGCATTTTTCTGGACATTGGAAACAGACACTGCCACTCTTCAGGTAGACGATGTTCGCGTCCAGTTTAGCCAAGCCCCGCATTGACCGTTGCAGGACTGATCACTGACGACAGTTCTACTCCGGTCAATGAGATTCCAGGCCGTGACGTGTCTGGAGATGCCCCGGACAGAGGTAGAATATGAATCTGAGTGTCGCCCGCCATGCTGCCCGACTACCACGAGTGATTGTCGGAGGTGCCATTTCATTTGATAGCAGGATTCCTTTGTTTGTCATCAGCGGCACCTATACGGCACAAAGCTTCGTCAACGATATCTATTCCCCGTTTCGTTGTCCGTGATGTCAAGTCATACTGGGCTTACATTTCAGCAAGATAATGCCCGCCCGCGCACGGCAAGAGTTCTACTGCTTCTCTTCGTGCTTGCTAAACCCTACCTTGGCCAGGAAGGCCACCGGAGATTTACGGGCAGGACCCTGCAACCAAATCGGGACCTTGACAATCTAACGCGCCACCTGGATAGACTTTGGCACTCCTCAGGAGGACATCCAAGAACTCTATCAATTAATACCATGTCGATTAAGTCCTTCCATAAGGCTAGAGGCGATCCAATACACTACCAGATTGCTCAGTTTGTGAAGCTCTTTTCTTGAATTAAACATCTTTAATTTTGAAACTTCCTGGCAGATTAAAACTGTGTGCCCGACCGAGACTCGAACTCGGGACCTTTGCCTTTCGCGGGCAAGTGCTCTACAGCTGTGAGTACCGGGCGTGAGTCGTGCTTCGGTAGCTCAGTTGGTAGAGCACTTGCCCGCGAAAGGCAAAGGTCCCGAGTTCGAGTCTCGGTCGGGCACACAGTTTTAATCTGCCAGGAAGTTTCATATCAGCGCACACTCCGCTGCAGAGTGAAAATCTCATTGTGGATCTTTAATTTTTTCTGAAATCGTAATCATTTTTTGACTGTACCTGTGAATCACATCTTCTGATTTCCGTCCCATTCGGTAATTCCTTCGCTGAGCGTCCTGCGTTTTCTTGGACTGTACATGCTCTGGTATATAATACTGAACCCAGTGCTAAAGTGGTCAAAAATGAGACAATAAATGAAATTAACAGCATTATGAGAGTAGCATTCATACTTCATAACAAAATATTTCATAGCCGATATCCGCAGTGTCCGGCATTGTGGAGGCAGCGAACTTCCTGTCTTAAGCTCAGTCTTCATCCAACTGGGCACTAATTAAATATGGTGTCTCTCAAAGTTCCATCTTAGATCGTTTATTTTCTTCTTGTTTATATTAATGGACATACTTCTGCAACGTTACCAGACGATGCATTTGTTTCGTTTGCAGATGATACAGAAATTACAATGAGCCAATGAGAAGCTGCACATTAGTCTTTCCCTCCACCAGTGCCAAGACGGCTTGTAGTTTGTGGTCGCACTTTCTGCGAGACGCCATTTGGTATGCATGGGCATCGATTCTAGAGCTCCTCGGGCTGGCTTCAATCGGCGTGGTGGAGCGAGCTAGTCGCTTAATGGCCAGGAAGCGAGAGAGAGAGAAACTGGAACGTTGAGCGCAGCATCGCAAAGGTCACTGCGGGGCATGGCTAAGTTGTACGCGAACATCATGTACAGGGTGTTTCAAAAATGACCGGTATATTTGAAACGGTAATAAAAACGAAACGAGCAGCGATAGAAATACACCGTTTGTTGCAATATGCTTGGGACAACAGTACATTTTCAGGCAGACAAACTTTCGAAATTACAGTAGTTACAATTGTCAACAACAGATGGCGCTGCGGTCTGGGAAACTCTATAGTACGATATTTTCCACATATCCACCATGCGTAGCAATAATATGGCGTAGTCTCTGAATGAAATTACCCGAAACCTTTGACAACGTGTCTGGCGGAATGGCTTCACATGCAGATGAGATGTACTGCTTCAGCTGTTCAATTGTTTCTGGATTCTGGCGGTACACCTGGTCTTTCAAGTGTCCCCACAGAAAGAAGTCACAGGGGTTCATGTCTGGCGAATCCACGCCGCCTCCTGTATGTTTCGGATAGCCCAAAGCAATCACACGATCATCGAAATATTCATTCAGGAAATTAAAGACGGCGGCCGTGCGATGTGACCGGGCACCATCTTGCATAAACCACGAGGTGTTCGCAGTGTCGTCTAAGGCAGTTTGTACCGCCACAAATTCACGAAGAATGTCCAGATAGCGTGATGCAGTAATCGTTTCGGATCTGAAAAATGGGCCAATGATTCCTTTGGAAGAAATGGCGGCCCAGACCAGTACTTTTTGAGGATGAAGGGACGATGGGACTGCAACATGGGACTTTTCGGTTCCCCATATGCGCCAGTTCTGTTTATTGACGAAGCCGTCCAGGTAAAAATAAGCTTCGTCAGTAAACCAAATGCTGCCCACATGCATATCGCCGTCATCAATCCTGTGCACTATATAGTTAGCGAATGTCTCTCGTGCAGCAATGGTAGCGGCGCTGAGGGGTTGCCGCGTTTGAATTTTGTATGGATAGAGGTGTAAACTCTGGTGCATGAGACGATACGTGGACGTTGGCGTCATTTGGACCGCAGCTGCAACACGGCGAACGGAAACCCGAGGCCGCTGTTGGATCACCTGCTGCACTAGTTGCGCGTTGCCCTCTGTGGTTGCCGTACGCGGTCGCCCTACCTTTCCAGCACGTTCATCCATCACGTTCCCAGTCCGTTGAAATTTTTCAAACAGATCCTTTATTGTATCGCTTTTCGGTCCTATGGTTACATTAAACCTCCGTTGAAAACTTCGTCTTGTTGCAACAACACTGAGTTCTAGGCGGTGGAATTCCAACACCAGAAAAATCCTCTGTTCTAAGGAATAAACCATGTTGTCCACAGCACACTTGCACGTTGTGAACAGCACACGGTTACAGCAGAAAGACGACGTACGGAATGGCGCACCCACAGACTGCATTGTCTTCTATATCTTTCACATCACTTGCAGTGCCATCTGTTGTTGAAAATTGTAACTACTGTAATTTCGAAAGTTTGTCCGCCTGAAAATGTACTGGTGTCCCAAGCATATTGCAACAAACGGTGTATTTCTATCGCTGCTCGTTTAGTTTTTGTTGCCGTTTCAAATATACCGGTCATTTTTGAAACACCCTGTACCTGAAGACTGACAGTGTCTGTTTCCTGTATCCACAAGAATACAGTGGCCCACAGCCAGAGACGAGGAATCGTGAGCCGGCCGGTGTGGCCGTGCGGTTCTAGGCGCTTCAATCTGGAACGGCGTGACCGCTACGGTCGCAGGTTCGAATCCTACCTCGGGCATGGATGTGTGTGATGTCCTTATGTTAGCTAGGTTTAAGTAGCTCTAAGTTCTAGGGGACTGATGACCACAGATGTTAAGTCCCATAGTGCTCAGAGCCATTTGAACCATTTTTTTGAGGAATCGTGGACAGTTTGTTACTGCAGAATTGTGCAGAGCACCAAGTGCTAGGCTTTCGTGAAACTGCCACGGACCATACTCAGACCCCAGTAAATTAATCTAAATTACTCCAAAGCTAGAAATGAGAGTACAACATATTAAAAGTTAGCACTGTGATTGCCATATCTAATTATTATACACTGAGGAGTCAAAGAAACTGGTGAACTTGCCTAATATCGTATAGGGCCAACGCGGGCACGCAGAAGTAGCCACAACACGAAGTGGCATGGGCTCAACTAATGTCTGAAGTAGTGCTGGAGGTAGCTGACACCATGAATCCTGCAGCGCTGTCCATAAATCCGTAAGAGTACGAGGGGGGGAGGGGGGGGGAGATCTCTGCTGAACAGCACGTTGCAAGGCATCCCAGATATCTGTATGCTCGATAATGTTCATTTCTGGGGAGTTTGGTGCCCAGCTGAAGTGTTTAATCTCAGAAGAGTGTTCCTGGAGCCACTCTGTAGCTATTCTAGACGTGCGGTGTGTCGCGTTGTCCTGCTGGAATTGTCCAAGTCCGTCGGAATTCATAATGGACATGAATGGATGCAGGTGATCAGACGGGATGGTTACGTACGTGTCACCTGTCAGAGCCGTATCTAGATGTATTACGGATCCCGTATCACTCCAATTGCGCACGCCCCTCACCATTACAGATCCTCCATCAGCTAGAACAGTAACCTGCTGACATGCAGGTCCATGGATTCATGAGGTTCTCTCCATACCCGTACACGTCCATCCTCTCGATACAATTTGAGACGAGACTCGTCTGATCAGGCAACATGCTTCCAGTCATCTACAGTCCAGTGTCAGTGCTGATGGGCCCAGGCGAGGCGTAAAGCTTCGTGTCGTGCAGTCATCAAGCTTACACGAGTGCTCCTTTGACTCCGAAAGCCCATATCGATTATGTTTCGTCGAATGGTACGCATGCAGACACTTGTTGATGGCCCAGCATTGAAATCTGCAGAAATTTGCGGAAGGGTTGCAGCTCTATCACGTTTAACGGTTCCCGTAAGTCGTCGTTGGTCCCGTTTGTGCAGAATCTTTCTCCGACCGCAACGGTGTCGGAGATTTGATACTTTACCTTATTCCTGATATTCGCGGTACACTCCTGAAATGGTCTTACGGGAAAATCCCCACTTCATCGCTACTTCGGAGATGCTGTATGTCACCGCTCGTGCGCCGTCTATAACACGTCCAAACTCACTTAAATCTCGATAACCTGCTATTGTAGCAACAGTAACCGATCTAACAACTGCACCAGACACTTGTCTTATATAGGCACTGCCGATCGCAGCGCCGTATTCTCCCTGTTTACATATCTCTGCATGCCTATACCAGTTTCTTTGGCACTTCTGTCTATTTCCATATTAAATTCTTCTCCCGGACGTGTGTCTAAATGCAGTTGGAAATCTTAGTGCAAGTTGAGCAGAGGCCAGCTCAGCAGGAGAGGAAGGCTACAGGCCTTTTCAAAGGACAAATCCCACACCACGTCAAGAGGATGAGAGAGCAGTTAGAATGTTGATAGCGGTATATGGCGCGCAGGCTAAACTGCACCAAAGAGATAGCGACTGCTTTGTGTCCTACACGATGACAAGCCATTGCATCTCGCTTTTAACGTGAGCGGTCACCTGTCGCGAAGATGATGCACTGCGAGCATACAAGGGAGAGCAGTACCACATTGTCCTGCTCTCTGCAGAAAACCAGTATTCTGGGAAGTAGAATATTAGCAATCTCGAACTCAACATGTGTGCAATGAAGATAGTGGGTGCATGCATGATTCTTTCTGTAGTTCTTTCTTTTCTCTGTGATTTATTTTCGGGAATCATTGTGTGACTTTCGTGAACTTAAATGTCCTCCCTAAACGTTAGGTTGACTTTAAAGTACTCATAACAACCCCATTACTCGACTTTTGCCAAGGTGGTTATTTTTATTTAACTGTAAGTTGTATTAATATTTAATGAACTTAACGATTTTATGTCCTTATGCACATGTGTTGAGCTTGACGTCCATTGCAAATTGTAATAAACAGAGTTTTATAGCGACCATTGTTCCATCAAGTAGTTTGATGAAACTTCCTATTTTATTATCTTGTGCGTTGCAGCACCCGTGTTTTCAAATGTTACGGCCCCCCCTGTTTAACAAATTAAACCCACTAATGAGCCCTGCTGGCTCGCCTCGATTCCTCTATCGACATTCTGGCGCGACATTTCGCGCTTGCGCTCCGCGAAGTGGCTTGCTGGCTCTTGGCGAACAGCCGTAAAGCCAGGGAGAGGAATGAGCTGCAGCTGGGCTGCATTCCGGGACGGAAGCGCGACGTGTCGGAGCTTTCTGTGTCTTGGCCAGTTTTCTGTTTTCTGTTTGGGGACAGTTGGTGGGTTAATCGGCTGTGTGTCTTTCGAGGGCTATTGGCGCGTTGCATAGTGACCTTTCCTTGCTGGGCCGGCCGAGGTGGCTAAGCGGTTCTAGGCGCTACGGCCTGGAACCGCGCGACCGCTACGGTCGCAGATTCGAATCCTGCCTCGGGCATGGATGTGTGTGATGTCCTTAGGTTAGTTAGGTTTAAGTAGTTCTAAGTTCTAGGGGACTGATGACCTCACAAGTTAAGTCCCATAGTGCTCAGAGCCATTTCAACCATTTTTGTTCTTGCTGGCTCGCTTGTATCGCCGATGCAAGACTTTGGTGGGTAGACCTTGTGGCTGTTGGTTCTGTGGACCTGCCTGCCGCTACATAATAGAGTGTTACTGCGGCCTCCACTGCTATGAGTTGGCTTACTGCCTTGTTAGCGGCTTATGGCGTAATTTTTCTGGTGTCTAATTGACGTGTACTTAATATTTGTAAAGGGCTTTTGAGGGCAGCGTAGCTTTCAGGGTGTGTTGTGGAAGGGCTTGCTCATTTTATAGATTGGTTTAAATACACTACTCATCATCATCATCACCATCATTTAAGACTGATTATGCCTTTCAGCGTTCAGTCTGGAGCATAGTCCCCCTTATAAAATTCCTCCATGATCCCCTATTCAGTGCTAACATTGGTGCCTCTTCTGATGTTAAGCCTATTACTTCAAAATCATTCTTAACCGAATCCAGGTACCTTCTCCTTGGTATGCCCCGACTCCTCCTAGCCTCTACTGCTGAACCATGAGTCTCTTGGGTAACCTTGCTTCTCCCATGCGTGTAACATGAACCCACCATCTAAGCCTGTTCGCCCTGTCTGCTACATCTATAGAGTTCATTCCCAGTTTTTCTTTGATTTTCTCATTGTGGACACCCTCCTGTCATTGTTCCCATCTACTAGTATCTGCAATCATCCTACCTACTTTCATGTCCGTAACCTCAACCTTATTGATAAGGTAACCTGAATCCACACAGCTTTCGCTCCCATACAACAAAATTGGTCGAAAGACTGAACGGTGCACAGATAACTTAGTCTTGGTACTGACTTCCTTCTTGCAGAAGAGAGTAGATCGTAGCTGAGTGCTCACTGCATTAGCTTTGCTACACCTCGCTTCCACTTCTTTCACTATGTTGCCATCCTGTGAGAATATGCATCCTAAGTATTTGAAACTGTCCACCTGTTCTAACTTTGTTCTTCCTACTTGGCACTCAATCCGTTTCTATCTCTTTCCCACTGACATTACTTTTGTTTTGGAGATGCTAATCTTCATACCATAGTCGTTACATTTCTGATCTAGCTCTGAAATATTACTTTGCAAACTTTCAATCGAATCTGCCATCACAACTAAGTCATCCGCATATGCGAGACTGCTTACTTTGTGTTCACCTATCTTAATCTCACCCAGCAAGCCTATTGTTTTCAACATATGATCCATAAATAATATGAACAACAGTGGAGACAGGTTGCAGCCTTGTCTTACCCCTGAAACTACTCTGAACCATGGACTCAATTTACCGTCAACTCTAACTGCTGCCTGACTATCTATGTAAAGACCTTTAATTGCTTGCAAAAGTTTGCCTCCTATTCCATAATCACAGAGAACAGACAATAACTTCCTCTTAGGAACCCGGTCATACGCCTTTTCTAGATCTATATAACATAGATACAATTCCCTGTTCCACTCGTAACACTTCTCCATTATTTGCCGTAAGCTAAAGATCTGGTCCTGACAACCTCTAAGAGGCCTAAACCCACACTGATTTTCATCCAATTTGTCCTCAACTAATACTCGCACTTTCCTTTCAACAATACCTGAGAAGATTTCACCCACAACGCTGATCAAAAAGATACCTCTGTAGTTGTTACAATCTTTTCTGTTTCCATTTTTAAGGTTGGTGTGATTACTGCTTTCGTCCAGTCTGATGGAACCTGTCCCGAATTCCACGCCATTTCAATTATCCTGCGTAGCCATTTAAGACCTGACATTCCACTGTATTTGATGAGTTCCGACTTAATTTCATCCACCCTAGCCGCTTTATTGCACTGCAACCTATTGACCATTTTCTCCACTTCCTCAAATGTGATCCTACTTCCATCATCATTCCTGTCCCATTGTACATCGAAATCTGAAACATTACTGATCGTATTTTCACCTACATGGAGCAACTCTTCAAAATATTCCCTCCATCTGTCCAAAGCATCAACAGGATTCACCAGCAGTTTTCCTGACCTGTCCAAAATACTTGTCATTTCCTTCTTACCTCCCTTTCGAAGACTGCTAATTACACTCCAGAATGTTTTTCCAGCAGCTTGACCCAAGGTCTCCAACCTGTTTCGAAAGTCTTCCCAAGATTTCTTCTTGGATGCTGTAATTATCTGTTTGGCTTTGTTTCTTTCTTCAACATAACTTTCTCTGTCTACCTGAGATCTAGTATGTAGCCATTTTTGATATGCCTTCTTTTTCCTTTTACAGGCTGCCTTGACTGTCTCATTGCACCAAGCTGTTTGCTTCATCCTACCTTTACACACTACTGTTCCCAAGACATTCTTTGGCCACTTCTAGTACCGTGTCCCTGTACCTTGTCCATTCCTTTTCCAGTGACTGCAGTTGACTACATTCAACTAACTGGTACGTTTCTGAGGTCACTGTTATATACTTGTGTCTGATTTCCTTATCCTGAAGTTTCTCCACTCTTATCCTCCTACACAAGGACCTGACCTCCTGCACTTTCGGCCTCACAATCCCAATTTCACTGCAGATTAAATAGTGATCAGTGTCATCAAAGAATCCCCTGAATACACGTGTGTCCTTCACAGCCTTCCTGAATTCCTGATCTGTTGTTATATAGTCAATGACAGATCTGGTTCCCCTGCCTTCCCAAGTATACCGGTGAATGTTCTTATGTTTAAAAAAGGAGTTTGTGATTACTAAGCCCATACTGGCACAGAAATCCAAGAGTTGTTTCCTGTTCCTGTTCGCCTCCATATCCTCTCCAAATTTACCCATAACCTTTTCATAACCTTCTGTTTGATTTCCAATCCTGGCATTAAAATCACCCATGAGCAGAACCCTGTCCTTGTCCTTTGCTCTGACAACTACATCACTGAGTGCGTCATAAAAACTATCCATCTTATCTTGGTCTGTCCCTTCACAATGCGAATATACGAGGTGCGGCTAGAAAAAAACCGGACTGATGCTGGAAAAAACATTTATTTACAATTATTTACAATTTCATGTTATCTCCTTCAATGTACTCTCCTCCTCGGTCTCTACACCGCTCCATACGAATTTTCCACTGTTCATAGCAATGCTGCAGATCATTTTCGGTAAGTCCATACATTACTTCCGTCGCTTTTTCTTTTACTGCTTCAACAGTCTCAAATCTAGTTCCTTTCAAAGCTGACTTGACTTTAGGGAAAAGAAAAAAGTCACAGGGGGCCAAATCAGGTGAGTAGGGTGGATGATCTAAGATGGGAATGCTGTGTTTTGCCAAAAACGTCTTCACTGACAACGCACTGTGAGCTGGGGCATTGTCTTGGTGAAGGATCCATGACTTTTTTCTCCACAAATCGTTCCGTTTTCTCCGTACTCGCTCACGTAGGGTAGCCAGGACGCTAATGTAGTAATGCTGATTCACTGTTTGTCCCTCTGGTACCCAATCAATGTGCACAATCCCTATGATGTCAAAAAAACAATCATCATTGCCTTGAATTTCGATTTTGACATTCGTGCTTTTTTTTGTCGTGGAGAACCAGGAGTTTTCCAATGCATCGATTGGCGTTTAGTTTCGGGATCGTAAGTAAAAAACCACGATTCATCGCAAGTAATAACATTTTGTAAGAAGGTGGGATCACTTTCAATGTTTTCCAGGATGTCAGAACAAATCATTCTTCAGCGTTCCTTCTGTTCAATTGTGAGACACTTTGGAACCATTTTTGAACACACTTTGTTCATGTTGAAACTTTCATGAAGAATCTGCTTAACACTTTCCTTGTCAACTCCTGTTAACTCAGACACTGCTCTGATTGTTAAACGGCGATCTTGTCGAACAAGTTTACCGATTTTTTCAATGTTTGCATCAGTTTTTGCTGACAATGGTCTGCCAGTGCGAGTGTCATCACTGGTGTCTTCGCGGCCATCTTTAAATCGTTTAAACCACTCAAACACTTGTGTTCGCGATAAACAATCATCGCCGTACACTTGTTGTAACATTACAAACGTTTCACTTGCAGATTTTCCTAGTTTGAAACAAAATTTGATTTTAACACGCTGTTCTTTCTGTACACTCAACATTTTCCGACGCACAGACAAAACGTCAACTACTTAAAACAGACGCCACGGGCAGACTGAGTGCAGGAGGCAGATGAAACTCGAGCAGTAGGCGGAGCGAGAGTCACGTGACAGGCCACGCGACTTTCAGCCTTATTGCATTCGTTTTATTGTTTCACCAGTACTAGTCCGGTTTTTTTCTAGCCACACCTCGTACTGACACAATCCTAATTTTCTTGCTAGATACTGTCAAATCTATCGTTCGTTTACATACCTTATTGCGAATACGCTGGGTTCTATTTCTTTCCTGATGAAAAGCCCTACATCCCATTGTGCTATTCCTGCTTTGACTCCTGACAGGTAGACCTTGTATTCTCCCACTTCCTCTTCTTTCTCACCCCTTACCTGAATGTCACTAACAGCTAAAACGTCCAACCCCATCTTACTTGCAGCCTCTGCCAGCTCTACCTTCTTACCAGAGTAGCCCCCATTGATATTAATAGCTCCCCATCTCGTTACCATTGGTTTGCCGAGTCGTATCTTAGGAGTCCCTGGTTTGTTAATTAGAGGTGGGACTCTGTCACCTCCAAAGGTCCGAGGCATTTTGCCCTGATTGTTGCCAGCGTCATATTTATAGTACCAGGGAAGCAGGTTGCTAGCCTTACTTGCCCCGGGTCCCATTGAGTTTTATCCCTAACGGTTGAGGGGCTAACCGGTGGATTTGGTAGTCTTTGCCGTCTGAGCACAAAGGTGGCCACGACTCGGAATATGTCCGAGATGCCCAGCCTTATTCCAAAGTAACTGGTATCCCGACTGTCAGGACCACTTACTTGGCCAGTCATACGTTGCCCGTCGTTCATGAACTAGGACATGATACCAGGAACCCACACCATGAACCACAAAATACACTACTGGCCATTAAAATTGCTACACCAAGAAGAAATGCAGATGGTAAACGGGTATTCATTGGACAAATATATTATACTAGAACTGACATCTGATTACATTTTCACGCAATTTGGGTGCTTAGATACTGAGAAGTCAGTACCCGGAACGACCACCTCTGGCCGTAATAACGGCCTTGATACGCGTGGGCATTGAGTCAAACAGAGCTTGGATGGCGTGTATAGGTACAGCCGTCCATGAAGCTTCAACACGATACCACAGTTCATCCAGAGTAGTGACTGGCGTATTGTGACGAGCCAGTTGCTCGGCCACCATTGACCAGACGTTTTCAATTGGTGAGAGATCTGGAGAATGTGCTGGCCAGTGCACCAGTCGAACATTTTCTGTATCCAGAAAGGCCCGCACAGGACCTGCAACACGCGGTCGTGCATTATCCTGCTGAAATGTAGGGTTTCGTAGGAATCCAATGAAGGGTAGAGCCTCGGGTCGTAAAACATCTGAACTATAATGTCCACTGTTCAAAGTGCCGTCAATGCGAACAAGAGGTGACCGAGACGTGTAACCAATGGCACCCCACACCATCACGTCGGGTGATCCGCGTTCACCGCGATGTCGTCAAACACGGATGCGACCATCATGATGCTGTGAACAGAACTTGGATTCATCCGAAAAAATGACGTTTTGCCATTCGTGCACCCAGGTTCGTCGTTGAGTACACCATCGCAGGCGCTCCTGTCTGTGATGCAGCGTCAAGGGTAACCGCAGCCATGGTCTCCGAGCTGATAGTCCATGCTTCTGCAAAAGTCGTTCAACTGTTCGTGCAGATGGTTGTTGTCTTGCAAACGTCCCCATCTGTTGACTCAGGGATCGAGGCGTGGCTGCACGATCCGTTACAGCCATGCGGATAAGATGCCTGTCATCTCGACTGCTAGTGATGCGAGGCCGTCGGGATCCAGCACGGCGTTCGCTGTTACCTTCCTGAACCCACCGATTCCATATTCTGCTAACAGTCATTGGATCTCGACCAATACGAGCGGCAATGTCGTGATACGATAAACCGAAATCGCGATAGGCTACAATCCGAACTTTATCATGTTCGGAAACGAGATGGTACGCATTTCTCCTCCTTACACGAGGCATCACAACAACGTTTCACCAGGCAACGCCGGTCAACTGCTGTTTGTGTATGAGAAGTTTGTTGGAAACTTTCCTCATGTCAGCACGTTGTAGGTGTCGCCACCGGCGCCAACCTTGTGTGAATGCTCTGAAAAGCTAGTCATTTGCATTTCACAGCATCTTCTTCCTGTCGGTTAAACTTCGCGTCGGTAGCACGTCATCTTCGTGGTGTAGCAATTTTAATGGACAGTAGTATATCTTATTAGTTTAAACTATTCCTACAGATACGTGTAAGAGGTTAGCTCTTTTAAAGTCTGTATTTATTATAGTCACTGCCTGTTATTAAATGTGTTATGAACTATGTTTTAGATGTCCTGGTGCACATCAGCTAAGCCCATTTTTTCAGGTATCAAGAAGGTTTCTGTTCTTTTATTATTTAAGGTACACTCGACGGTGTGGATTTTCTGCCGACGCCGCTGGCCTTCCTGTTTTCTGTTTAAGTATTCTTATTCGAGTTCAGTACTTTCAGGCACATCTTTACGTAAGTTTAATAAGGTCATTTTGGCTGTTTATTGTATGATTTGTTATTTCCGTACAAAAGCTCTTGTAATTTGACGCTGCTAGACACTGGAGAGAAATAATCAGGGACCTTTCATTAGGCTGTTTGGGTCGCACACTTCTGTTATTGAATGTCGATGATTTTTTGTGGGTCAAGTGATTTCACTGTTGTACCTTTGACATTTATATTTACTCTTCTAGCCGGCCACGGTGACCATGCGGTTCTAGGCGCTGCAGTCCGGAACCACGAGACTGCTACGGTCGCAGGTTCGAATCCTGCCTCGGGCATGGATGTGTGTGATGTCCTTAGGTTAGTTAGGTTTAAGTAGTTCTAAGTTCTAGGGGACTGATGACCTCGGATGTTAAGTCCCATAGTGCTCAGAGCCATTTACTCTTCTGGCGGAATTCATTGTGATTTCTTGTCTCTTATAGCGGAGCTGGCCGTGTTTACTTGTGCGAGGTGGGCGCCGGGAGCGAGCGATTGTGAAGTGCAGCTTGTGTTGACTCGCTGCGCTATAGCTCCGGCGGGTGTTGT
This sequence comes from Schistocerca piceifrons, assembly GCF_021461385.2. NCBI lineage: Eukaryota > Metazoa > Arthropoda > Insecta > Orthoptera > Acrididae > Schistocerca > Schistocerca piceifrons. The sequence continues at coordinate 346,341,658 of NC_060143.1, read as the reverse complement.
AGTCAGCAGTATGTCGTTTTGATTCTAGCCTCCCTTCCTGTGTCTTGCTCAGATATCTAAGTTGATATCTTGACTTATTCCAGCCTAAACTGGTGATCGTTTAATTATTTTGAGGTGCGATCCTTATTTCAGTTAATTCGGGGGTGGGGAGTGCCCGTTCCTTTCTGAGCAATTCTGCAATTGCCCATCAGAGATCGGTTGGGTTTTAAGGAAGAAAGTTTGATGCTTACGTTGTTAAAAGGTTCATATTTTACTTATATTGTAATTGTTTTTCTATTGTTACTCGGGTTAACCGGGTAGCTTCTTGTAATTGATTGTGCTTCCTTGTCAATTATTTCATTGCCAGGATAAACTGAATTATTGATTCGAGTTCTTGCTATTGTCAGTAACTGCTCTAATGACCTTAAACAAATTGTGTTTGAATAATTATTTTATCTATTCGGGGGACTTATCCATTATTTTTTTAAAGGCGTTTTACTCGCCGCTTAGTAAAACCATTGAGCACTTTAACTAGTGTTAAACTAGAATTTTTCTTAAATCTATTTGCTAGCTTATCTTCATGTTGTCTGAAAGTTTTATATGTGTAACTACATTGCCTTGCACCGAGTTTTATTCATTGTGTTTACTGATTGTGTAAGTAGGCTGTTTAGGTTTTTATATTGGCAACGTTACGTAGCGCTCTGTATGAAAATCACTGGCTGTGCTGTGTGCAGTCTGTGGCTAGTTTGCATTGTTGTCCGCCATTGTAGCGTTGGGCAGTTGGCTGTTAACAGCGCGTAGCGTTGAGCAGTTGGAGGTGAGCCCCCAGCAGTGGTGGATGTGGGGAGAGAAATGGCGGAGTTTTGAAATTTGTAAGACTGGATGTCACGAACTGCTATATATATTATGATTTTTCAACACTATTAAGATCCAGTCAATAAGAAATTTATGATCTACTTCCAAGAAAACGAGGGCACATAAATCGAAATTTCCCTTCACAGGAATTGCATAAATAATTTTTTTACGATTTGGTAACTTATCTGCTAGTGTAAGTTCTCGTGATGCATCACTCTAGTGTTAAGATGTGACATAGGTATTAGACATGGTCATTTTTAGTGTAATATTTTTTCTGCTTGAGCTTTGTCATGTTTAGGTATAAGTTCTTTCATTTGCTGCTGCTGTTTGCCAGGCATAGTGTTACTGAATTTGACTTTGTATTACTCTGTTAAGCCTGTTTTACTACTGATTTATTTTTATTGTTTGCTGCACATTGCCTTATATTAGTTGTAATATTGCAATTGCTCTGCTAATTTATTTTAGTGCTGCTTGCTTTGCCAATTGGAATTTTTTTGTCATTGCTGTTTGTGTCAATTTGTTATGTGCTGCTGCATTGCCTCGTCCCTTGGTATATATATATCTGAGCTCAGTAGATTTAAGTTAGCTTAAGAGGGAGTAGACTATATAAGAAACTAACTATAATGAATTGGAAGAAATGCATTGAGAAGCTATAAGAAAATGGTTTGGCAAAAAAAAAGTACTGTACAGTGGAGAAAAATTATTTTTGAAAGAGGATGTGAACAAAATACAGAAAGCATGTTTGGATAGGACTTTTTGGAAATAATGAAGAACGAAGGAAGATCTCCAAGAAGTAAAGAAAGTTTTGTCTGCAAAATACTGCAGTAAAACAAACCCTGTCCTTTCCTTGTGTAAACTCACTATGTGTTTGTGTACTCTTGTGTATTTGTCTTTTTCCTGTCTTTATGTGTTTAGCTAATAAGATTTATGTTGTAGAATTTTTCTGATAATATGTTATTTTCTTTGTAAAGATGTTTAGACATTATTTATTCTGTTCTGTTTTAATGCTCGTGTGTGAAGTTGATGTTTCAAAAGTTATTCTGATCTTTTATGTATGTACTCATGTCATAATTCCTGTAACACTGATGTATATGTTTATTTCTATTCTTTTCTAAAGCCTGTGTTACTACAAATGTTATCTGTATTGTTATGTTCTTTAATGATGTATTTTGTACCTTTGTAATTGTATTCTTATGTTGTAAAATTGTAATTGACACCAGTTCATCATATTATTAACTTGTAAGTTCCATTTCACTGCATACGTTTCTGTTGGTCATAGTATATGGACAATATGTGAGAAGTAGGGACTGTTAGTGTTTGCACGTGTGTTAATAATTCAGCAAGGGACTGGATAACAGCATTGCTGGTACTAAGGACAATTCCAAAAACTTCGTGAGTGCACAAGTGGTGATTATGGACTTGCTATATTGTCCGCAAGACTCTTCGATGGTGATTGTGCACCTGCACAATCGCAGCAGATGGCTGCTGGCCATCTCTACAAGGACTACAGTGAGTCTGCATCTTTGATGACCCACCAGTACCATTATTTCTACAAAGACTGCAGTGGGTCTGCACCTCTGGTGGCCCACTAATACCGTAATCTCTACTAGGACTACAGTGGGTCTACTCTGTGATGACCTACCTACCAATATTCTTCAAAACGTCGACTGACTCTGAGGTGGGTTTGCTCTGTTGTGGCCCATTACCTGTCTGCGTCTCGAGAGTCAGCACTGTCTTTCCGTTGGAAGGACAACACTACTTCTTCAAGACTGCATGGAAATCCACTACCTCTGTGTGCATTTTCTTTTACTGTTCAGACTTTGAGAAAAATACTGCTATTTTACTGTGATGAACGATCAGGACTGTCTTTATGGACTGTGAGAAAATTTGATCTTTTGACCAACATTGCATCAATAAGTGTGTGCATTTGATATCTTTGTTATTGTAATTATGAAAAATTTTATCAAATCTTTATTGGCCACTGCCCAAAACAATTTGTAAATTTTTTTGTGGGGAGCATGGGGGCTATGTAAGTAGGCTGTTTAGGTTTTTATATTGGCAACGTTACGTAGCGCTCAATATGAAAATCACTGGCTGTGCTGTGTGCAGTCTGTGGCTAGTTTGCATTGTTGTCTGCCATTGTAGCGTTGGGCAGTTGGCTGTTAACAGCGCGTAGCGTTGAGCAGTTGGAGGTGAGCCGCCAGCAGTGGTTGGTTTGGTTGGTTTTTTTGGGGGAAGAGACCAAACACCGAGGTCATCGGTCTCATCGGATTAGGGAAGGACAGGGAAGGAAGTCGGCCGTGCCCTTTCAGAGGAACCATCCCAGCATTTGCCTGGAGCGATTTAGGGAAATCACGGAAAACCTAAATTAGGATGGCCGGACGCGGGATTGAACCGTCGTCCTCCCGAATGCGAGTCCAGTGTGCCACCTCGCTCGGTCCAGCAGTGGTGGATGTGGGGAGAGAGATGGCGGAGTTTTGAAATTTGTAAGACTGGATGTCATGAACTGCTATATATATTATGACTATTAAGGTAAATACATTGTTTGTACTCTATTAAAATCTTTCATTTGCTAACTATGCCGATCAGTAGTTAGTGCCTTCCGTAGTTTGAATCTTTTATTTAGCTGGCAGCAGTGGCGCTCGCTGTATTGCAGTAGTTCGAGTAACGAAGATTTTTGTGAGGTAAGTGATTTGTGAAAGGTATAGGTTGATGTTAGTCAGGGCCATTCTTTTGTAGGGATTATTGAAAGTCAGATTGCGTTGCGCTAAAAAATATTGTGTGTCAGTTTAAGCACAGTCTTGTATAATTTTTCTAAGGGGACGTTTCAATTGTTCAAATACTGCTACTTTACCTTGAAGCAAGCTTGCAGATATGTGTGAATAAGTTGTCCTGTCAGATTGTTAACATTCTAGTAATTGATAATAAATGCAGTTATCGTTGTTGGAGAAATGGATGATATGTAATTGGGGCCCAGCCCTTTCACCCTTACCCAGTTTCCTTCTGGTTCTGTATCCTAGGGCAGTCCAAGTAGGTAGTAAATTGATGGCATATGTAATGAGATTCATGTGCCTCTATGGGTAGCAAGTTTATAATCCAATACAATTCTTTCTAACATTCAGAGGGATATTTCGAGCTGGCCGGAGTGGCCGAGCGGTTCTAGGCGCTACAGTCTGGAACCGCGCGACCGCTACGGTCGCAGGTTCGAATCCTGCCTCGGGCGTGCATGTGTGTGATGTCCTTAGGTTAGTTAGGTTTAAGTAGTTCTAAGACTAGGGGACTTATGACCTCAGATGTTAAGTCCGTTAGCGCTCAGAGCCATTTGAATATTTCGATGGTTCAGCAGAAGCCTTACATGCAACCGTCTGTTAATGGGCAGCTGATAGGTCTTGTCAGAATATATTACTGTACTGCAGGTGCCAAGTGCGGTGAAACCTACTGGTGCCTGGTGTGGAGTTTTCCAACACAGCAAAGCCGTTATAAATCGTGTGGAGTGCAAGTCCATACTGCACAATGGGACTGTGATGCATAAGAGAGTGACATTTTATCGTGTTTGATTATGGTATTCATTCATGGAGTGTGATTCAGTCATTGTATACAATCATATGTTTTTTCTGTGTGTGATGTTTTCCTCTGTGTGTATAATAGGTACCTCTGTGTAGTTGTGTTGTCTGTTAGTATTGGTTGGGTATTCGGTGGAGGCTGATTCTGGAAGAGTGTATTTTTAATTATACAGTGTGATTCTGAGCTCACACTTGTAAAGTAATATTTGTCTCTCAATTGGTGCCCACTTTTAATGTCACCTCAACCGAGTAAAATTATACACTACCGTTTGTGGAAATTGCAACACCAAGAAGGAAACGCATGAATTCAATTTATTTGGTACCAGAGGTTAGGTACATGAGAAGTAACAAATGATTACCATTCCAAATCTGTACATGTCCTTTGAGCCCTACTATTCAGTATGCCGTGTGGCCACCGCGCGCTGCAATTAGAGCTGCTATACGCCGTTGCATTGAATCAATAAGGTTCTGAATACGTTCCTGAGGGATTTCCCTTCACTCAGTTTGTATCCGAGCCCACAAATCCGTGACACCAGCTACTGGCGAACCGTGGCGCACCAGGTGCCGACCAACCACATCCCAGACATGTTCGATGGGCGACATGTCTGGCGAATGTGCAGGCCAGGGAAGCAATGGTACCCGTCGCTCTTCGAAGAAGTTCCTCGCAATATCTAGCCGGGCATTGTCCTGTTGAAATGTGGCCTGTGGACATGGCTGAAGCAGGGGCATTACCTCAGGCTCCACAACCTCCGTCAGTTGCTGTTCAAAGTGCCCGCAATACGCACGAGGCGGGATCGGTTGTTATAACCAATGGCGCCTCAAACCATCTGATCTGGTGTTTGTCCGCTAAGCCGCTCCACAATGCAGCCCTCCAGGTTGCGATCACCACGGTACTGCCGGACACGTATGCGACCATCATTGTAGGACGCGTTGAAGCGGGACTCATCCGAAAATATTACATGTTGCCACTCAGCACCCCAGGGACGGTGTTCACATGTCGATTGCAGTAGGAGGAGCTTGTGGTTTCTGGACAATGAAAGCCGACGTAATGGCATGCGTGCAACCAGTCCAACCTGTAGCAGACAGCGACGAACCGTCGATGCAGACAAGATCACACCTGTTGCAGTACTCTAGCAACGAACCAACACTGGATGACGTTGTACGGTCCGTAAGAGCCACACGGGCAAGATGACGGTCATCCCGTGCTGTGGTCATGTTCCGTGGTCCAGTTCCCGTTCGTCGCTGCGTACGACCCTTCCTCTATCCACTGCTTCCACACACGCTTCACTGTCGTAGCAGTATGCCCTGTGCGAGTCGAAATGTCACGGTATGACAACCCCGTTTCCCGGATACCGATCATTCTGTCCCGTTCGAACTTGCTCACACGCCGATATGGCTGCCTTTGACGTCGAGGAGGCATACTGGCACTCACTGTATTGTTTCCACCTTGTGTGACAGCTCTGCACCGACTACACTAGGCGCAACTCCAACCATCTCGGACCGACACGAGAGGGCTCTGCTCGGCCTACGTGTACCCCATCTCGCTGCAAAAAGTATCACCTATTGCTTGCACACCTGTCGCCACTTCCATCAAGTGTGGAGCTATTCGGGTAATTCCTTTTCGGTGTTGCACTTTTCACAAACGGCAGTTAATTTTAGGAATATTTGGATCTGTTTAGAAATAGTTATTATTATTATTATTATTTTGCTGCCTACTTTATGTAAGAAGTACTCCTGGGCAGGATACTGTTTATTCACATTTTCGCTGTAGAGGAGATTCCCGTTGGCTACATGTTCCCGTGTTATAATACCCTACTGGCCATTAAAATTGCTACACGAAGAAGAAATGCAGATGATAAACGGGTATTCATTGGACAAATATATTATACTAGAACTGACATCTGATTAAATTTTCACGCAATTTGGGTGCATAGATCCTGAGAAATCAGTACCCAGAACACCACCTCTGGCCGTAATAACGGCCTTGTTACGCCTGGGCATTGAGTCAAACAGAGCTTGGATGGCGTGTATAGGTACAGCCGTCCATGAAGCTTCAACACGATACCACAGTTCATCCAGAGTAGTGACTGGCGTATTGTGACGAGCCAGTTGCTCGGCCACCATTGACCAGACGTTTTCAATTGGTGAGAGATCTGGAGAATGTGCTGGCCAGTGCACCAGTCGAACATTTTCTGTATCCAGAAAGGCCCGCACAGGACCTGCAACACGCGGTCGTGCATTATCCTGCTGAAATGTAGGGTTTCGTAGGAATCCAATGAAGGGTAGAGCCACGGGTCGTAATACATCTGAAATGTAACGTCCACTGTCCAAATTGTCGTCAATGCGAACAAGAGATGATCGAGACGTGTAACCAATGGCACCCCATACCATCACGCCGGGTGATACGCCCGTACGGCGAAGACGAATACACGCTTCCAATGTGCGTTCACCGCGATGTCGCAAAACACGGATGCGACCATCATGATGATTCATCTGAAAAAACGACGTTTTGCCATTCGTGCACCCAGGTTCGTCGTTGAGTACACCATCGTAGGCGCTCCTGTCTGTGATGCAGTGTCAAGGGTAACCGCAGCCATGGTCTCCGAGCTGATAGTCCATGCTGCTGCAAACGTCGTCGAACCGTTCGTGCAGATGGTTGTTGTCTTTCAAACGTCCCCATCTGTTGACTCAGGGATCGAGACATGGCTGCACGATCCGTTACAGCCATGCGGATAAGATGCCTGTCATCTCGACTGCTAGTGATACGAGGCCGATGGGATGCAGCACGGGGCTCCGTATTACCCACCTGAACCGACCGATTCCATATTCTGCTAACAGACACTGGATCTCGTCCAACGCGAGCAACAATATCGCGATACGATAAACCGAAAGCGCGATAAGCTACAATCTGACTTTGATCAAAGTGGGAAACGTGATGGTGCGCATTTCTCCTCCTTACACGAGGCATCACAACAACGTTTCACCAGGCAACGCCGGTAAACTGCTGTTTGTGTATGAGAAATCGGTTGGAAACTTTCCTCATGTCAGCACGTTGTAGGTGTCGCCACCAGCGCCAACCTTGCGTAAATGCTCTGAAAAGCTAATCATTTGCATATCACAGCATCTTCTTCCTGTCGGTTAAATTTCGCGTCTGTAGCAAGTCATCTTCGTATTGTAGCAATTTTAGTGGCCAGTAGTGTATATGGTGATACTTGTACAACCCCCACACCAAGTTACACTCCACTCAGTTCCTGCACTGCGACTGGCACCAGAGAGTGGCTGTACTTTGAGCTGCCATTGTGCCCGTAGCCTAACTAGTAGCTCGGTTCAAAATTATGTTTGCTTTCCTTTGTCATGGTGCAGTTATGGCCGCTAGGGACATGACAGGCACTGCGTGTTTAGACAAGAAATAATTGGCCTATGAGATGTCCATTCGAGGATGGACCCCTACAAGTACGGTGACCGAGGTTTCCAAAAGCTTTGACAGGTGATAAGGAAGCTGTTTGCAGTTCATACGTTGGTTGTGTATATGTGTAAGTAAGAACACTGAAAATATCTAGTGGGCTCTCATGGATGCCAGACTTAACAGCTACTTAAATTTGGTCGTAGAAGAGTTATTCGTTGTGACTTTCACGTACAAGGTGCGACAATTAAGTAATGAGACTGATGTGAAAATAATGTTGCTTACCGTTTTAGTAGAGTATAATGTTTTTCCTCCAAAGTAGTTCCCTTCTGATTGCACACACATTTTCCAGCGCTTCTGCTATTGATGATAACATTTCTGGAACTCATCTTCTGTAATATCCTCCAAGAACCTCGTCACAGCTTTTTGGACATCTTGTGTTGTTTGACTCTTGGAAATAGAAAAAAAGTCGCACGGAGCGATATCTGGTGAAAAAGAGGGATGTGGTAGTACTGAAATTTGTTTGAGGTTAAAAATTGCTGTACTGACAGAGCAGTATGGGATGGCGCATTATCGTGATGCAGAATCCAATTATCAGCAATGTTGGCACGGACAAAAAGCACTCTTTTACAAAGTCTTTTTAAAATTTCTTTGTCGTAATATTGGTTAACTGTTTGTGCAGGAGGCACCCATTTTTTATGAACAATTCCCTTGGAATCAAGGAAGCACACAAGCATGCATTTCACTTTTGACTTTGACATGGGAGCTTTTTTGGTCTGGGTGATCCCTTTGAGCACCTTTGCGAACTTTGGCGTTTTGTTTCTCGATCACCAGTGATAACACAGCTCAACAATTTTGGACTGGTTTCCTTTTACTCTAACAGATCGGCTGCTACACTTTTTCATGTTTCTCACTGTTGTTGTATGAGATTTTTGGGGACCATTTTTGCACAAATCTTTCTCATACCAAGATTTTCAGTTACTATTAGACGAACCGTTTGTCGATTGATGTTCAGTTCTTCTGCAATCATTTTCACGGATAATCTTCGATCAGATCGTACGAGTTCACACACCCTGGCCAAGTTGACATCCGTCCGTGAGGTTGTTGGACGTTCACTGCGGTCTTCATCTTCAACATTCGTTCTGCCTTCACTAAACATTTTATGCCAATGAAAAACTTGAGCTCTTGACATAACCTACTCTCCAAAAACCTTCTGAAGCTTACCGTAAGTTGTCATTGCGTTTTCGCCCAATGTAACGCAAAAATAAATGGCATACCGTTGCGCAGTATTATGTGGTTCCATTTCCGTGTCGAGAGACACAAACATGTGTTAACTTATTACAGCACAACTCACGACTGAGCAGTTGCATCGATGTGCCGCTTGGACTAGAAGCAGCTTATAGACCAAGGTCAAAGATATTGTGTCTATGCAAGCCTGCAGGGTTGCCACATCTTACAAAGAAAATCAATCTCATTACTTTATTGTCGCACCTCGTATGCCTTGTTTCGTAAAGCATTAGAGTGTGGGGCAGACCCAAAACGAATCCATGCAACAAGTTAATGACCATTCATCTGGAAGAATTTGTATGTAATCCGGGGTTTTGGTGGGAAGCCTTATGATTAGAAATATTTAACGTTCTCATATCGCCAACTACCGTCGATGAAAAGTTTATCAGTGAAGCAGATTCGACGCAAATACCTATGTGTTGAGTGCCTTAACGACTTCGGCTACAGAGACCTCTGTCTATAGTTCTGCAACACTTCGCGTGTGTGTACGTGGGCGCGCTCGCGTGTTTGTGTGTGTGTTTTAAGAACGGGCATCCAACAGTACAACAAATCCCTGTGGAAATATTTCCCATTTAGAACAACTCGATGGGGCTTTTGTTACTAACAGAAAATATTAGCTAGAACACCTCTATTTGGCTATTATTACTGAAAGAGTCAGAGACAGAAGCAAAACTTCGACAAGGTTCGGTCGTATTTTGTTCTAAGAATTGGTTACCACGAGCGCTCGGTCAGAAAATTTTAATTCCTTTCTCTTGCGATCAGCATGTGCGGTACCATTCCATTCGCTGTTAATTATGGAGCGAGGTGGGGAGGTAAGCTTTGTTTCTTCATCGGCACTCTCAAAATAGCCCTCAAAGCGTAAATATCGCATCTAATGGGATTAGGAATCGATGTGGTAGGCTTAAGCGGCCATACGTGATCATTTGTATCCAACATCTAAGACTGCCGTGTCAACCGAACTTCTTCACCTGTCTTGTGAAATTTGCAGATTGTAACAGGGTATCCAGATCTGAGCTGAGGGCAACTCATTAGTCATCGTAGGGGAAGAGACGAAAGACACAAAGCTCGATCTCTTACAAATACTTTGAAGACTTTGTACCAAGTGTAACAAAATTTCTAAAAAAAGGTTTACCTCTGAATGCCATACTATCAATTGACAAAGTTGCAGCTGGCCGCGGTGGCCGAGAGGCTCTAGGTGCTTCAGTTCGGAACCGCACTGCTGCTACGGTCGCAGGTTCGAATCCTGCCTCGGGCATTGATGTGTGTGGTGTCCTTAGGTTAGTTAGGTTAGAGTAGTTGTAAGTCTAGGGGACAGATGAACTCAGATGTTAAGTCCCATATTGCTTAAAGCCATCTGAACCATTTTTTTTGACAATGTTCCGTATAGAAGACCTGGTCACTGGCGTCAGTAGTGTGAAACTTCTATCTCCCGTCGTAATACCACTGCTGCAGCAAATGAACCAATTCTAGAAAATATTAACTGCGTGTATAAGGAACAGCTACTGAATAAGGGTACTTAATAAGAGAGGGAAAATCATATGACAATATTTCTGAAATTTATATATTTTAAAGACGTCATTTATATGATTGTGTCTACGTAGGATCATGATGCGGAATCAACAATCGAAGTCCTGGAGAAGTCTGTTGCGAGCTGTTTGCGAACAACACAGATGCACATTGAATAAAGAAACTGGTGTCAATGACGACACTTTGGAGTTTGTTGAAGCATTTGCAAACATTCCAGGATGTTCAGAAATCGGTGTTAATGAAATAAATCACTGGCTGTGAAACGTTAAGGACGCTGACGGAGGATGAAAATATCATCGTTTGATCGTCTTCAGAGAATGATGATAGTGATGATGAATTAGCTGATGAAGATAGAGCTCAATCTGAAGACATTATTACATATATATGGGCAGCAACCCAGTTGGGCAAATCAGTGGTTAACTTGGAACGCCAGGAGAAAAGATTTAGGGCGAAATAACACTGGTAAAACGCCTGCGTGATAGTGCTGCACATAAACGACATACGAATCTCCCTAAAAGAATGAAAACAAAAATAAACTCATTGATTATTTCATTGTATAAAACTCACTCTTTTTTCAGTAATGTTCGTAATTTGTGTGAAAAATAACATAGTCTTTATGTATTTACGTGAGAATAAATATAACGTGTATGTTTATGGCATTTAAACAATGTCACTCTAATTTTCTTTTTCTGGTTTTCCGAGTTTTACAGGTAATCAACATGTTCCACGTGGTCCAGATAATGGAGATTCCGATGTAATCTGAAAGATGGTGAGTATCTGGACCACTGGTTACCTTACTCTTCCCACTTAGTGAAAGGAAGAGAGAGCATTCTGGTCACTTTGTCAGTTTCAGCTTATGGATGCCTCCAGAATATAGGGGGCTCTTTCTTCAATTTTGTAGCGGAGAAACCTATTACTCCTTCCCATTTGAATATTATAGTTATTATCTTCAGTTCGGATACTGACTCGATATAGCTCTCCACGCTGGTCTATCCTGTGCAAATCTCTTCATCTTTCAGTAGCTTCTGCAAACTACATCCATTTGAACGTCATTCTACTGAAGGAAATAGTATCGAGGTAGCTGACAGATATATGCTACATAAATTAATAAGAGGCGATTCCCCCTGCTACACAAAACAGAGCAAAACGCTGTTGCAGAAGGAACGAAAAAAGCACGCCACATTTAAAAGAATACAAAATCCCTCAGATCGGCAAAGTATTACAGAAGCTCGAAATATAGCGCAAACTTCAGTGCGAGATGCCTTTAATAGTTTCCATAACGAAACTCTGTCTCGAAATCTGGAAGAAAACCCAAAGAGATTCTAACCAGTGGCGAGACGCAGTCAATAACTTCACTGCGTGGTCACAATGGTGATGTCACCGATGTCAGTGCCACCGAAGAAGGCGAAGTATATCTCCCAGAATTCGAATCTAACCAAATGTGAACATGAGTAACTTAGAAGTAGATACCCTCGGTCTAGCGAAGCAGCTTAAATCACCTAAGAAAGGCACGGTGTCGGGTCTATATTGTGCACAGTCAGGTTCCTTTCAGAGTATGCTGATACAATAGCCACATTCTTAGCAATCACATACAATCGCTCGCTCTTCGAAAGATTTGTACCCAAAGACTGGAAAGTTGCACAGTTCACACCAATATCCAAGAAAAGAAATAGGAGTAAGTCGCTGAATTACGGACCCACATCACTAACGTCGATTTACAGTAGAATTTTGGAACACGTACTTCGTTGGAACATTATGAATTTCCTCGAAGAAAATGATTTATTGACAAATAGGCAGCATGGATTTAGAAAATGTCGTGCTTGTGAAACACAACTAGCCCTTTATTCTCACGAGGTAGTAAGTGGTATCGACAGGGGATGTCAAATTAGTTCCATATTTTTAGGAAGCTTCTTTTAATCAAATTGCATGCCTGTGGAGTATCGTCTCCAGTTGTGCGACTTGATTCGTGATTTCCCGTAGGAAAGGGCACATTTCGTAGTAACTGACTGAAAGCCATCGAGTAAAACAGAAGTAATATCTTCCTCAAGGAAGTGTTACAGGCTCTCTGCTGTCCCTGATTACATAAACGACAAAGGAGGCAATCTGAGTACCCCACTACCGCAGTCCACTTCACCCCTCCGCCGCCCCACACCGTACCACTCTTTCAGGGTTATTGTGCGGTTCGGCCTCGGTGCGTCAGACCACTCGGCTAACCGGGCGAGCAAGACTGCGATTTGCTGCCAGAACACTTTGTAAGTGCAAGAGCTCTACTAAAGAGACTGCTTACATCACGGTTGCCCACTCTCTTCTGGAATACTGCTGTGCTGTGTGGGATCTGCATCAGATGGGACTGACGGTACTCGAAAAAGTTCAGGGAAGGACAACTCGTTTTGTATTTTCACAAAACAGGTGAGATACTACGACGGACATGATACTTGAATTGGGGTAGCAATCATTAAAACGAAGGCGGTACGATATTCTCATGACATTTCAATCACCAACTTTCTCCTCCGATTGCGAAAATATTCTGTTGGCGCTCACTTATATACAGAGACATGATCATCACAATAAAATAAGAGAAATCAGGGCTCGCACAGAAAGATTTAAGTGCTCGTTTCTCCCGCGCGACGTTCGAGAGCGGAACAGTAGAGCAATAGCTTGAAGGCGGTTCGATTAACCTTCTGCCAGGCATTCAATTGTGAAAAGCAGAGTAATCATGTCGATGTAGATGGTATTCATTCCTAGATCTCCCTCTACAAATTTTACCCACCACTCTTCCCTCCACTTCAAACTGACTAATCCTTGTTGTATTATCAACCAATCTCTTCATTAGTCTAAGTTGTACCATTTTTTTTTCCCACTTCCATTCAGTATCACCTCATCAGTTACTCCATCTACTCATCTAACCATCAGCATTTTTCTGTAGCATCACATGCAAACGTTTCTGTTCTCTTCTCGTCGGAATTGCTTACCGTCAACGTTTCACTTTCGTAGGTTTCACTCCGGATATACACCTTCGTAAATGACATACAGTTACATTAGCTGTTAACAAATACCTCTTTTTCACAAATGCTTTTCTTGTTACAGCCAGTCTATATCATCTCTATTTCGGCTATCATCAGTTATTTTGCTGCCCAGACAGAAACATTAATCTACTAATGTTAATGTCTCATTTCTTTAATTCCATTAGCATCACTTTTTTTTAATTAGGCTACATTTCCATTACGCATGTTTTACTTTTGTAGTGTTCATCTTACATCCTCTTTTTCAATACACTTTCCATTCCGTTCAACTGCGCTTCCAAGGCCTTTGCTGTCCTTTGTAAACCGCAATTTTTTATTTCTTCTTCCTGAAGTTTATTTCGCTTACTAAATTTCTACTCGGTTCCCTTCACTGATTACTCAGGTTGCAGACTGAATAACATCGGGTAGAGGCTACAACCTTGTATGGTTTCTGTAAAAGCTACATAAAACCTTTTGTTCCGTATATTTTATCACTGCTGCCTTGAAGATTTCAAAGAGTGTATTCCAGTCAACATTTTCGAAAGATTTCTCTAAATTTTCAAAAGCTATTAATGGACGTTTGTCTTTCTTTAACATATGTTCTTAGACAAGTCGTAAGATCAGTACTGCATCATATGTTCTTACTTTTCTGCAGAACACGAACTGATCTTCCCTGAGGTCGATTTCTATCAGTTTTTCCATTACTCTGTAAATAATTTGTATCTTTGATTTGATGGAATTACATTTTCCTGGAGACATTTGAGTCTCAGCTTTATGTTCGATAAGGATAAAAGCTGAAGTAATAATTAAAATTTGTCTGGGACTTGAACCCAGGTCTCTTCCTTACGAGGAAGATGTGCTAAGCACTACGCCACTGTGGCATTGTAACTGAGACCCCTGCACGGACTACCCTGGCCAAAAGACCTCCCTAACACAAACCTCAGTTGATACCTTCAGCTCATTTTCCCATTTCAAGAATGGGAAAACGGGGTGAGGGCGTGAAGTGAAGTTTGTGTCATGGAGGGCATTGGAGTAGGGTCTGTGCAGAAGTGTAAGGCACAACGCCACAAGCAAGAGACGCAGGTTGAAGACCCCGCCGTGACTCAAATTTTTACTCTTTACTTCTGGTTCTATCCTTAATTCGTATCAGTATTTTGCATCCATCATTTATGAAATCTATATTTCAATAATATTCACATCTGTCAGCACCTGATTTCTTTGGAACTGAAATTATTCAGTTCATGAAATAAGAGGACGTCTGAATTCGCATAACGTAACAAATAATTTGTGGTAACTGCTTGTTGTTGGCAACATTACTTCCATTAGGAATGCGGCTGTAACTGTAACCGTACGGCGCGGGCGCCGCATTAGCTGGCCGTGTTGTATTAAGCAGAGGTGACCCGCATACGGGCGGCCGCTGGATCCCATTAGCAGGCCGGTAATGGGCAATACACAGCTGATGCATGGCGCCTGATAATTAACGCGCGGCTGGCTCTGGACCACGCAAGTGTTCCGCAACCACACTAGAGCAACACTGCCACTCACTGGGAGATTTGTTTTATTTCTTATCGTCTTTCACCATCTGAGACGTTTGCACGCACTGATAGGAGTTCAGACCAGTTTCCCCTCATTTCATCTCGCATATGTCTACATTGTGTTGTTATTGGTACAAATGAAACGGGAGACTATAGGACAATGAAACAAACAAATAATCCTAAGTCCCCGATACGACGTACGAGGAGCGTTCAGTAACTAATGCTACACATTTTTCTCGCAGTGAGTTTCGGTTGATTAAATGTGAAATTTGTTGTGGGACCTCGTGAAATATTCCTGATTCAGCCCCTATAGTTTCACGAAGTAGATTCTGTAGGAATCAACATGGATTCGGCCGGCCGGAGTGGCCGTGCGGTTCTGGGCGCTACAGTCTGGAACCGAGCGACCGCTATGGTCGCAGGTTCGAATCCTGCCTCGGGCATGGATGTGTGTGGTGTCCATAGGATAGTTAGGTTTAATTAGTTCTAAGTTCTAGGTGACTGATGACCTCAGAAGTCACATAGTGCTCAGAGCCAACATGGATTCCGGAAACAGCGATCGTGTGAGACCCAACTCGCTTTATTTGTTCATGAGACCCAGAAATTATTAGATACAGGCTCCCAGGTAGAAGCCATTTTCCTTGACTTCCGGAAGGCGTTCGATACAGTTCCGCACTGTCGCCTGATAAACAAAGTAAGAGCCTACGGAATATCAGACCAGCTGTGCGGCTGGATTGAAGATTTTTTAGCAAACAGAACACAGCATGTTGTTCTCAACGGAGAGACGTCTACAGACGTTAAAGTAACCTCTGGCGTGCCACAGAGGAGTGTTATGGGACCATTGCTTTCCACAATATATATAAATGACCTAGTAGATATTGTCGGAAGTTCCATGCGGCTTTTCGCGGATGATGCTGTAGTATACAGAGAAATTGCAGCATTAGAAAATTGCAGCGAAATGCAGGAAGCTCTGCAGCGGATAGGCACTTGGTGCAGGGAGTGGCAACTGACCCTTAACATACACAAATGTAATGTATTGCGAATACATAAAAAGAAGGATCCTTTATTGTATGATTATATGATAGCGGAACAAACACTGGTAGCAGTTACTTCTGTAAAATAAAATATAGAACGATTTGAAGTGGAATGACCATATAAAATTAATTGTTGGTAAGGCGGGTACCAGGTTGAGATTCATTGGGAGAGTCCTTAGAAAATGTAGTCCATCAACAAAGGAGGTGGCTTACAAAACACTCGTTCGACCTATTCTTGAGTATTGCTCATCAGTGTGGGATCCGTACCAGGTCGGGTTGACAGAGGAGATAGAGAAGATCCAAAGAAGAGCGGCGCGTTTCGTCACAGGGTTATTTGGTAAACGTGATAGCGTTACGGAGATGTTTACCAAACTCAAGTGGCAGACTGTGCAAGAGAGGCGCTCTGCATCGCGGTGTAGTTTGCTGTCCAGGTTTCGAGAGGGTGCGTTTCTGGATGAGGTATCGAATATATTGCTTCCCCCTACTTATACCTCCCGAGGAGATCACGAATGTAAAATAAGAGAGATTCGAGGCTTTCCGGCAGTCGTTCTTCCCGCGAACCATACGCGACTGGAACAGAAAAGGGAGGTAATGACAGTGGCACGTAAAGTGCCCTCCACCACACACCTTTGGGAGGCTTGCGGGGTATAAATGTAGATGTAGATGAAGTTCTGAATGCCGACGGCGCTATACGTTACTTTCAAAACGGCGTCTGTAACGGAGGTACGTTCCAAGCAGAAAGCTGTCATTGAGTTTCTTTTGGCGGAAAACCAGAGCACGGCAGATATTTATAAGCTCTCGCACAATGTCTACGGAGACCTGGAAGACAACAAAAGCACGGTGAATCGTTGAGCGAAGCGTCAGTCATCATCGTCGCAAGGTCGCACAGATCTCTCCGATCTCCCGCGCGCTGGTTGGCGCCACAAAGCTGTGACTCTTGCAGTGTTGGACTGTGCGGACAGTTGCATTCGAAGTGATCAACGGATCACAACCAGACACCTCGCTGCTCAACTGGACATCTCCTTTGGTAGAGTGGACACACTCGACTACCAGTTAGGATGATCAAAGTTGTGTAACCGCTGAATTCCGCCCCCAAACAGAAGACCATAATGAGTAAAGAAGGACCATATGTTACGAGGCAGATCGTCACATTTTTTTGTCGGACGTCGTCACAGGCGATGAAACATGGGTTCAATGTCATTGGACTGTTTCTCCTCAACCATCCTCCAGTCCGGATCTCGCTCCTTCCCACAACCATCTGTTTGGCCCAATGAATGATGCCCTCCACTGGATGCAGTACATGGATGATGGGTAGGTTATTATGCAGCAAGAAGTTGGCTCCGACGTCGAACAGTAGAGTGGTGCCACGCTGACGTACAGGCCCTCCAAGTAAGGTGAACAGAGACTATATTAAATAATAGGATTTTATGCCAAAAGAGTGGGGGAATAATTTGGTGTATTGAAATACTACATAAAAACAACCTGCTTTCAGAGAGCAAATGTACCGCATTACTTCTTGAACCCTCTCGTATTGCGACTCAGTACATTAACACCTTATAACAGTCACCGAGGTTCCAAACTGCAAACGTACACTTCAGGACAAAGACATTACGACAAGTGTTCCACATGATAACTGTTCATGTGAAAGCAGGCTTCATTTCATCTCCTCATCGATGCACATACAGGTATGAAAATCACAGTTGCACTCCACAGTGCGTTCCCCGAGTTCACCAACACTGTCAACAGGACTGAAATACACTGAAAGACGTGCACTTCACTCACCATTCAGTGCTCCTATTTCATATTTCTAATCCCAGCATTCTGGTATTCGGTAATATAATAATTCAGGCCCTGTTAATAATTTCTATGGGTTGCCTAATTTATTTGACGATGTTTACAGTTTGCCTAGCACTGATCTGTGAGAGGAGCTTGGCACTAGGAATTTTCTTTATTTATGTGCGAAGGCAGCAGTCTTCCTAGCAGTCATAATGGCTTCCCGTTTCCCATACTTTTTCCGATCGCCAGGGTAGCACGTGGTGTCGTTTGAACGTTCAGTAGAGGCCAAAGTTTCTCCTGTTCTCAGTTCCCCAACCTGCCTTACCAACATTGTAACTGCTATTTCTGATCGATTTTAACGTCGCGAGGTCGCCCCCCTGTGAGATTCCGGCCCTCTGATTGGCCAGTTCAGGTGGTCGCCCGTTTTTCGCGGGTAGGCGCCAACTGCCCTCCGCGGGTGGACATGGACAAAGGGGCAGTAAGGCAGTTCTAGTGTGACCGTGCCAGAGACTGGACATGCTGCTTCCAGAAGATGAAGTTCCGGTAAGCATGAGCGCCGACGTGTACTGTAGCTTCACGCCTTGCGGCCCAGAGGGAACCTCATAGGTCATTTTACTGATGTGCGTCTCTTAAATTACGGTTTACGCAATTTTTCCGGGTTATAAGACAGTAGGTTTTCCTTGTACAATTGGGCATAATGTGTGCGTGGTGTTGGTTAGTCACAGTAGCTCGCAGTTCGGCACTAAAGTGTATACTTCCATGCTCACTTTTCCGCTTCGTCTGGCAGTAGCTCTTTCAGTTCTCCCGTGCAAAATTTGACTCAGAATTTAGGTCTTCCTAGCTTGGAAACTTGTGCCCTTTGTCGTACGCCCCGTGGTGAGCGTCTGGCGCCCCTTCATGTTTCGTTAACGTAGTCGAACTGCGAGCCAAAGTTATCTAGTATCGCCTGTATGAATAGTTTCGCGTCTTGCTGCTTTTATTCCATTAGTACAGGAGGCTTCCTAGCGGTTCACCCCCAGTAGCATCTTTCTTAGTCTTTGGTTGATTCATGGTGGTTGTCGTTGCACGCCTGAAACCACTTCCATTAGTAAACTGAACTCCATTTGATAATACGGCGCTCGTTCGTAAAATTCCTTTTCTCCTGCTATCGCAGCTTATTATGAACGTACGTTGGGGCAGGCTGCTAAACTCAGTTCTTTCTTCCCCCATCCCCATTTGATTGTATGATTGTTCAATATTCAACTGTTAAATAAATGAGTCCTTTAATCTTTACATTCTCCCTTTCATTACGTAAAATCACCCCTAGTGTCAGAGTAGAAAAATGCGGAATTATATCGGTTACTATAAGGTCGTGCAGGTCTCACGTCTTTAATGATAGGATAAAGATTCAATATCGCGCTCCTGGCACGATCATTGCACGCGTGGTACCGATAACAGCAATAATAATTTTCAGTTATCCCCCATTGATAAAGTGGGAAGTGTTCACGGCTCAGTGTGAGTGCGTGAGCACTAAATCCACTTGATGTGGTGGAAGTAATGGCCTCTGTTTTTCCTTGCTGGTTTAGAAAAAATATCAAAATTACAGCCCCTACAGCAAGGGACAGTAACCTGTAAAATGAAAGCGAGTCACCGCTTTTAACACCCTAGCTTATAATAACCCTCAGTAAAAAAAATGTAAAGGGTTCAAGTCGGGGGACCTGTGAAGCCATGGTATTGGCGAGCGACGACCCATACACGTGTCAAAGATTGGTGTTACGTATTTCCAAAAAGCCACATGAAATTGTTTAGGTGCACCATCATGCATGAGCCACGTACGCATCATTCACAATAAGGAAATCATTCAAATATTATTGCGTACGCTTCCGCGACCAGAATCAGTTGACGTAAAAGTTTTCTAAATATCAAACCGCGGCGTAACGTAGAAAACTCCAATTGACAAACCAACGCTTCGGCCAAGGCTACAGCGGCCTTCTTCTGGGTCTACTGATATACTTTATCTGTGCGGAGTCTTTTGTCATTAAGGCTCACTGAGCATGACACTATGTCACAGTTTTAAAACATCGTTATTATGATTGGTCTCTTGAGGTGGAAGGAGCGAAAGGAGTAAATCGGAAGCGTACTCACACGGACTGGTATTAGCACGCCCCCGCCCCCCCCCCCCTCCCACCAGCGCAGAAGAACTTCAGCCGTTCTTGGCTATCCGTGCGCAGCGCCTACGCGATGCTCGAAATATGAGTACAGCATTCGTCGCCAATGTCTTCAACTATAAATCGATCCAAACAGCAATGGCAACAAACAAAAGAGATAGGCAAGAAATCGACAAACTGCAGCCAGCAACGTGCTCATCCCTTTGTGATACTGTCACTAATCTAATTAGTAAAACCTCCACAGGGTTCGTGTCCAGGCTGTCTACTATAGCAGCCGCAAGATCCATGGCGTTCTAGGTTCCACGAATGACTAGATAGACGCTTCAGACACTGTAGTTGTATAGAAGGTGGAATGTCAGTGTGGAGAAGCATACATCGGGGTGACCGGCAGGCTAATAGCAAGGCGCTTACGAGAACATGAGCTACACATTCGTCTGGGGCAGCACAGCAGCTCTGCATTGGTCGAACACTGGCAAGGCTGCGGCAAGGAAATCAGATTTAACGAAACCCGCGCACTGACCAAGCAGGCTGAGGTCATCAGTCCCCTAGAACTTAGAACTCCTTAAACCTAACTATGGACATCGCACACTTCCATGCCCGAGGCAGGATTCGAATCTGCGACCGTAGCGGTCACGCAGTTCCAGACTATAGCGCCTAGAACCCCTCGGCCAACCCGGCCGGCTGTTGGCCAACAGATCAGCTAAAATATCAATCGTACATATTCATTCTCCATGCCACAGATATCATCTTTCGTGTTCTAAAAGCAATTAAGTCCAACAACCACATGCGCTCCGTGCCTCTATTTTTTTCCGTCTATTCTTCAGGCCGGAAGAACACATGGCAATATTTTTTTGTGTGTAAATTCCTAGGGGACCAAACTGCTTACATCATCGGACCCTAGACTTACACACTACTTGAACTAACTTATGCTAAGTACAACACTCACGCACACATACACACACACACACACACACACATGCTCGAGGGAGGTCTCGAACCTCCGGCGGGAGGGGCCGCGCAGTCCGTGACATGACGCCTCAAACCGCGCGGCCACACCGCACGGCACGTGGTGATACAAAGAAGTCGGGATACATGCTGAGTTTAGACAAGATGATGTAGATTGTTTGTTATAATTTCTGTTGCTGCGTCTCTAATGCTCCATTGCAGATCTGTGCTTGATCGCGAATTTACCCTATCTTCTCGAGTGTGGCCACCACGTGTATCGTAGGCTTGATTTACAGACGATAAACGTGCTTCTAGACCAATAGGTAAGCTGATTTTCAGTCACTTCACATGTTTCACATAGTCTTTTACTATCCATTATTTACGAGTATTTCACTACATATTGCCATACCCCTGTCCAATCTCCCAGCTCGTCCGCATAGATTAAGATTAGAACAATAGCGGTAAGTGAATGGTACACGGCACTAGACTCCTTGATCGCATGATAGCATTGTATGCAGTGCATATATGTTATCAAAAAAGAGTCCAGGCTAGTTCTTGAAACCTATAGTTACGTTTTCGTGGAAGTCCTGAATCACTGGTAAACGAACAAATACATGTACTCAGTCTCTGTTACCATATCTACAGCTGGTCATTTAATTTGCATTGCCACGGAGGCGGCATGCAAGAAACGTCATATTGGAGTGAAATGTATTATATTTCTCAAGGAGCGAGGCAACAGTGTCCATCACCCACATTATTTAATATACACACTGGTTTGCAAAACTTAAAAATGAAAGTGCTTTCCGCATGATGTATCACTGCCAGGTAACATACCTCGATGGAATTTTGACTACACGTAGAAAGAACAGTTACAGTATAGTACAAAAAGTAGCTGAAAGAAATGCGGAGTGAGACGAACAGAAATGACACTTTTATTGAAAGGCAATAATTGCACTGAAATCACCACTATTCATTATAAAAGGTGAGGTATGATTGTTAATGGGGTATGTGATCACCACTGACGACAATGCGTGCTCTGCAGTGTGATCCCGTCGTGGCCACAAAGTTGGTACGGAGTTATAGTGGTAGTTCAATCTATTCCTCCTGCAGTGCTGTTGATAACTGCCGATTCGCCGTAGGTGGATGAGGACGTACTACAATACGTCCCCCAGAACATCCCACAAGTGCTTGATGGGATATAAGTCGAAGGAATTGGCGGGGCCACCCCATTCACCGAACACCCTCTCGTTCCATGATCTCCTCCTCTCGCCCAATGACATCCATAAAAACAATTTCAGAGCCGAGTGCACCCCTGAAAAGGTGCGCATAGGAATGAATACAGTGCCACAATCACGTTGACCGGTGAATGCACCGTGCTCAAAGACTTGGAGGTCGTATGCCCATGTAACACTATGCCTCTCTCCACCATTTCACCTGGAGCATGCATTCCTTTTTACTGTTCCTTGCCACATTACTGTACGCTAAACACTGTCGAACATGATTGTTTCGGTGGTCCAGGTGTTATGGTGTGGGGAAGCACTACCGTCCTCTTGACTATGGGACTAAAACACTACTACAGGGAGGACATACCCACTTGCCTGATGTATTCGCATATGTGTGTTCAGTTATTAGAACCTACACTGTCATATGTCTTTTACCTCCGTCAAGTGGGTGTAGCTCCCTTGCAACGTATTGCCGGCCATACGTCCACATAACCGTTTTTGCTCGTTATCCTCTCTGGGATCGTTTCTTGCGGCGTGTTTCCATTTAGTAAAATCGCCTTGTATACCTGGATGCTTCGCAACAATCTTACGGTTTATGGAGAAGGCTACGTGCTGCACTGGAACCATTTCCTCGCCTTCCTGCACCATTCGCAAAAGGTGTACAAGAAAAAACAAGTCGATACTACTGTGTATACTTCGTCTTTTCCTTCCTCTTACACTCCTGTTACACGAGGTCGGTTTTCCAAACCTCGAGCTGTTATTCCTTCGTTGGTATGCATCTTGCTCGACCAGATTCTCCACTTCCTTCAGTCAGCTGTCAATCACTTAGTTATTGTAAAGCTTTCTCTTCACGACACTGTCATCTGCTCCAAGTAAGACAGGGCTGTGCCACTTCAGTCTGGATTATGTAATCTTATTCGCAATGTGTGCTGTTATCAAACAACTCCTTATACGATTATATTCATTACAGATCTTATCATTGCCATCGTAACATGCGCATCTCTGCTGATTGCAGTTTCAGTTCATGCTTGTTTTTCACAGCACCTTCCTGACTGACACAGACCATTGTTAGTCTAATATTTGTTTCGTACACTTTTGGCTTTAGTTTTTCTGTAACATAAGATTCCACAACACGTGCGCCAATTTTTTCCAAGGTGTTACCCAACGTGCAGCATCTACTACTAGAGCTCAAACGTCTGGCATTACTGATCTAGGTATCTGAATTGTCAATCTTTAGTAATTTGGTTCCTTCGAGCGAGGTACTGTCACTGAGAAAGCTGCGTCTAGCGGCGTCAAAGTGGCACAGCATCAGTTTTATTTTAGTAATAATGATATGCATGCCTCTCGAAGAATGCTCCGAAAGTGGCACAAAAAGTTTTACAGATTCTTCAAAAAGTTTATTTAAAAAAATAAGAAACGCTTTTCGTCCACTCGACGAATAATAATACGAGATCCACTGGCGGCAGCGTGGCGGCGCAGGGCGCTGTCCGTAGCGGTGGCGGCTGGTCGGGGGTGGAGATGGCGACGTCGGCATGGAGCTGATGTTCCAACTACAGTTCTGGGCGGACTGAACTGCCGCTCGATTTTTTTTCTTCATTGTATTTCTGTTCCCCCACCCCCAGAGGAGGGGCGGTCTGGTAGCAGCGTAATACACCGCTCTGCAGCCCAGAGATAAAGTTAAAACACATAATGAGGAAATACAACAATAAAAAGTGGTGATGAAACGGTAGCTGTTTAAAACTGGTAAATGGCGAAAAAGTTGTGAACATAAAAAACAAAGAGGTCAGATAAGCTGATTAAAAAATTTAGGAAATAGACAGGCACAATTAAAAAGCACGGCGACAATCTGGTTTCTGTTGGCAACACTTTAAAGCGGGGATGTACAGCACTGAACACTCACGAAAACACTGCACTAGTACGAAGCCAAATGGGTATGAGGGAGGGGGGAGGACCCATACAGATGAGGGCGGGAAGAGGGGGAGCCGATGGAGGGAGAGGGCACAGAAAAAGGGGGGAGCAGGGCGCACCTGAGAAAGGAGTGGGGAAGACAGTGTATGGGAAAGAAAAAAAGGACTCGGGGGGCGGGGGGGAGGGAATGGAGTCAAGGAGAGGGTAGATGGAGAAAAAACAGGATGGAAGGGGGAGAGGGAGCCCAGGAAAAGGACAGATGGAGGGTGGGGGAGGTGAGGATCATAGTTGATAAGAGGGATAAATGGAGGGAGAGAGGAAATCATCAAGGGGGAGGGGTAATTGATGGAAGCCACCTTGGGAGAGGAGATGAAGGGTGTAGAGGTGGAAGGCAGGGGGGACACAACACTGAAGGCACGGCAGCAGGTGGGGGTTGGAGAAGAGAGGAGCAACCAGGGGATGAGGGGGATCAAATCGGCAGGAGATGTAGAGGTCGTGGACATGTTCAAGGAAAAGGAGCAGATGGGGGAAAGGAATGAGGTCATAGAGGATCCACGTGGGGGATGGGAGATGTATACGGAAGATGAGGCAGAATGTATGAGGCTCAAGGATCTGGAGGGGCTTGTAGAATTTGGAAGGGGGGGGGGGGGCGGGGGAGGCGGATATCCAGGAAGGATATCAATGATAATGGCCTAAGGCCGAAATTGCAGTCGTGAAATTAAGAAAGTGTTACAGACACTAGCGTAAATATGATGTCTTTTATAAAGTTCTACATGAATGTAGATCCCAGGTATAAAAAGTTCATTAGATGACAGAGGAGCTCAGCTCCCCATGTCTAGCCAGAGAGGAGTTTAAGGAGACGGAGACAGTTGTGGGCCTTGGGTTGGACAGAGCGGAGATGAGTGATCCAGATGAGGTGACGGTCAATGATGAGTCCAAGGTGGGTGAGGGTGGGGGAGAGGCGGACAGGACGAGCGCAGATGGTAAGAGAAAAATCAAGGAGCCAGAAGGAGCGAGGATTGCCTGGTTCTTGGAAGGATTGATTACACCATGTGGCAAAAAGGGCAAGGTGACTCTGGAGAGCCGGCCAAAGTGGCCGTGCGGTTAAAGGCGCTGCAGTCTGGAACCGCAAGACCGCTACGGTCGCAGGTTCGAATCCTGCCTCGGGCATGGATGTTTGTGATGTCCTTAGGTTAGTTAGGTTTAATTAGTTCTAAGTTCTAGGGGACTAATGACCTCAGCAGTTGAGTCCCATAGTGCTCAGAGCCATTTGAACCATTTTTGACTCTGGAGAAGGCGTTGGGACCATTGAAGCGTAGGAGCGAGGGCAAGGAAGGCAGTATCATCAGCATACAGCAGGAGGTGGACCGGAGGAGGGGGAAGGGGAGTTGGGGCATATCTGCTGTGTACAAGAGGTAGAGGAGAAGGGAGAGTCCCTAGGGCACACCCGCCGAGGGGTAGAAGGTGAAGGAATTGGTGTTATGGCTGGTAACATAAGAGGGGTGGCGGGAGAGGAAGGATGCAATCAGACGGACTTAGTTGATAGAAAGGGCGTAGGTCTGGAGTTTGAACAGGAGACCGGGATGCCATACACGGTAGTAGGCCTTTTCGAGGTCTAGGGAACAAAAATGGCGGAACGTCGGGAGTTAAGGGAGAGGAGATGAGATGAGTGATTTGTAGGAGTTGGTCATCGGCAGAGAAGGAAGGTCGAAAGCCAAATTGCGTGTTAGAGAGGACGTGGTGTCGGTGAAGGCGGTGATGGATGCGCCGGGTAAGGATGGATTCCAAAAGTTTGCTGAACACCGAGGTGAGACATATAGGGCGATAGGAAGAGGCATCAGATGAAGGCTTGTTGGATTTGGAGAACATCAGGATACGGGAGGTTTTCCACAGGTCGGGGTAGAAGCCGATCGACTGACATGCGCCGGTCTAAATAGCATCCGGCGACAAGATATTTCCGGATCTATTTTCGGTCACGTGGATTGCGGAAGCAAGTAGGTTCCCGCGACATGTGGCGACCTTGCTTAGGCCACCTACTGGTACACCACAAAATATTTTATATGAATGTGTGGTGTCTGTTCCTTTGGATAGACACCATGCGGTCATATAATTGATTCGCCTCGATTGACAATGAATCCACAACATTCAGTGCGTATGCACACTTACATTCGAGCTCCAGCGGTAATCTAAAATTAGCGAGCATGGAGGAGGTTGCGGATAGGTGTCGCTAGATGGGAGTGTAGTCAGGGGGGGGGGGGGCGTGCCGAGATAGCCCCGCATTTCTGATAAACACTCGTATGTGAGCACCCTTTACTTGTGTTTGTGTTATCGTAAATAAAAAGGTGAACTGATAACCTAAATGTGCTACTGAGCTCAGAGCTACATCACTTACATTGAATTGAAAAGAAACCCATGCATGTGAAAACCTATCTTATTCATAAGCAAAACAGTAATTTCACGCTCAGTAAACTTGATCAGTGATAACTGTTTGAAAAACAAGTAACTTTATAAAATAGAAAACAAACGGAACTGTAATGTCGATCTGTATAAGAACGTAACCTGAAACACGCGAAAATTTTTGCACTGACTTATGTGCCTGGTAAAATAAAGAAACTGACAGAACATGCAATGTGCAAAGGAAACGAAACAATTACGTATTATGAATCTCACCTGCAAAAAAAAGTACTTGCAGAAACAGCAACACAGCAAGACTCCGCAACAGCTTAAAAAATAAATAAATAAAAATAAAAAAATAAAAAACTGCCAGAGACTAACTACAGTTGATCCGGGAAATTGGGTTCATAATCTTGATACAGAATGTCAATGAAACACATGGCTCAACCTTTAAGTTTTGAAATTTCAGTTAGGAAGGAACTCATAAAAAAATTATAGACTCTAATATGAAAATTCATTTAATCTAATAACTTCCATTGTACAGTATATTAACTCAGCTCAATCAATAGAATAATTATCAAAAACTCTATAGTGACGAGGGTGAAATGGACCAATAATACAAGTCTACCAAAATGAAAATAAACTTTTTAGCTCACCAATAACACCTGGCTCTTCATTTCAAAACTTTTTTATGCCAGTATGCTATCCAATCATTGCTCTGAGTTATCATTCCTCCTCGTAATAAATCTGCAACTCACATAGTTCCAATAGTGCGTCCTTGCCTTACGCTGTAGATTAGATTAGTTTTCGTTCCATAGAGCCGTGCTGAAGAGATTCTCGTGGATGTGGAACATGTCATTTTTTTAAGCTGAAATAACAATACTAATAGTATGAATATATACAATACATCATTTGTTTCTATTAAAAAATTCGTCAATGGAGTAGAAGGGGTTGGCCACTAGTAAGTCTTTCAGGCTCCTTTTAAACTGATCTTTACTTGTAACTAAATTTTTTATGTTTACTGGCAAATTATTGAAGATGAGTGTTCCTGAGCAGTGGACCCCTTTTTGAACTAAAGTAAGTCTTTTAAGTCCTTGTGCAGATCATTTTTGTTCCTGGTATTGTATGTATGAACTGAGCTGTTTGTTGAAAAAAGAGATATATTATTTAGGACAAATTTCATTAATGAGTAAATATACTGAGAGGCATAGTTAGTATACCCAGTTCTTTGAAGGGGTTTCTACAGGACGTCCGTGAATTTACTCCACAAATAATACGTATTACACGCTTTTGGACTCTGAAAACTTTTGTTTGACTTGAAGAGTTACTCCAAAATATTATACCATATGACATTGTGGAATGAAAGTAGGCAAAGTATGCAAGCTTTTTCATTTTTATGTCGCCTATGTCTGCTAACACTCGAATTGCAAATACAGATTTGTTAAGGCGTTTCTGCAGTTCTGTGATGTGCTCTTCCCAACTGAATTTATTATCAAGTTGTAATCCCAGGAATTTAAGACTGTCAACCTCTTCTATCTGCTCTTCTTCATATTTTATGCATATGCTGGGTGGAAATCTCTTACAGGTTCTGAATTGCATATAGTGAGTCTTTTCGAAGTTTAATGTCAGTGAGTTGGCTTTAAATCATTTATTAATATCCATGAAAATATCATTAGCAGATCTTTCTAGAACTACACTTGACATACTATTTATTGCAATACTTGTGTCATCTGCAAACAAAACGAAACCTGCTTCTGGCAGTGTAACTGATGAGAGATCATTAATGTACACAAGAAAAAGCAATGGCCCTAAGATGGATCCCTGTGGGACACCACATGTAATTTCTTCCCATTCTGATGATGACTGATGACTTAATTCACTAGTCCCTTGTACTGAAACCCTTTGTTTCCTGTTAGTGAGGTATGACTTGAAGCATTTTGCAGCACTGCCCGTGACACCATAGAATTCTAATTTACTTAAAAGGATGTTGTGGTTCACACAATCAAATGCCTTTGACAAATCACAGAAAATACCTGCTGCTTGTAATTTGTTATTTAATGAATGAAGTACATTTTCACTGTAGGTGTAAATAGCCTTGTCGATATCAGAACCCTTCAGAAATCCAAACTGTGTTCTTGATAATATGTTATTTGTGGTCAGATGGTTGAGCAGCTACCTGTACATTACTTTTTCTAAAATTATTGAGAATGCTGGCAAAAGTGAAATCGGTCTGTAGTTTGATGGTATCTCTTTATCCCCTTTCTTGAATAGAGGCTTAACATCTGCATATTTTAGCCAGTCAGGAAATGTCCCAGTTATAACTGACTGGTTACACCAGTAACTTAGAATTGTACTAAACTCACAAGAACATGCCTTAATTAACTTTGTTGATATTTCATCGTACCCACTAGAGTACTTTGTTTTTAAAGATTTTATTATGGACGTTATTTCTTTTGGTGAAGTGAGTGATATATTCATGTACTTGAAGCTATTTGTGAAGGCTAGTTTCAGATATTCAAGGGCATTATTTACTTACCCTGAAAGTCCCATTCTATCAGTAACGGATATAAAGTACTTGTTAAATAGATTTGCCACACTACGCCCATCAGTTACTAATGTGTCATCTACCCTTAGTGCTATTTGCTCCTGTTCCTTTCTGGTTCTACCAGTCTGCTCTTTCACTGTATCCCATATTGTTTTTATTTTGTTCCCTGACATTGCTATCTTCTTCTCGTAGTGCATTTGTTTAGACGTCTGAATTACTTTTTTTAATGTTTTACAGTATTCCTTGTATTTAGCTAAATCATCAGCATTAGAGCTATTCTTGGTCGACAGATACATTTTCCTTTTTGTCTTACAGGAAATCTTTATTCCTTGTGTAGACTCAACAGAACCCCACCTGCTGCACACTGCAGCTTTCCACTGCTGACTGTCAAACATTCTCCAACTCCACACTGCTGCCATCGCAGACACAATACTATTGCCTAACAACTGTTTCTCTGACCACAAATCTTCAAATAGATCACATTCCTTTACAAATATTAACACATCCAATAACATCATCCAAAAAAAAATAGCCATCTTACACACTGTGTCCGGGTGGTGCAGTGGTTAACGTAACTGCTTTGTAAGCGGGAGATCCCAGGTCTGAGTACCAGTTCAGCACACCTTTTTTTCATTCGTCGCCGCTGATTTCGCATGAAGTCCCGATGCAGCTGATATCGTTAGTTCCTCACCCCTTTCTTTCCTTTCTCCCTCCCCCCCCCCCCCAATTTACATAAACCAGGAAATCTGCTTCTCTGCGAAAAGTGGTTGCCTGACAAGTCGGCAACCCTCGACGCTCAGATGTGTGATGAGTTGCCGAAGGAATAGGTGTAACGTCACGACATGTCACCTCTGTTCACAGCTACAAGATCGCACGAATTGTTCTTCGTCGTATCAGCAACACATCATTTGAAACATAAACAATGGCACCCACGTGGACGCCGCGTTTCTTGTCTTCTGGTAGGAAATCGACACAGTTCCACACTGAGCTTACTGGCTATCCGACCAGATTTGAAAATGGATTCAAGATTTCCTGTAGATCGAATGCCTACCACGTCTTTGTAAAAACCTTAATGTCAGTTCAAAGAAACTATGAATAATTTTCATCGTGAATGTTATCATTTTTCGAATATGTAACTATGGACAAAGAAGTTTGTGTCGTGCGAACTATGTAAAAACATGATAGAATTTTGAAGTGCAATGGTTTTGCACACTGCAAAACACTTTCGACTAGCACCTATTGAATATTATGCGTATCTGATCCCTTGCCTTGCATGTTCATTTCGTGACGGACAAATGTGCTTGCCGTTTGTTACAGATATCACTTCAACATTATTATGCAGTGAGGTGAAAATCATTAAGCTACCACTCCAAGGTGTGTCTTAGAATATGCCTTGCGGCGTCCTTATCTCACTGCTGATAAACCTCACGATAGGCGAGCGCATTGCAAAGCGTTGGTTCTTAAACTTCCTACAAAAATTGGATTAGGTGTCATGAGGCCACCTTGCATCAGTGTGATTGAATAATGCCACATGTCTGGTACGATAGGAAAAAGGAAAACTCTCTACTTCAACAAATATAGGAACGATAAATCTGAGAAAGTTAATGCTACAATGTTGAAGAATAAATAACACAAAATTTGTGCTTGTAACAAGCAACAGTCTTACCTCAACAGCGTTCTGGACCACCTAGACATCACTATCACTACCCCAAACAGGACCCAGCAGCAAGTGTGTTCTTGTTCAGAGGACACTGGAGAAACGAATTTTGGCGGTCTGTCTTCTCACTATCTCGCGCCGGTACAAGTATCAGAGCTCGTGAAGATATGACTCGCGAGGCAGCGCAGATATTTTTGCCGCTTGCATGTCGACCGCTGAGACATGTTGACTTCGCAAACAAATGACTCGCTCAGAGCGCACTTGTGCAGAATATATGAATTACGAAGCAGATCGGAGTGCATTGCGTTCATCTGTCTCTCTGCCCGTTGTTCTCGATGGGATGAAACCGATGGATGTAAAAGTACGAGTAATTCATAGGGAGTACCCAAAGGTAGTATCACAGAGCCCTAACTGTTTACAACGAACCTCCAGAAATGGTCTAGAGGATAACATTGGAAGCTCTATAAGACTTACATCAGACGATGCAGTTGTTATGGGAAGATTACAAGGCCAAAAGACGGTAGCGAAATGGAGGGAGAGTTGCAGAGGACAGATACGTGGTGCAAGAGACTGGTACATGAGGCCGAACGTAAATATACGTTACTTAACATTTTGCGAATAAATAGGCAAAGAGATTACACTACTTACTACAAATCACTGCAAACAGTAACAGCCGTAAAATACCTAGTAGTAGTCGTCCAGAGGGGTCTAAAATGGAATCACCAAGTAAGACTAGTCGCAGTAAAGTAAGATACCAAGCTGACATTCACTGGAAGAATCTTACGGAAATTGAATTTATCAACGGAATAAATGCCCTTCGAAACGCTTATTCGATTGATTCTTTAATGTTGCTCGTCAATCAGAGCCCCTTACCAGATTGGATTAATAGAATCAATGAAACTTTAAATTCCGACTGAAATCATCGTCTAGACGCCGATGGTAAGGCCTATAAAATTATACGATAATATCTAGGGTGAAATAATGTGCATGAAGATAACTGCTGATGGTGGATCAAACGTGCTAACCGAATGCATTTACGGTATTGAACCCCTGCCTCAGGAGCCGCAGTTATTCTGGAAAAATGAGCTTACGGTGATGGTACAGAATCAGTGCGAGATTTCAGCTTAGCAGCTTTAGACTGGGAGACCCAATTGATTACGGCTGGTAGCAGTGACAGAGATTTGTGTGTCACTGTTCTAAATATGCATATCCGAGCTCTGTCTTTGGCAGTTAATGACGCAACGTCTTAAATGTCCTGGTAACAATATACCCGAGATTTTCGACTCAAGTTAACGAAGAGCTGGTAACCGCTGGTTAAGGTAGATATTATACCACCAATAGGTATGGGTGTGAGTAGGAATGAAACTTCCTGGCAGATTAAGACTGTGTCCCGGACTTAGACTCGAACTCTTCGTCTTTTGTAGCCTCCCGCCTTCCCAAATTCACAGAAGCTCTCCTGCGAAACCTGCAAGACCAGCAGTCCTGGAATAAAATGTATTGTGGAGACATAACTTGGCCACATCCTGAAGGATGTATCGAAAGTGAAATTTCCACTCTGCAGTGGAGTGTGCGCTGATATGAAATTTCGTGGCAGATGAAAACTGTGTGCTGGACTGGGACTTGAACTCTGGACCAATGCCTTTTGCGAGCAAGTGCTTTTCCAGGAGCGCTAGTCTTTTGAGTTTCGCAGGAGAGCTTCTTGGGTAGCTCAGTCAGTAGAGCACTTGCCCCTTCCGAGTTCGAGTCTCGGTTCGGCAAACAGTTTTAATCTGCCAGGAAGTTTCACATCAGCGCATTGTCCACTGCAGAGTGAAAATTTCATTCAGGGTGAGTAGGAATGTTAAGAAAAGTATGAAATTATCTCTAAGAATGAAAATGTTGAATACAATTGGACAAAATAGAACACATCATGGACAGGTATGTGCAGAGCAAGATTGTGATAGATGACAAAGACTCGCCGTGGTGCACCATCCGTGTTCAAAAGTTGTACCGCAAACAAAACGAACTCCATTACATACTCAAACGTAGGAAGTTTCACATCAGCGCATTGTCCACTGCAGAGTGAAAATTTCATTCAGGGTGAGTAGGAATGTTAAGAAAAGTATGAAATTATCTCTAAGAATGAAAATGTTGAATATAATTGGACAAAATAGAACACATCATGGACAGGTATGTGCAGAGCAAGATTGTGATAGATGGCAAAGACTCGCCGTGGTGCACCATCCGTGTTCAAAAGTTGTACCGCAAACAAAACGAACTCCATTACATACTCAAACGTAGGTCTTATTAATACACAATAAATGAATAAACCAGTGGTCTAGGGGTAGCGTCTTTGATTCATAATCAAAACGTCTTCGGTCCCGGGTTCGATTCCCGCCACTGCCTAAACTTTGATAAATAATCAGCATTGGCGGCCGAAGACTTCCGGCATAAGAAGTCAGCCTCATTCTACCAACGGCCTTATCAAAGAGTGTGGAGGAGCGGATAGAGGTTCAGGGTACTCTCTTGTCCTAGGGGTAGGAAATTGCCCCTAAAGGCGGAAGAGTCAGCAATGATCAACGACATGAGGATGCAGAAGGCAATGGAAACCACTGCATTAAAGACACGTAACGTGTATCCACAGGACATGTGGCCTGTAATTGAAGAAGTGTCATGATGATCTCTCCATTGGCAAAAGATTCCGGAATAGTCTCCCATTCGGATCTCCGGGAGGGGACTGCCAAGGTGGAGGTTACCATGAGAAAAGGATTGAATAATCTACGAAAGGATAACGTTCTACGAGTCGGGGCGTGGAATGTCAGAAGCATGAACGTGGTAGGGAAACTAGAAAATCTGAAAAGGGAAATGCAAAGGCTCAATCTAGATATAGTAGGGGTCAGTGAAGTGAAGTGGAAGGAAGACAAGGATTTCTGGTCAGATGAGTATCAGGTAATATCAACACCATCAGAAAATGGTATAACAGGTGTAGGATTCGTTATGAATAGGAAGGTAGGGGAGAGGGTGTGTTACTGTGAACACTTCAGTGACCGGGTTGTTCTAATCAGAATCGACAGCAGACCAACACCGACAACGATAGTTCAGGTATACATGCCGACGTCGCAAGTTGAAGATGAACAGATAGGAAAGTGTATGAGGATATTGAAAGGGTAATGCAATACGTAAAGGGGGACGAAAATCTAATTGTCATGGGCGACTGGAATGCAGTTGTAGGGGAAGGAGTAGAAGAAAAGGTTACAGGAGAATATGGGCTTGGGACAAGGAATGAAAGAGGAGAAAGACTAATTGAGTTCTGTAACAAGTTTCAGCTAGTAATAGCGAATACCCTGTTCAAGAATCACAAGAGGAGGAGGTATACTTGGAAAAGGCCGGGAGATACGAGAATATTTCAGTTAGATTACATCATGGTCAGACAGAGATTCCGAAATCAGATACTGGATTGTAAGGCGTACCCAGGAGCAGATATAGACTCAGATCACAATATAGTAGTGATGAAGAGTAGGCTGAAGTTCAAGACATTAGTCAGGATGAATCAATACGCAAAGAAGTGGGATACGGAAGTACTAAGGAATGACGAGATACGTTTGAAGTTCTCTAACGCTATAGATACAGCAATAAGGAATAGCGCAGTAGGCAGTACAGTTGAAGAGGAATGGACATCTCTAAAAAGGGCTATCACAGAAGTTGGGAAGGAAAACATAGGTACAAAGAAGGTAGCTGCGAAGAAACCATGGGTAACAGAAGAAATACTTCAGTTGATTGATGAAAGGAGGAAGTACAAACGTGTTCCGGGAAAATCAGAAATACAGAAATACAAGTCGCTGAGGAATGAAATAAATAGGAAGTGCAGGGAAGCTAAGACGAATGGCTGCAGGAAAAATGTGAAGACATCGAAACAGATATGATTGTCGGAAGGACAGACTCAGCATACAGGAAAGTCAAAACAACCTTTGGGGACATTAAAATCAACGGTGGTAACATTAAGAGTGCAACGGGAATTCCACTGTTAAATGCAGAGGAGAGAGCAGATAGGTGGAAAGAAAACATTGA
The DNA here is from genome assembly GCF_021461385.2 of Schistocerca piceifrons. Classification (NCBI taxonomy): domain Eukaryota; kingdom Metazoa; phylum Arthropoda; class Insecta; order Orthoptera; family Acrididae; genus Schistocerca; species Schistocerca piceifrons. The sequence continues at coordinate 346,306,834 of NC_060143.1, read as the reverse complement.
AAGCCTCTATGAGGGTGAAGATTTGTCTGATGTGATAGAAGAAGAAACAGGAGTCGATTTAGAAGAGATAGGGGATCCAGTATTAGAATCTGAATTTAAAAGAGCTTTGGAGGACTTACGGTCAAATAAGGCAGAAGGGATAGATAACATTCCATCAGAATTTCTAAAATCATTGGGGGAAGTGGCAACAAAACGACTATTCACGTTGGTGTGTAGAATATATGAGTCTGGCGATATACCATCTGACTTTCGGAAAAGCATCATCCACACAATTCCGAAGACGGCAAGAGCTGACAAGTGCGAGAATTATCGCACAATCAGCTTAACAGCTCATGCATCGAAGCTGCTTACAAGAATAATATACAGAAGAATGGAAAAGACAATTGAGAATGCGCTAGGTGACGATCAGTTTGGCTTTAGGAAAAGTAAAGGGACAAGAGAGGCAATTCTGACGTTACGGCTAATAATGGAAGCAAGGCTAAAGAAAAATCAAGACACTTTCATAGGATTTGTCGACCTGGAAAAAGCGTTCGACAATATAAAATGGTGCAAGCTGTCCGAGATTCTGAAGAAAGTAGGGGTAAGCTATAGGGAGAGACGGGTCATATACAATATGTACAACAACCAAGAGGGAATAATAAGAGTGGACGATCAAGAACGAAGTGCTCGTATTAAGAAGGGTGTAAGACAAGGCTGTAGCCTTTCGCCCCTACTCTTCAATCTGTACATCGAGGAAGCAATGATGGAAATAAAAGAAAGGTTCAGGAGTGGAATTAAAATACAAGGTGAAAGGACATCAATGATACGATTCGCTGATGACATTGCTATCCTGAGTGAAAATGAAGAAGAATTAAATGATCTGCTGAACGGAATGAACAGTCTAATGAGTACACAGTATGGTTTGAGAGTAAATCGGAGAAAGACGAAGGTAATGAGAAGTAGTAGAAATGAGAACAGCAAGAAACTTAACATCAGGATTGATGGTCACGAAGTCAATGAAGTTAAGGAATTCTGTTACCTAGGCAGTAAAATAACCAATGACGGACGGAGCAAGGGGGACATCAAAAGCAGACTCGCTATGGCAAAAAAGGCATTTCTGGCCAAGAGAAGTCTACTAATATCAAATACCGGCCTCAATTTGAGGAAGAAATTTCTGAGGATGTACGTCTGGAGTACAGCATTGTATGGTAGTGAAACATGGACTGTGGGAAAACCGGAACAGAAGAGAATCGAAGCATTTGAGATGTGGTGCTATAGACGAATGTTGAAAATTAGGTGGACTGATAAGGTAAGTAATGAGGAGGTTCTACGTAGAATCGGAGAGGAAAGGAATATGTGGAAAACACTGATAAGGAGAAGGGACAGGATGATAGGACATCTGCTAAGACATGAGGGAATGACTTCCATGGTACTAGAGGGAGCTGTAGAGGGCAAAAACTGTAGAGGAAGACAGAGATTGGAATACGTCAAGCAAATAATTGAGGACGTAGGTTGCAAGTGCTACTCTGAGATGAAGAGGTTAGCACAGGAAAGGAATTCGTAGCGGGCCGCATCAAACCAGTCAGTAGACTGATGACAAAAAAAAATAAATAAATAAAAAAAAAATGAAACCAATATGGTCGATAGAACAGCCGTGTTTGAAGCGCTGAACGCATGTCCTAGGAAGATTTGGTTTTACGTAAAATCGTTAAGATAATCTAAGACATCACTATTCAGTCACTTAGTGATCCTACAGCCGCCGAAGCAGAAGATGACACAGATTCGACCAAAATACTAAATTGTGTTTTTCGAAAATTTTTCTCTGAAGAAGTTCTTAATACTGCTCCCCCTTTCAGTTTTAACTAAAACACGAAACTGACATGTCGAATAAGTGACCGCGAGATAGAAAATCAACTAAAATCGATCAACACAAGAAAGACGACTGGACCCATATGAAGTACTTTCTACCTTCATCAGCCGTCTATCGTAAGTCGCTGGAAGAGCAAACCACTCTAAGAGATTGTAAAAATTTGCAGGTCATTTCCGTTTTCAAGCATAGTCGTTGCACACGTGTACATAACTATACGCCAACATGCCAAGGGTTAATTTTTTGTAGAATTTTGGAACTTTCTCATGCTTGTTTATTATGACCTTTTTGGAGACCGAACATCTCCTTTGTGCTGAACAACAGAGACTATTCCGCAAATAACGACCGTGCGAAATCCAGCTCGGCCTTCTCTTCCACGAGACCCAGATGGCAGTTGATATCGACGTCCATATTGATGCCGTGTTCTTTGACACCACGAAAGTTTTCATACACTTCTGCATTGTTGTTAAGGACCAGACTAAGAGCTTACGGAATATGAGACTAGCATTTTGATTCGATTGAATACTTCCAAGCAAGCAGAACACAGACTGTCGTTCTCAACTAAGAAGAATATTGAGACGTAAAAATAATTTCATACATTCCCAAGGTCAGGCATAGTTTCAAGAGGAAGGGGGAAGGGGCAGGTGGGTGAGAAAACCGCATGTACAGAACATTCCAGCTAGGCAAAGGCGCCCACTTACAGACTGATTCTTTCTGCTGTCGACAACAAATCTGACATGGCTGTAGAGTGCACGGGTAGAAATAGGAAACCGCAGGAAGCTGAGTAAGGCGAGGCGATACCAGACCCCCATAAAAGTTTCTCAGTTTCGCCACGAGTCCGTAGAATGTGGCACAGGTGACATAGATTACTACTGGCCATAATTGTACACTCGAGGTTGCAAAAATTAGTTTAACCCTTTCTTCGATTACTTTAATGAATTGGTATGTAGGGTTTTTACTTACCTATCCTCTGTAGATCTCTCACTGGTGTCCCTTTTGAAACAAGTTCCAGGATTTTTTTAATTTTTTTTTTTTTTTTGAGACATCTGTCTTGTGACTTGTTTGATGCTGCCCGCCACGAATTCCTCTCCTATGCCAAACTTATCATCACAGAGTAGCACTTGCAACCTACGTCCTCAATTTTTTGCTAGATGTATTCCAATCTCTGTCTTCCTCTAGAATTATTGCCCATTACAGCTCGCTGTAGTACCATGGAAGTCATTCCCTGATGTCTTAACAGCTGTCCTATCATCCCGTCCCTTCTCCGTGTCAATATTTTCCACATATTCCATTCCTCTCCGATTCTGCGCTCAATCTCCTAGTTCCTTACCTTATCAATCTCATTACGGTGCATTTAATAACGAACACAGTAAACCAGCTTACAATGCAATAGTCGAAACTGAAAGGTATGTGCTAAGGTCTGATCAGGGTAGATCCAGAAAATAAAGTCGGTAGTTGCCAACCGCAAGTGGAATGACTATAATATCTTTGAGTAGCAGGATCTTCGATGGTTAAGAGAGCCGGGCGCGCACAGAAAAAAAAATTAAAAAAACATTTAAAAAAATTCGTGAGTCGCAGCTAGGTGCCCGGAGGAAGCAGACGTGTGGTGACAGCTTTAAGGTAGGACGCACGCTCGCTGAACAGTAACACTGAGCAAAATTTCGACGAAAATCAGAGAAGATATATAATGATTTCAAAAACGGTTTTTGTTAGATAATGTTCAGAGTTAGGATTTGTATGTCCAAGGTTTGATGCAGTAAGCGTTTTGTAAAAATTTTTAAGATTGATTCCTGCTACAAAAATGTGGGTATGATAGGTTTTGTGTATGACTTAAAATTTTAACATTATATATATTGAGATCAACATTGTGTTTAAATCTAACAGCCTGAATCATAATCCACATCCTTTGCATGTATTGAATATGAAAATGAGAAGTAAAGTAAAGTTACCCACCAATGAAAGAACGTAAAGAAAGTGAGGCCTCTATGCAATATATATGTGCAGTTCATGGTTTGAAATCGATTTTGGTATAACTAAAGTTATCAGAGCAAAGTGTTTCAAATAACAACTTTTATGCCATTGCACAACTGGCATTATTCAAGGCAAGATATAATTTCATTAAGTAAACATCAGGGCCAAAAGTTAATTTTTCAGTACCATATTAATGCCATTGCACAAACGGCATTATTATCTTAAACGTGACTGCTGAGACAAATACATGATTCATTACTGGCAAAATGGAGGAGTGCAAGAAACAAGTTCGCAGACGCAGTCAGATGTAGGTTTGTTGAATAATTAATTTGGAACAATCTTATCATTGATACTTTCACGAATTAAAAAGGAAACAATTTTGGTTAGATACTTTCAAAACCATTCACCACAAAAAATTATTAAAATTCGAGAGCATGGTTAAGACAGTACAAAGTTCTGACTCAGATTACATCGTATCGCCGATTGGCGCGCAGAAGAAATCTCATGCATGCGTCATATAAGTTTGCAGCTATTCGTGTGTATTATCAGAAACTGAGTGATTTCCATTTGTTTGTTAAGTTGCTTGGTTTACTGCCTAGTGTTATTGTATTATTGAAGTTTTACTGACCTGTTAGCTCCGCCTAGCATTTACTATGTCGTAGGTTAACGTCTATTAGAGAAAACGTCTATTAGAGAAAATTCTCAGTTTCGTGCCCGTATGTGTACAGTTCCTTTGCGTATAGATCACCAGGCAAGGTTATTTCTCTTGGCTCGCATACTCCCCTCACTCCAATCTTTTACTACCGCCCTATTTGATCCCTCCCTTACCGACACCTGCGTGGGAAACAGCTTCTTACAACTGCTGTGTTCTGCAGTACCGCCTAAGGGAGCGAATTACTTCTGCTGGATGCAGCATCCGAATAAAATGTAAAATTTAGAATAATAAAATGCTATCCAAAACAGGAACCTCACAAATTCCTCTGCCAAGAAGAAAAGACCACAGAAATACGACTTTCGGAATGTGGGGTCTTGCCAACTCGTTGTTTATAGGGTGCCTAGAGGATGTCGCGTTCCCAGAATGCTATACAACAATTCAAACAAATGACATTAGTAGTTTTATTTCTCGAAAGCAAATTGACAATATTTAACTTTACTACAGCAGATGTCGCTAGCGAGAGGCGACATGAAAATAGTACAGTCCTTGCTATACACAGAGCCCAAGGAGACACTTGACACGGATCACGACAGTCAGACAGCGTAGCACCGTTCACCTTGCAGTAGTGATGGGGAGCTCGTGAATGAGTCGTTCAAATGGACGCTTCACTCCAGTGAAGTGTGAACTAACCACTCAATTTCAATGAACTGGTACTTCAAACTCTTCACAGATAGCACACTCCACACTTTTTTCTATTTCACTCACTCTCTTCCCCTCTCCCTCTCCCACTACATCGGCGCTACGTCACTCATCCTCCCTTCACTTCAGTCCTCCCTCTACTGCCTGTCGACGAATCGCGCAGTGTTTGTGGGGAACGATAGGTTGACGAGGGGTTGTGGTGGTGAGGGGCGAGGGGAAAGCAGCGTCAGTTGCTTCCGGCAGTACTGAAATTATTACCCGTGATATTTGCGCAGTTAAACTTCGCGTCTACGGGTAGCCTACCGTTGGCAGCGCTTGCAGACAAATGAATATTAAAGATACAAACGAAGAGGCTGGCTGTGTGAGCACGAGCAGCCAACATGAAAATAAAAGGTTTGTTAATAACACTGAAAGAGGGATTTTACTTGAAATCGTACCAATGACTACAGGTGACAGTTTACGTTTTGAATCTGCAGGGTTATTATTCTCAACAACAATAAAATCTACAGGAAAACTCCTGAATAATAAATAGACTTTGTGACAGTGGTAGACATACTCATTCTATTTTGGATTAAATTTTAAAAGGAACATAAAATTGGACTGCATTTCGTTGGTAGCCCTAGTTTTCAGTCCATTAGTACAACAAATAATGTTTCATTTGGCAGATAAAGACTTTTTTGGGCGCTTCATGAGAAAATGTCGAGCAAGATTAAATGTAATACCTTCTTTATGTGTGACAGGCTTCTCTGTTTATCTTTCCTTTGTCCCCTTCGACCATGCTTTATTTAACTCAGACGCTGTAAGAGAGTAAGACGTTGCGTGCACGTTACTGCATAGTTTGGCCATCTGTTGGTAAAATAATGAAGCATTACGAAGCTTTATTGTACGAGCGAGGCGAAGCGAGCGTAGCCGCAGCTGAGCGGCGAACTGGGCAACTTCGCCAGGCTTCCGTACTTCATGAATGAACTATTTCATTTGAACGCTCCACGGCAAAGAGTGAAATGAATGAAGTAGTTCACGGGAATGAACGAGTTCGACCCACCTCTACGTTGCAGACTGGGTCGATCTGAGCGCTCGAGGCTAGCGGGAACGGCGTTTAAGTTCCCGTCTTCTAGGTGTCGCTCTTGGCGCGGCGCGGTCCAATTCCGCGCACCATTGGCCGATGTTTCCTCACCGCCTCCTCTGCTCTCGTATTCCGCATCTTCTCTCCGGCGCTTGTGGTTACGCCGGAACACTGAAAGTAGGTGGAAACAACTGAAAGAAGCAGAATTCCCCTCATTAACACGCACACATAGCCATCCATGGTCTGCAGACCTGCATTCATAATCTATTTCCTAAGTGACATATAGACAATGGTGAGTACACACTTCGGTTTTATGTTGTGTACAGTATGATGTCTGAGTTGTGGTACTGAGGCTTAGCGCCGTATACCGATCCTGCCTTGGAGGCGGTTAAGTGGGAGATGTGTCTCAGAGCTGGATAGTGACAGATGGTGATGCGAGATTGGACGCGCTCGTAGTTTATGTATCAGCCGATAGAGGACAGTATTGGATAGGGGACTGATTTAGTTTCGATTGCGCCCACTAGAGTGCACTATGGTAATAGAATGTTTATCATAAACTGTTCTACTATTTTGTTAAAGTGTTATTATGTCTTTTTGTGTATGTAAAATGTTATAAATGTGCTTTAGCAGTATGAATGATGCGTGAGTGTGGTTTAAGGTTAATATGAAGATAATTGCTTGACGAGTTACGTAGTGGGATTTAGTGTGGAAACATTTCGAAGAAGTATGGATGTGGACAAAGGGGATTTTTGTAGAATAGATTTGCAAAGTAAGTTTATGGTAAAGGGAAAGTTAATTCAGATATAAATAACAATAGTAAATAACTTTATGCATAAGCAAAACTTCAGCATATTAGATAATCACGTCGGTTTACTATTTTGCGCTTGGTTATGGATGAAAAGCACGGACTGGCGCGGGAGAATGTTGTTTTGCTATTGGCTGTTGAGTAAACTGACCAATGGTAAAGCAATATTCTTCGCGCGCCTTTCTCTGCTGGTAGAGAAGACTTTGAGTATTCTAGAGAAGAGTGGGAGCCTAGTCATGAAACAGTTAGGACGTGTGTAGTAGTAGTTCCGACAGAAACGATAAGTTGCCAGATCTAGCAGTGTTTCATACATCAAAATGGTGGTAAAGTGACGGCATAATTATTCCGATGCGCATGTAGAAATTTCGGAATTCTTAAGTGAATTTTGTGACGAGAAAAGACATATATTCCGCGTGGCGTATTTAGCAGGTCGGTGGCTAAAAACTGTGACTGCATTTGGTACCGACATACTTAATATTTGGCGAGCATTCTCATTCAAATACAATCAGTATTTTTGTAGTTATTACGTTTACAGGAAATGCAACACCATAAACTTGCTAACGTGAGTGAAAGGGATTGTGAGTGACTGTGTTAAGACTACCACAGGCTTGGCAGTGATACTTGTTCACCTAATTTTCAGAATATATTAATTGAGGACAAAATTTCCAACCTTTCATTTGTGTGAAGACTTTCTCCCGAAACGTAGATTAGTGACTTAAATTGCAGCCTGGTTCACGTTGAAGTACAGTAGGTTTCACTCGGCTTTCCTACTGATGATCTGCTGGGATAATGTTCACAGGTAGGTGCAGGTTCGTCGTAAAGGGACGGAAAGAACCGCGCCGCCGCAGTATTTTTTATTACAGTTCTAAAATTAACTGTACTTCTCAAATTTCGAGATAAATTCCTTTCAAATGTATTATATTTTTAACCGAAATTTATCGACAGCCACGCAAAAGAAGTGTTCTGAGACGAAAAGCAAATGAATTATTTTTATTATATTAATATATTTTGTAGTAATCAAACAATTTGTTATATATTAAAGCATTTTATATACTAAAAACTGAATTATATCGGTGAGAGTTTATATCTGCATAAATATTGTTTTTCCAAAGATATGTTACCTTATACGGCTATATACATGGAGGCATAACAAGAGGAATTGTCATGGTGACACAAACTGGAAGCTGCCGTGCGCCATGTTTGTTGCCTTAAACGTTAGCTTCTGGTGAAAGTGTTTTAATAAAAAATGCCAGCTTGCGTCACTTTCGGGTGTACTGATCATTCGGAATATAGCCTATAGTGTAAGGCAATCACATTTTTCGTAAGCGATATTTTCTCCTATATACACGAAATCTGGTTGGGCTCATTTCACATAAATGGTTTTCTTTCTGTGATTTGACTCTAGACTTCCTATCAGTCCAACTCAAAAAGGCCTTTGGTTGAACTCTGTGAGAAGGAAAGGTTGGAAACCAAACAAACTTAGCAAAATATATTCTCAACATTTTCGTGAAGAGAACACAGATCGAACACTAGCTGGATATCGAAAGCAGCGTCTTTACATATTCTTAGTTATAAAGTTACATTAACGAGGCGAAATACGTCTTATTGTTTGGCCAAATATGCATTTAAGAACAGAAAAACCTCTGAAAATGCCTTCCAAACGTCGTGTTATTCACGGAAGCATTGTTACATATTGTATTTAAAACAACTGTTGTGCGCACACGGCGGAAATTAAGAACAACAAGCAATCGTAAACAGTAGTCTGATAATGTTTTGGGTGCATCTAACACGGCGGCGCCGGCTAAAAAGCAACGTACAGCGTAAGTCTATAGCGCCATGTACCCATATTATAGCTCCATGACTACATATATATACGAAAAGGTCACATATCTTCGGAAAAACAATTGTTGTACAAACATAAATCCTTACTGATGTTTTGTAAACTATCTGTTGTGTACATAGTTCCACGTAGTCAGCACGTACACAACTTTCCCACTAGAGCGCGCCCCGCTAAGCACAACAGCGCAGGCACAGCGCTCGTCCATCTCCGCACTACAAGATGGCGCTGTCTTAGAGACGGACCAAATTCTGCTTCCGCAGATCCGCATATTACTATGTAACGCAGCCAATGAGATTGCTGCTAACGTAGAACCCTTTCTCCTCGCAGATCACACTCGCGCAGTGATACCTGAACGCTCGAGGTATTATAACGACTGTACAGACCTCCGATTAGTCAGTCTGCATTAGTCTGTACCAGTCTGCATTAGTCTGCATTTGTCTGTACCAGTCTATAGTCAAGTTTCAGTCTGCGCCTAACAAAATTATCACATTTCTGTACAAGCCATGAAGATAAATGTATAGACACTTTGTCAAGTATCAGAGATATGTGATAATAAGATTAACGTACCAAGACCAAAGGAACTTCAGATTGTCAATTGTAAATAGCATCCAGAACCAAGTCATTTTTATGCTTGTTATTATTTTAATAAATGTGTGTGAAAATTAATCAAGTTCTGTTTAAAGTTGGTCACCGTCAATCTGCTACTCTAACCATGCCAGTGGCATTTCTATCGTCTGACCTAACGGCAGAAGATAAACACGCCACGATAAGACCACGAGACATATTGCTGACACTCGCCTATTTCACTAGAGTGACAAGTCAAATAATCTGATGGTGTGTGTACCGAAGGTCTTATGATACGCACACCACACTATCCTTGTGGTCTGAAATTGTCTCAGGATGGGCTAGAAAACCGGAAGCCGGTGCACAACGAACTATAAAATAAATGTCATTGTAGAACATCAACAATGTGTATTTCAGTTTTTAATATGTCAGTATTTTCCAAGTACCGAGAACATCCCACAAATGTCAGTTAATATTATTATTTTTGCTCCGGCGTAAAGTCAAGCGCTGGCACGTGTAAGGAACTTTAGAGCAGAGTGGGCTGTGAAGAAGATGTCAGCCAATAGCACGCTGACCCACCCTTCTCTAGGACGACAACGAGACAGCAGCGGCCTCTAGGTGAAGAGAACATAAGCGCCGCACCGCCTGGCAGCGGCCAAGTTGAAGACTAGGCGTTCTAAAAGCTCTACAGCAGCGACTTACTAACTGTATAATTTCATTTGTATTTGGCATTGTCTATACTGGTGAGATTTCTTATTTTGTCAGTCGCCCATTGCTTGCGACACATCATTGTAAATTCTCACAGTCAAGTATTGTCACTTATCTTACTGTAATAAAAATTCATTAATACGATTTGCTTGAATTGTTGCCTAGCGATCAGAGAAAGGTAGTTTCCTAGGCACCCCAAACTCGACGAGTAGGCAGAACGCAACAATCTTACTGTTATTATTACTATTATTAAAAACCTTGACATCTGCTGCATATTAAAAGTAGACAGGGAGGGGGATGACAAGGGAAGGTAGGGACACAGGGAAGATGGGAAGAGAGAGAGAAAGAGAGAGAGAGAGAGAGAGAGGAATGGAGGGGAAGAAAGGTGGGGGGGGAGAGAGAAGACGACAGTGAGAGAGAGTAAAAAACTGTGATGAGTCGCCTGCCTCCAGATATATATATATATATATATATATATATATATATATATATATCTGATAACGTCGGAAGCTCTAAAAAGCTATCCGTTTTGGTTACCTATCGCCACGATATACCAGAATACTTCAAAAGCAACTGTATGGTGTGTGGCAGTGGGTACATATTGTGCTAGAATCGATTCTCCCTGTACCTGTTCCATTCACACGTGGTGTGCGGGACCAAAGGGGTTGGTAACCCTCTATGTAAACCCTTTTCTTCCTCCTCGCACAATCACGACAGACGTGGACGGTTTCATAATCTTGCAGAGTTATTTGCTTCGTTGATATCCACGTCGTTCGACAAGAGCTGTTCTCTTTATATTCTGTAGGTCACTTACGAGTGACATATATACTCATTTAAAAACTGGTCTGCAGCCAGAATGGACTTGTAATGAAAAATAAAATTTGTAGTGAGAGTTCAACCTGCTTGAATAAATTGAACACTGATGGAGAAAATGATTCTAACTTTCAGTAAATACCTTGAGGTCATAGGTCTGGATGCGAGAGAACTAATGGTTCCATCATTACCTGATGACGAAGATATAAGTTCAAATGTTCAAATGTGTTTGAATTCTTAAGGGACCAAACTGCTGAGGTCATTGCTCCCTAGACTTACACACTACTTAAGCTAACTTATACTAAAAACAACACACACATCCACGCCCGAGGGATGATTCGAACCTCCGGCGGGAGGGGTAAGCGAAAATGAAAGAAGAGTCCCTCTTCTAAATACACAGATGAGCAAAACTAGTATGACCACTGCCCATCGCGAGACTAATTAACACCTGGTGTCGTTATGAACACCTGACGCCCTAAGGAATGTATGTTAGAGGAAGAGAGACAAATGGCTGGTTCAAATGGCTCTGAGAATTATGGGACTTAACATCTGAGGTCATCAGTCCCCTAGAACTTAGAACTACTTGAAGCTAACTAACCTAAGGACATCACACACATCCATGCCCGAGGCAGGATTCGAACCTCCGACCATAGGAGTCGCGCGGTTCCGGACTGAAGCGCCTAGAACCGCTCGGCCACCGCGGCCGGCTGCGGCAAATGGAGAATCATACGAGCGACGACACGGGTAACAAATGGAGAAATCCACTGACATAAGCAAATCTGACAAAGGGCAGAGTTTTATGGCCCCGCACCTGAGAATGAGCATCCTGCAAACGATGAAACAGGTCGGCTGTTACTGTATTGCTGTCGTGAGCGTCTATGAAAAATGGTTCGAGGACTGTGCAACCACGAGTAGGTAACAAGGTATTGAACGTCCACATCTGATCACAGAACGTGCAGGCCTGAGGCTTGTCCCCTGTAAAGCAGGATACGGCAGCGGTATTTGACAGGCTGACGACAGTGCTGGTGAAGGCACAAGTGTTTCGTAATGCACCATTCACCACATTGTTGAACATGGGGCTCCGTAGCAGATGATCCCTATGTGCTTCCATATCGACCCAATGGCATCGCCAATTTTGACTGCAGTGGGCAGGGGATCATCGACATTGGTCCGTGGATCAATGGAAACGTGTCACGTGATTGGGTTAATCACTTTTCTTGTTACATAAGGTCGATGGTAGTGTCTGAATACGCAGAACGACTGGCCCAAGCATGCACTACGCCGTGGATACGGGTCAGCGGGGGCAGTGTTATACGATGGGGAAGTAGAGCTGGACATCCGTAGCACCTGTAGTAGCAGGCACAGGCAACTTGACAACTGTGGATTACTCCTCCAATACTTCGTGCTTGATGTCTCACATGATGGGGATGGCATCTTCTATCAGTATAACTGGCCGTGTCACAAGGTTCAAAATGGTTCAAATGGCTCTGAGCACCATGGGACTTAACATCTTAGGTCATCAGTCCCCTAGAACTTAGAACTACTTAAACCTAACTAACCTAAGGACATCACACACATCCATGCCCGAGGCAGGATTCGAACCTGCGACCGTAGCAGTCCCGCGGTTCCGGACTGCAGCACCTAGAACCGCACGGCCACCGCGGCCGGCGTGTCAAAAGGCCACTGATTTGAGGAGCATGATTTTTAACACATGTGCAGAACCCGATGGTACACATCTTGATGCTGTCAGGTCCCAGCACCGTGCCAACAAAGCACTGGCCTGTAATTTACAGGAATTTCGTAACGTTTGTGTAGACATCTGATGCCTTGGGATATTCTGATACAAGTAAATGCAAGTAAGTATTCGATACTTTGGTTTTGATACCGAGTACTTTTAGAATCGAATCATTCTTTAGACGCTTACTCGGTACCGAAAGAAAAGTAGTTGTATCAAAACAGTTTGAAGCGCATATCCCTGTAGTGTGCTGTGTTGAATCAAGGTGTAATTCGGCCTTTTCGTGTTGGAGATCTTGTTACATTTGAGAAAGATGGTATCTGAAATCGTAATGATAGTGACTCAGTACATAACTTCCCAATTACCGTAGATATGGATATGCTCAACCAACTTACATTTTTATCAACGCATTTACAGTCTGTCACAAGATAAGCGCCTGGACGAAATTATGTTACAATATCCAAAATTATACCAATGATTAATTGTTTGTCAACTGAATCACACCAGTACCCCCAGTTATCGAAGAATGGAAGGATGTTTTATTCAGAGAGCTGAAGGAAATGTGTGGGTCAATGAATTAAATGGCCATACAGCCACTGGAACCGACGTTTAAAACCCTGCATTTTCAAGATCCAGCAGCATGCGGGTGATACATGCAAAAACTCAGAAGTTTGGTTTACGATTAGCAAAAGTGAATCGGAGGAAAACGCTGCCTCGTCTACTGTAACAGAGGAATACGACTTTTTGAAACATCGTAAACAGCAAGCTCACGGCTGCAAAGTGAAAAAGTGAACAAGTATCTCTTTATTCGTGAAACCCTGTAATACGAGGGTTGTCCAGAAAGTTCCGATAGGTCGTGAAATGGAAAGCACTTGGAAAATCCTGTAAAACGTCGCACAGATGTGTTGGGCAGTGTCTCTAGTATGCCCGTCGATCGTGTCGCGTCGCTCTTTTCAGTTTTGAGTGAACAGTGAGCACGTAAAGATGCGTAGGGAATAGCGTCCCCCGCCAAGTACGAGGGCCTGGTTAGAGATTTCGCGTGTGTCATGCAAGCCCACATAACACAACTGTCGAGCAGTTCCTTCTTCATGCCAATTCTCGGCCGCACACTGCAGGGGCAATGAAGACGCTCCTGCAGCGTTTACGATGAGAAGTGTTTGATCACCCACAATACAGCCCGTAATTGGCTCCCCCTGAGTCTCTTCACTGCTTACAAGAACCGCTGGCTATGGATACAAAATTTTTCCACAGACAGCGAGCTGCAGACCAGTGCAGATAAATGGCCGAAAGCACAGGCGGCTCCTTTCTATGACGGGGATATTGGAAAGTTGATTCAACACTAAGACAAAACTCAAACTTGGAGCGGCGACTATGTAGAGAAGTAGGTGGAAGGTGTACCTAACTGTTGCAAATAAAACGTTTCTGGTTTTCACTGTGGTTTCCATTTCGCGACCGATCGGAACTAACTTTCTGGACAACCCTTGTATCTTTGAAAAGCAAGTCATCTGCGGAATGGGGAGACATAAAAGTCATTCTTCAGTATTTGTACAATATGTTGAACAATATCTTATCGTGAAATGTATTGGAGTCGCAAATATGGACTATCATCAGCTGTATAATGGAATGACGGCTATGAAAATTTGTACCGGACCTGAACTCGATGACCGATTTCCCGCTTATTGCGAGCGGCCGGCTTAGCATCAGGCAACCCGTAGACGCTTCACGGCTAGACGGAAGCTTCCGTGAGTCTTCCTTCGGACACGCATCGATGTCCACAAAAATATTGCATTGCACTTCTAAACAACACAGGCACCGGAATATCGTGTATCTTACAGTCGTTGTAACATCTGTGCCTAGTGAGTGTTTATTTTCAAAAACTGGTGCAACTGTGACTCAGAATAGAAATAAGTTGTCTCCTAAATATTTACGGCAATTGCTCTTTTCGGGAAACCTTCCAAAAGGAGACATTTTGTTTAAGGATTATCATTAATACAGAAATAAAAGTATTTAATGCATTCTATTAAAGTGCATAAAATAAGCAGACAAGTACAATATCATATATACTCAGTATTACTTCATTTGCAAAGGATAAATTATGAAAGCATCGATAATAGTAGGTGCTGGACTGGAGCCAAGGTAGCCCCTGAGGGCCGGCAACCCATATTACACCACAGAGGACGAGGCTGTCTACGCCCAAGGCGTACCAAAAGCACCATGGTAAAAAAAAATGGTTCAAATGGCTCTGAGCACTATGGGACTTAACATCTATGGTCATCAGTCCCCTAGAACTTAGAACTACTTAAACCTAACTAACCTAAGGACATCACACAACACCCAGCCATAACGAGGCAGAGAAAATCCCTAACCCCGCCGGGAATCGAACCTGGGAACACGGGCGTAGGAAGCACCATGGTAAACACTGGCTATTTACATACAAGATAATGGAAACAGACATTCCGAGCACTACTTCCTGGAGGGGGAGCTCGAGCCACATTCTGCAGGAAGTATCACTATGCCGAAACCTGATTGGCTGGAGACGGGCTATTTAGGGGCAAGAACCAGCCCCAAAGTTCACGGGGGGAATCGAAACTCAATAAAGAAAAAAAAACCGAAGTTCAGTTCACGCCGGATGCCGACCTCGTGTACTGCGAGCGTTGAAGATTACGTCTTCGTCTCTGAATTGGACTGTTACTAGAGTGTGAGTGTGTTACCACGAACCTTTGTGGAAAATTAGAAGTGAACTTTTGTTTGCCTCAATTAGGAGACTCTTATTGGTATCGTTATTGTTACCTTTTGTTTGTATGTTCTGTCATCAACCTTGTGGACTTACATCAATAAAAGTTGTGTTTGTGAAAAGTTGCGAATTGTCAGTCACAATAGTATGTATCGATACTTTCGGAGTACTGATATGAGTAATATCGCAGCGATTTGAATATTGCTCATTTGAGAAGATATCGATACTTTGATGGTATCTGAAGATCCCTAATGTTGCCACGTACCTCCGGCAAACTACCGAGAGTTTTTCGAGACCCTACCACGCAGAATCGCTGCTATGTTGCGTTTCAGAGGTGTACCGCTGCGCCGTTGAGTGGATGGTCATAATGCTTTGGCCCATCAGTGTAGTTCTCTAAGTGAGCAAGAAGAGCAGAACGTCTGGAGCATTACGCTGGGCCACTTGTGAACATCAGCATTCACTGCGCAGGAAACCCCTTTGTCTCCAGCAGGCGGCAGCGCGGTGCGCTGTTTCCAGAGCCCATAACGCAACCAGGTCGCGTCCGAGATGCTCCGCCGGATCGCCGCTCGACGGGCTAATTGGCTTTTCATCTGCAGCACGGCGCCTCTCGGTCTGATTACTGACCGGAAGCAGCGTTCCACAGCCACTGCAGTTCCTAGTTTACGAAAGCCGGCTCTGTGCAAACGACGATGAATCTTCATTGCTAAAACGGAAGTATGCATTTGTCAGAGAGCGAAAAATCAAAACCTGTTATTTAATACGTGACGGAGAACCATGCATGATAACTAATCGGAGTGGAAACTGTGTAGTCCGGACTTGCCACAGACAGTATAATACGTATAGTTGAGAACTTAAGTCCCAGAATTCCGAGATCGCACCTTCCAGAATAACTCAGAAAACATAATACGTCCCGACGCTTACATGCCGCGTAATGCCCACAAGTGGAAAATACACATGTATAACGAGGAGTATTTCGATGTAAACGTTGAAGTTTAACCTT
Organism: Schistocerca piceifrons; assembly: GCF_021461385.2. Taxonomy (NCBI): domain Eukaryota; kingdom Metazoa; phylum Arthropoda; class Insecta; order Orthoptera; family Acrididae; genus Schistocerca; species Schistocerca piceifrons. Next base: position 346,290,401 of record NC_060143.1, on the reverse strand, counting down.
GCAGGGACTGTGCCAACACAAAAGTCCACTCAATAGAATCCACATTTACACTGAGGTGGCAAAAGTCATGGGATACTTCCTAATATCGTGTCGGACCTCTCTCGCCCAGCTTGGTACACAAACTCGATGTGGCATAACAAGTCGTTGGAAGACCGCTGCAGAAATATTGAGCCGCCATACTTGCGAAAGTGTTGCTGGTGCAGGATTTTTTACACGAACGGACCTCTCGATTATGGGTCACAAATATTCGGTGGGATTTAAGTCGAGCGATCTGGGTGGCCAAATCAATCGTTCGAACTGTCCAGAATATTGTTCAAACCAGTCGCGAGCAACTGTGGCCGGTGACATGGTATACTGTCATTCATAATATAATTCCATCCGTTCCAGAATGAGATTTTCATTCTGCAGCGGAGTGTGCGCTGATATGAAGCTTCCTGGCAGATTAAAACTGTGTGCCGGATCGAGACTCGAACTCGGGACCTTTGCCTTTCGTGGGAAAGTGCTCTACCATCTGAGCTACCGAAGTACGACTCACGCCCCGTCCTCAGAGCTTTACTTCTGCCAGTATCACGTCTCCTACCTTCCAAACTTCACAGAAGTTCTCCTGGTTCCCGTCGGGTGTAGCTCAGATGGTAGAGCACTTACCCGCAAAAGGCAAAGGTCGCGAGTTCGAGCCTCGGTCCGGCACACAGTTTTAATCTGCCAGGAAGTTTCAAATTCATCGGTGTTTGGGAACACGACGTCCACGAATGGCTGCAAATGGTCTCAAGTAGCCAAACATAACCATTTCCAGTCAATGATCGGTTGAGTCCATTTCAGGTAAATACTGCCCAAACCGTTACGGATCCACCAATAGGTTGCACATTACCTTGTTGACAACTTGGTTCCATGGGTTCGTGGGGTCTACGCCACGCTTGAACCATACCATCAGCTGTTACCAATAGAAACTGGGGCTCATCTGACCAGGCCACGGTTTCTCACTAGTCTAGGGTCCAACTGATATTGTCACGAGCTCAGGAGACGCGCTGCAGGCGATGTGCTGTTAGCAAAGGCATCCACGTCGGTCATCCGCTGCCACACGCCATAAACGGCAAATTTCATATCACTGTCCTAACACATACTTTCGCCGTACGTCCCACATTGACTTCGGCTGTTACTTCACGCAGTGTTGCTTGTCCGTTAGCACTGGCAACTCTACGCAAAAGGCGCTGTTTTCGATCGTTAAGTGAAGACTGTCAACCAGCGTTGTCCGTGGTGAGAGGTAATGCCTAAAATTTTATATTCTCGGCACACTTGACACTGTGGATCTCGGAATACTGAATTCCCTAACGATTTCGGAAATGGAATGTCCTATGCTCCTAGCTCCAACTACCATTGCTCGTTCAGCCTCTTAATTCCCGTCGTGCAGCGACAATCACGTCGAAAACCTTTTCATATGAATCACCTGACCACAAATGACAGTTCCGCCAATGCACTGTCCTTTTATACCTTGTGTAAGAGATACTAACTCCATCTGTACATATACATTACTTTTTTCATCTCAGTCTAAAAAATCACAAATCACGGTACTACCTGAGACGGAAAGTAGTTCTTGCACCACTGTCTTCGCCCTCAGTTTGTGCTATATTCGCGAATGGTGCGGGGGAAGAATCACTATCAGCAAACTGCTCGGATGAGCTCTAATTTCTCTGATCCTCTCGGGGTGGTCTTTTCGTGAGATGTAGGTGTCTGGAAGTAACGTGTAGCCAGATTCTTCTTGGAACGTATGCCTTTGGAATTTCAACGGTAAACCTCTTCGTGATGCACAACGTTCTCTTTAGTAGCGTACGCCACTGGAGTTTGTTGAGCATTGTCTCACCGCTCTCGCGCTTAGGAAACGATCCCGTGACGAAACGCGTAGCTCTAGCAACAGCGAGCTTTCCGTTTCTGAGACTGTGTGGGTATTATTAACTTCTAGAAGCGAGACCTTGTTATGAACGCTCCAGCAGGTAAAAATGTTAATACAGTTAAAATCGGCAATGACGAATGCTACCTTCTGAAGCCTGTCACTACTTTAAAATTTAATGTTTGATTTTATAAAAACGTATTGTTATGTGGCAGACTGGGAAATTAAATATTGAAACGACCGATACCAAGGCTGATGACTTATTCGATTCCACAGCCACGTTGTTTTCATGCACGCTTTAAATAACCGCTAATTGGTCCATTTCTGTTTCCAGTTGGCTACGATGATTAAACGAGGGGTTTTTAGTAAGTAATACAGCACAATATTTTCTGGAAGCAGGTTGGTTTCATTCAAGATTCCAGCACACCATATTGTTCCCCACTCTTTTGGCTACAAAACCCTATTTCTCATAATAATTTCCGTTAAATACGACGGCTTTATTCCACCTTGCAGGGAGGGTATGTATGCCCACATGGTACCGCTCCAATGGGCGATGTCAGTGAGCCGTGCTGCGGCTCACGTCGATGCTGTTTGTAGGTTTCCGCCCTCTTTTGGAGGCCAGACGGTATCGTTTAGTTGGCATGGTTGCGGTTGTTTGTCTTCTTTTCGTGTCTCAGTTTCTCAAGCATTGCCTGTCCACTAGTGGCAGCAGCAGCGATTATCGATATGTAGTAACTGTTGCCCTATCTTTGGGGCTACGTCGTTGTTTTCCCGGGTCGTGTGAGTGGGCCAGTTTAGTTGGGGACTCAGGAGGAGCCAGGTCCGCTCAGGGCGAGAACACACCGGGACTACTGGCGGCACGCATGGACTGCCGGATGGAAGGGCTGTAGTCACGAGAGTGTGCGACCTCGTCGTAAACCAGATCCTGCAGGCTTTAAGACGAGTGCATTTCAATTCAAGTAGAGAAACCTCCACCATTGTGACATCTCACGATTCTCCAGTGACCTGGGTTCGTGTTGCTGTTTGTAGTGTCACCGAGGCGAAGAGCAGCGAGTGGAGTGCTTGGGGAAAGCGGATCTGATTAGCTTTCCTCGGCTTCTTGTTACTATTTACTGCGTTCAGCTTGTTACAGTTTGTTAAGTTCAACCAGCGGCATTTTTCCTGCCTTGTGGCCACTAACCTCTAGTTACCTGCCCTGGCGGTTAATGTACGTATGTAAGGGCAGTGTACGTTTCCTCGCCTTGCCGCTGCTGTCCGGTAAGGCGTGTAGTTTTCACAGCTGTCTTGATTGTGGGCCGTTTGTGATTCTTTTACTCAGGTGGTAGTGATTCGTTTCTCGTTCCGGGCGCTCTAAGTATAGTATTGTGGGGGTGTAGTGCGGTCCGCCAGTTCCAGCTTTGGCGTGTTGTTCCATTCTTGAATTTGGTTTATTGGACGTCAGGTAGCTTCAGCAAGATTATCATTAGTTATTCGTTGCACTGCCACTAGTCTGAGTTACCATCTTGTGAAGTGAATGTAACTCTTGGCTGCCTAATCTCATCGCTCGCGAAAGTGTTTGTTGCCGGACCTTCTCGGAGGTCGATTCCTGGAGCACCGTCTGTGACTGGTCCTTGTGTTTTATTATTGTATTATTTATTACCATACCTTGTGATGTCTACATTGAAGGTTATGTATATCTAGTTAATAGTTCTGGTCGCCTTCTGGAATAAATCTAGCAGTGTAAGGGTTGTGTTACAAGGTTTACCATAATTTTATTTCACCCGTTTGGTGGTCAGTTGCTTGTTTCATTTAATTAACCCTTGCTTGTATTTGCTGTTTTACAGCAGGTTTTTAAATATTTTTATATAACTGCCTTTCCTGGCGTGTAAGGCCTTCAGCCGTGATTGTGGTCATTTGCTTTGAAAAAAATAATTTGGTATTTGTATTTTAGCAGTAAGCCTTAAAACCTTATTTACTGCCATTCCTGTCGTCTGATACCTTCTGCTGTGTTTGTGGCCACTTACCTTTTAATATTTCAGTACCTGTAAGTTGTAAATTGCAGCGAGTTCTTAAACATTCCTTAATTTATTGGCATTCTTGGCGTGTAAGGCCTTCAGCCGTGGTCACAGTGGCTTGTTTTTTTTTTTGTTTTTTTTTTAACATTATTTGTATCTTTACTTTATGGTGATTTGCTAAATTGTAACGCACTGAAAACACTATTATTTACACAGTTGTTTATTCCTTCATTATAGATGTGTGGCATTTTTTTATTCATTGTTGAGTCCGGAATTACTGTTTTAAAAATAAATGTGTATAACAGTAAAAGGCAACCAATAGTGAGCCGGCCGTGTGGCCAAGCGGTTCTAGGCGCTTCAGTCTGGAACCGCGCGACCGCTACGGTCGCAGGTTCGAATCCTGCCTCTGGTATGGATGTGTGTGATGTCCTTAGGTTAGTTAGGTTTAAGTAGTTCTAAGTGCTATGGAACTGATGACCTCAGATGTTAAGTTCCATAGTGCTCAGAGCCATTTGAACCATTTTGAGCCAACCAACAGTAATTTATTACGGCCCCGTCCACAATCGCAACCGAATCCTACCTTCCCTTGACTACCAGGCCTCAGTCGGGGCCCACATCTTGCTGCATCAGTAACCTCCCCACCAATCACGTATTGTTTCCTCCACCGAACCAAACAGAAGGAGGTCGGAAGATGAGAGATCCGAGCTGTAGTATGGATGAGGAAGAACAGTCCAATGAAGTTTTGTTAGCTCCTCTCGGATGAGAAGCCATGTGAGGCCTTGCGTTGCCATGGAGATGGAGAAAGTTCGTTTCCATTTCTGTGGCGACGAACACGCTGAAATCGTTTCTCCAGTTTCCTACGTGTAGCACAGTACGCTTCAGAGTTGATCATTACACCACAAGGGAGAACATCAGACATAAGGCGCGGCTGGTCCCGGCGGAGGTTCGAGTCCTCTCTCGGGCTTGGGTGTGTGTGTTTGTCCTTAGGATAATTAAGGTTAAGTAGTGTGTAAGCTTAGGGACTGATAACCTTAGCAGTTAAGTCCCATAGGTTTTTTTTTTAAAAAAAAGGAAAAACAATACATCAAACACAACAGCCCCTTCAGAGCCCCAGAAGATAGTCGCCATGATTTTACCGGCTATGGTTCGGCTTCCAACTTATTCTTCAGAAGAGAGGTGGTGTAAATCCACCGCATGGATTGTCGTTTTGTATCCGATTCGAAGTGATGAACGCCTTGTTTCATCGCCTGTGACGATGTTCGAGAAAAAAATTGTTACGACAGATGGCCCTCCGTTGCTCTTCATGGACTTCGGTTAGGCGGTGAGGAACCCAGCGGACACACCATTGAGTACCCCAACTGGTGGACGAGTGTGTCAGCACTGCCAACAGAAGCAGCCAGTTGCGCAACGAGGTGAATTTTTTGGCTTATTCTTCTCCATTTTCCTACTTCGAGACTTGCAGTAGCTTAGTAATTACACTAATTTATGATCGGAGACTTTTTGTCTGTTACTTGACGCTCAGGGTACCATATCTCGGATTTTTCAAATAATCTTTGTCTCCTCTCGCCAATCATCTATGAATTTTAGCGCTCTTTCTGTGAGATCAACAGACATTATTGCACGTAAATCACCTTATAGTATACTCTCGAAACTCTACACAGCGAAACGCACCTGGGTCCGAGCTGTCTGACGTCTGACAAACAGCGCAAGAGACCCCCCACAGAACCGAGGAAGCAATGCGCTTTAACGCACGGCCTTCATATCGAGGAAAATACCCACGTACAAATTCACATGCGTAGCTGCGCTGTTGGAACTGTAAGCGAAGTTGAATAGAAAAAAGGCTTCGTGTGGACCCACCTTCAGACTTTAGGCACACTCGACTTGCAGATGTCAGCCGAAGATTGGCTGCAGCACACGGATATCACACTACAGGTTCTTTACGACAGACAAGTGCCTGCCGACACGCGCATGAATACGGGGCCAGAAATGTTTCTGGTAGCAGCCAACTTTTGCATTATTCTTTCTACTGGGAGCTTAATCACTTGCAGTGTAGTTTAACCCAGAAAATCTGTTGAGCCAATCTACAGTATATATGTCAGCAGAGTCGTAACATCAACACACTAGACGCACAACTACAGTTCATAACGGAAACTGAAGAAAACAAGAAACCAAATTTCCAACTCTCAAACCTCAACACTATGCACACGAACCAAAAATAGTCAAACAAGTCGCTGTTGAAACTGAGTGCAAAACAAACACCATAAACAAGCCCAACAACATGATAAAAATGAAAGGTAGTGAAATTGGTCATGCACATATATGCACTAGCCGAGGGTTTAATAATACTGAGGCAAACCACACAGGCAACACAACAAACCACACCACATCAGGACAAAGAAACAAATAGTACCCACTAAAATATAATAATAAAACAGTACACACAACTGTAAATATAATGAGCAAGCAAGAGCTCCCAAAAGCATTCACAACAAACAACATAACACAAAAAAGTATACGATCAGATAAAGTAACTTTACACAAATTCAGCAATGCAGCAGCATACGAATTCACGCAACTTCTGTCAGTCCCAATACGTAGGACAAACATGTAAGAGTTTCCGAACAAATTGCATGCAACACATTAGCACTCTAGAGAGGGACGGCCCACGTTCCACTTTCGAACGACACTTAATAAATGAAAACCAACACTCTACAAATATCGAAAATGATGTGTACATCCCGAAGCACAGCAACAGCCTGCACCGGAAATTAACCTTAGAAGAAAATTATTAGTTTATTACATACAAAAGGCTGTAGTCGAGGGCAAAAATGGACGCAAAACAGTTGGCAACAACACCTTCACCTTCTCCACTGCGCCCGCATCTCGTGGTCGTGCGGTAGCGTTCTCGCTTCCCACGCCCGGGTTCCCGGGTTCGATTCCCGGCGGGGTCAGGGATTTTCTCTGCCTCGTGATGGCTGGGTGTTGTGTGCTGTCCTTAGGTTAGTTAGGTTTAAGTAGTTCTAAATTCTAGGGGACTGATGACCATAGATGTTAAGTCCCATAGTGCTCAGAGCCATTTGAACCATTTTTTTTTTCTGCACTGCTTTAAGAGGACTGACGCAGGACACAGAAAAGCACACTCACACACACACACACAAACGCTGCCTAGTGTTGCCATATTTGTTAATGACATCCACTCATACCCTTTCAGATCAAATGTTGTATGCCGAAAAAAACGGTAACAAGCATAGAAATTATGCAGTGACCTTAAAATAAAAAGATACTATAAAATTAGCCACACAATGTCTGGAACCAGCCACTGCACATACAGGATTGTCAGCAATAGTCTGAAAAACATGAAGGTCGTTGCACTGAAAAATAGTTGTTAAGAAAAAATTCGATGCATTGCGCCGTTTTCAAGTTAATTATCATTGTAGTTAGCCAATCAGACTGTCGCGCGCGCAAATACAAGCGGTCCGCCAGAGACGGTGTTCCCAAACGTGTTCTTCATTTGATTTTCTAAAACCGTACAAGGGAGTGATACGAAAATGGAACAGGAGACTCGAACCCAAGCAAAAGGCTGAGCAGTCTGGTGCACTGTCATAATTCAAGGGGTTCGTCAAACTCTTCCCCGTAACGCTTTTTCGACGTTAAGCCTATTACTGCTTCCTTAGTTTCTGTGGCACTGTCATAACAATAATAATAATTGTTATTATTATTACTGTTACTATTTTAAAACTAAATTAACCCTATAATGCACCTTGTTACATATGTGTAACATCGGAAATTTACCATATTATTTCCACAATAAATTAATATTTACATCTAATTCTCGATTTACAGTTGTGTAACTACTTTAGGAATTAATTTAATTTCGCTTCACTGGAAATTTAGTGTGCCAACAGCAGGACCGCAACCCCACTAACGAACGGTTACGTGACGCTGAGGCCTTTGTTTTTCTGCAAAAGCCTACGTCTTCTTTCCTGGTGGCAAATGCAGGAAGTTATCAGTTGTGATCAGAATCGTTTCCGTTCACATTTAAATGAATAACTGAAAGGTGGAGGTTTGAAAGGGAAACAAGTTTTCACAATATCGCGCGTTGGTGTTGTGTCAACAGGTCACTCAGCTTCTAGCGAAGTGTGTCAATCCGACAAAAAATGAACCGTGTGTTGAGAAAAGAAATTGCGACGATAATTACATTAGGTTTAGATTTTCATACATATGTGACAAGGGCCGTCCGAGACCACATTGTGTTGTTTGTGGTGACATTCTCGCTAACAGTAGTTTGAAACCGTTTCTACTTAAACACCGTTTAGTAACTAAACACACCACCCACGTAAACAAACCTGCTGATTTCTTTTTTACCCGAAAAGCTAACGAGTGGAAACTGGTTCAACTACAGTAATGCAACTATGTCATCGGATTCTGGAGAGCATAAGAGTCGGAGATTCCTAGAACATTTGACATCAACACTTTACTAAAGACTGGGGAACTTAACTAATTCACCTATGTATTCAACAGACGCATCATACTCATACTAGCACTTCCGGAAACCTGGTACGAAGATGAGAACGAATTTGAAGCAGAGGGCTACAGGGTTTATAAAGGGAAACAAGCCAGAAAAATAAACAGCTTTCATGGTTCTAACGAGATCTCACAGAATCCATAACAAGTTTTGCCATCATAAATGCACATGCATCTGCCAACAGTGACAACAGAAAAATCCAGAAAAAGGCGAACAATTACGGGAAACACTAGAAAATGAGAAATCAAAAATATAGAAGGACCACATAAAAATACTCGTAGGAGACTTTAACTCACAGATCGACAGAGAAGAGAAAGAAGAGGCAAGAGCAGGAAACTTTCTGCATCCAAATACACCAATAGGAATAGAGAATGCCACGTCAACTTCTGCAGACAATTCGGCTTAATTAATGTCAACCTTTTTCAGAAAATAACGAAGGAGAAAGAAGACCGGTACTTATCCTCATACACATTTTAGCTCAAATCAGCTGGATCATCTGGCAATCATCAAAAAAAAAACCGTAGAGGAATCATGAACGTACCGGTCAGAAGAGGATTTGGCATGAATTAGGACCACTCTTTCACAGAAATCAAAGCCGAATTTCAACCTAATAAACCAAATCCCAAAAATTTGCGTCCGTAGAAGCGAAACAAAATCTGCCAGACAACAGGAAACGAATTTGTGAAAAAGCTTCACACGACGTAGATTAGAAAGATCAGAGAAGTAATGATAGAAGAGGTGAAAGAACGAGAACAATCACGAAGAAAAAGGAAACACAGGTGGTGGAATAAGATATGTTAAGATACGTTACGAAGCGATAGATTGTAGACTAACAGCTAGCAAAAAAATGGAACTCATGCAAAAAGGAAAGAGACTGTAACACATTCACTGAAACCATAAAAGAGACATCAACAATTATTCTGATGGAAATATGACAAAAAACGATTACAGGAAATAGATATAAATTCCAGACAGAACAACACTAGGGACTTCTATAACGTTCTTAAAGAAGAAATAACAGGATGAAAGCCGGTGAGCCCATACTTCAAAGATTTAACCGCCAAACTGATCACCAGAAACAAAGACAACTGTTAGTTACTAGCAAAGCACTTCAACAATCTTCTAAAACGCGAGGAAAGAACACAATGACTAATTTTCATACAGCCTCAAAAGGAAAACCCACCTTCAGAATAACCGTCACTGCATCAAACTGAATAATAGATTGGCCAACTGAAAAACTACAGAGTGCCAGGTGAATATGGAATGCTAGCTGAGATGTGGCAACAGGGAAGAAAGTGGGCAGCTGAAACCATTTATGTGGTTGTTAAAGATTGCTGAAAGATAGGAAGAATATCGGTCGACTGGAAACAAGCCATAATCCGTCAACTACATAAGAAGGGTGACAGAGTAGACACCAACAATTATCGAGGCGTATCTCTACTTCCAGTCACCTACAAAATTATACTCAATGCTCTACTAAATCAGATAGAAGATCAAGCAGAACGCACAATTCGCGAGTACCAAACGGGAATCATAAAAAATAAATCGTGCCCAGAGCAAATTTTTAACTTGAAAACAACCCTCAGGAGTAGAACAATGCGGGAACTTAACACAGTCGTTACATTCATTGATGTCAAAAAAACCTACGATTCTGTAGTCAGTAATCCTAACTTTGGAAGAAGCAGGTATCGACAAAACCACGAGACAATTAGCCGAACAGACGCTCAGAGACATAACTTCAAAAGTTAAATTCTCAGAAGAAGTTTATAAACCGTTCAGAATTAACACAGGTGGTAGGCACGGTGAAGGGCTCTCGCCGATTCCCTTCAATCTGGTCATAGACAAGGTAATGAGAGAATGGGATAAAGAAGTACAAGAGAAAACCATTGATGGAATCCAAAAAGGGGAAGATTTGAGGTGAAATGTCTCGCTTTTGCTGACGATATTGCAATAATTTCCAAGGGAAAAACAGAAGGGAAGGCAATGATAGAAACACTTCAGGGGAAATTGCAGTTAAAACCGGATTACGAACATCGTATGAGAAAATGGAATACATTGAACATAAACATAACAGAGAATAATATGTACAAGCACAACATGGACACATCGAAAGAGCTGATAAGTTCAAGAATTTGGGATAATGGATACAAATGGATTATATAGCACCACAAGTAAAGAAAGATCATAGAAAATGGAATTAGCATACAAACTCACTCAAAACCGATAAAATAAAAGATCACTATCATTCCAGGCAAAAGTTAAACACCACGCAACAGTAATTAAACTGGAAGGACTTTACGGATCTGAATGCCTAACACTGAATAAAAAAGGCGAACAAGGAGAACCTGAAAAGAAAGAAAGAATAACACCCTAATTTTACGACCACGAAAGAACAAAGATAACAACAGGATGAAGAGAAGAAATGACGATCTATACAGAAACATAGAAACAATCATAGGCCCAATAAGGAAGAGGAGATTAAAGTTTTACGGTCATGTTTACAGAATGAATGACAACAGGATAACGAAGAAAATTTTTAATTTAATTTCCTAATCAAGAAACACCACGGAATGGTTGGCAGAGACAAGGAGGTTTATGAGAACTAAATGTCACAGAAGATACTGTATAGGACAAGGAAAAATTCCGGCACTGATAAATACTGTAAAATTTTCTTTCCAATAACAATAACTACAACCTAGGATGGTGATGTCAAATGCAGAGGGAGACCATCAGCCAACTCATGAAGTAGTTTTGGGAAGATAAGATGAAAAAGATTGCACCTTAGGCCTAAGCGTTCTGTAATTGGCCAAATTCTGTAATAAAAGATAAAGCAGGCCTCTTAGTCGCACATCGCAGCACAATAACGAATATTCCACGGTAAGCTTTTTTTCGATCAACTTTTCTTCCTCTTCACAGTGGTATTCATTATCCGGTTCTCTCTTGTGGTATATTTCTACAAATTTTGCAGGCAGTGGACCGCATTACGGTAAATGCACTGGACGTGCTGACAGGAACTGTGATGGATGAGGAAAGGGAACCGTGAGGACGAGAGCCGCATAAATCTTGTAGGCGGCCTTTTGAAGGTACGGCACGTGCGGACAGAGGCGTCTATGGAGCTCAGACCTCCCCTTCAAAGGGTCCCGCACCTGACGTCAAAGGGCGAGCCCTAATGCGATTATGTCCTACACTGGTCGCTCCGCACGGAGTAGGGGTCCTCCATTGTCCGCAACCAAGAAGCGCGGCGTGTAGGACGTTCCACGTCGCCGATAATCGAAATTTATTCAACAAGACACACCCACACACACACACACACACACACACACATACACTCACGTACTTCAATGTTCGCCTGCACCCACAAGTATCCTCTCTCGCACATTCTCCCACCGTTATTACAAGTGTTATGGTTCGCAGAATATGCACTCCCTAGTAGAATTGTAAAATTATTGTAGGCTACCGTAGAATATCGTAAGAAAATGTGGACTACGTTAGTTTTCCTAGTAGTTTTGGTCAATTTGGATCTTATAAACGTATTACCTATTCGTTAGGTGTGTTGCATACCTATTGGGCTGTACGTCATTTGAATCGCTTCGCTTGCGCATGCGATCAGTGTCTTACTAGATTCTTGGGCCACATTGGAAAAAGATAAGTATTTTTGGGCCACACATAACATAAACTAACAAAATTGCTGAATAAAAAAATAAAAAGGGGACTGGGGGTCGGAGGTGTACAGTTAACTCTTCTTATGATACTTTGTTCTAAAGAAATCCCAGAATGCTACATTTGATTTTTAATTTGGGAAATTATGTATCAGTTTCAAGTTCGATGGAAGTGGTTGCAAATCTCAGGTGGTTCTCAAGGTGCTCATCAGAGATTTCGGTTATATTTTTACCCTTTATGTGCATTACTCTTGAAAATACTGTCCACAAACGTACGTGCTTCCAAACAGAGACTGAATATGTAATGCGTGACTGTGTAGCAGTGGATATTTGTCTCTGAGCAGGTATGTTTTGTGAAAGTCATGACAAAATTTTTCTTTTAACTTGATGTCACATTGCAGGTCTATGCATTCCATTTGAAAACGGATCTACACTATTTATGAAAGATTTCGCATATATACAAAAAAATATTATTTTTTTTCGAAAATCCTACAACAAATCAAAAAGAGTGGCTGCGTATTTCATCCCGTCTTCAGGATTATGTTTCAGTTTGTCGTAGCTTTACATAAACAGGATTCCATGGAATTTTTTTCCTGGTCATGTGACAGATGCTCATTTCTTTGGCCGCTCTGATATTTGCTGTGGGCCGCACGCGAGCAGTGGGCCGCCGGTTGGACACCCTTCGTCTAGAAACTAAGTGAGGTTATGTAAAGTGCCGCCTAACCTACAGAACATTTTTGTTCTACATACTGTAGTTATCCTCCCGTCCGTTACTTAAAAATAAACAGTATTTGTAGCAAACTCGAAACTGTCGATTTTTAACTCAGGTTTTATTCGGAAATTGTTGACTTGTTACGTGAAACAGCGAAATGTTCTAATAAAAATTAAAAAAATACAGAATTACCAAGTAGCTTGCTGAACAACTTTCGCACTTACCAATAGTAACAGGAAACTTTTGCCTTTGATCGTGATGAAGAATGTACTATTGAGTGCAAAATAACAGCAACAATTACATAGATGTTTTTACGTTTGGGCATGTAAACTGTGCTTGCACAGTAGAGTTGCGCTCTACCAAGCCTACTGTTCGGTAGTTTTGGTACGTTACATAAATGACGTGGTAAATGGTACGGTTACCAGTAGTAGTGGTAGCATCGGTAGGAAAGAAACGTAGATGAATGTGTGAGAGAGGAACTGGCAGCCGATTGTGTCAATCGTATAGCGGCGGCTGTTGGTGCGAATTATGCCGGTACTTCATCAATTGCTAAGTCCAACACCACTCGATAAATAAATCAAATTGCTGCAAAAAGAACATGTAGACTTACCATAAGTCTACATGTTACTTACATATATCAAAGCAATTAAGCTTTGATTATATAAAAGGGCAGAAGTTGTGTGAGCAGCTAATTTTTATTACTTATAAAATTTATATTTTATATATATATATATATATAACACGCAATGGACTAACGGTGAATAACGTGCGTCTCTAATTATGTGCAAAACAATCAAAGAAGAAGATTTATTCTTGCTTGCTTACTCACTTTTCCTTTGTATTATATGCAAGTTTTGGTAAGTCTACATGTTCTTTTTGCAGTAATTTGATTTATTTATCAAGTGGTGTTGGACTTAGCAATTGATTTAGTACCGGCATAATTCGCGCCAGCAGCCGCCGCTATACGATTGGCACAATCGGCTGCCAGTTCCTCTCTCACACATTCATCTACGTTTCTTTCCTACCGATGCTACCATTACTACTGGTAACCGTACCATTTACCACGTCATTTATGTAACGTACCAAAACTACAGAACAGTAGGCTTGGTAGAGCGCACCTTTACTTCCTCCACAGTGAAAGGCGGCAGTAAATCCATCTTTCATGGAATTTTGTAGTTTTTTCATGTCCTGCAGGGTATTTATTCTCTGACTGTGTTTTCTCATATTTTTACCTTGCCAGGGAGGAAGATAAAGCTGGGAATCAGATTGACTCATTTTTATTTTCATTTTTAATACACTAGCGGCCATTAAAATTGCTACGCCAAGAAGAAATGCAGGTGATAAACGGGTATTCATTGGACAAATATATTATACTAGAACTGACATGTGATTACACTTTCACCCAATTTGGGTGCATAGATCCTGAGAAATCAGTACCCAGAACAACCACCTCTGGCCATAATAACGGCCTTGATACGCCTGGGCATTGAGTCAAACAGAGCTTGGATGGCGTGTACAGCTACAGCTGCCCATGCAGCTTCAACACGATACTACAGTTCATCAAGAGTAGTGACTGGCGTATTGTGACGAGCCAGTTGCTCGGCCACCATTGACCAGACGTTTTCAATTGGTGAGAGATCTGGAGAATGTGCTGCCCAGGGCAGCAGTCGAACATTTCCTGTACCCAGAAATTCCCGTACAGGACTGGCAACATGCGGTCGTGCTTTATCCTGCTGAAACGTAGGGTTTCGCATGGATCGAATGAAGGGTAGAGCGCCGCGCGGGCTTAGTCGAGCGGTCTGAGGCGCTGCAGTCATGGACTGTGCGGCTGGTCTCGGCGGAGGTTCGAGTCCTCCCTCGGGCATGGGTGTGTGTGTTTGTCCTTAGGATAATTTAGGTTAAGTAGTGTGTAAGCTTAGGGAGTGGTGACCTTGGCAGTTCCATAAGATTTCACACACATTTGAACAATTTTTTGATGATTAGAGCCACGGGTCGTAACACATCTCAAATGTAACGTCCACTGTTCAAAGTGCAGTCAATGCGAACAAGAGGTGACCGAGACGTGTAACCAGTGGCACCCCATACCGTCACACCGGGTGACATGCCAGGATGGCGATGACGAATACACGCTTCCAATGTGCGTTCACCGCAATGTCTCCAAAGACGGATTCGACCATTATGATGCTGTAAACAGAACCCGGATTCATCCGAAAAAATGACGTTTTGCCATTCGTGCATCCAGGTTCGTCGTTGAGTAAACCATCGCAGGCGCTCCTGTCTGTGATGCAGTGTCAAGGGTAACTGCAGCCATGGTCTCCGAGCTGATAGTTCATGCTGCTGCAAACGTCGTCGAACTGTTCGAGCAGATGGTCGTTGTCTTGACTCAGATATCGAGACGTGGCTGCACGATCCGTTACAGCCATGCGGATAAGATGCCTGTCATCTCGACTGCTAGTGATACGAGGCCGTTGGGATCCAGCACGGCGTTCCGTATTACCCTCCTCAACCCACAGATTCCATATTCTGCTAACAGTCATTGGATCTCGACCAACGCGAGCAGCAGTGTCGCGATTCGATAAACCTAATCGCTGTAGGCTACAATCCGACCTTTATCAAAGTCGGAAACGTGATGGTACGCATTTATCCTCCTTATACGAGGCATCACAACAACGATTCACCAGGCAGAAATCTATTGGAGACTTTCCTCATGTCAGCACGTTGTAGGTGTCGCCACCGGCGCCAACCTTGTGTGAATGCTCTGAAAAGCTAATCATTTGCGTATCACAGCATCTTCTTCCTGTCGGTTAAATTTCGCGTCTGTAGCACGTCATCTTCGTGGTGTAGGAATTTTAATGGCCAGTAGTGTAGTACTGGCATAATTCGCGCCAGTAGCTGCGGCTATACGATTGGCACAATCGGCTGCCAGTTCCTCTCTCACACATTCATCTACGTTTCTTTCCTACCGATGCTACCACTACTACTGGTAACCGTACCATTTACCACGTCATTTATGTAACGTATCAAAACTACAGAACATTAGGCTTGGTAGAGTGCAGCTCTACTCCCTATACATTTAAAGGCGGCAGTTAATCATTCATTCATGGACTTTTGTAGATTTTTCATGTTCTGCAGAGTATTTTTTCTCTGACTGTGTTTTCTCATATTTTTACCTTGCCAGGGAGGAAGATCACACTGGGATTCACATTGACTGATTTTTATTTTCATTTTTAATATGTTAGATATTCAGCACACCATGCACCTGTAACCATCTCTCCGCACATGGATGATTGAAGTTTTATGAATGGGATGTAATTGGAAAGGCACGTACATTGTTAAATTCAGGTAGACTGTTTTGGTTCAGCTTTGTAGCAGGCCTGGGAATGACCGTTGAGTAATAATTTTTAAAAGGTGTCTTCGGGCAGCAGTATGGCAGGATGTATGTCAGCCCGGTCTTTCTTAACTCACGGCCTCGCCATTTGTTCCCTGAGAACCATGTGAAAGACAAGCGCTTGTTCAAATTTTAGACTTTGGACCGATGGAAAATTTTGAGCGAAGGAACCAGGTGTTGTTTCTCCTACTTTCTGGTTGGAGGGGACACATCTAGCACTGAAAAATTCATCTTGTCGATTGGTCAGTTAGCCAAGGTTTTTTTTTGTGTCTCTGAGCACGGAGGCGAGACAGATTGGATTTTTTGGAGAGTGGGGAGTCGCTGTGCTGATCTCTAGAGAGTATGACGTGCCGCTTCTGTGCGCACTTGGAAACTGATCTTGGATGGGAGATAGCTCAATTTTTTCGCCTCAGGAGTTTTCTATAATTGTAAAAATCACTTGTCCGAAGCATTATAGGGTTCTCGAAAGTGATAACTTTGGTATCAGTTAGATTCGCGTGAGTCTGACTTTGTTCTTTATCCGCCAAGATTCACTTCATGTATCGTGACCCGATTAAGTTTCGTGCTTTTCGCTGCGACCCAGAAGCCAGTATTGACGATTCAAGCTTTAGTAGAAAATGTTGGATCTTGCCTTTGGTTATTCTGTGAATGTTTCAATCTTTGTATGTGAACACATGAGCGACCATCCTGCGTTCCTTACTCGCCCGAGTACTCGCCGAATAATGATGATTAACATAACGACAAAAAATTTCCCCTTACCGAACCGTAATGTTTGGATGTTTTGTGGGTGAAATACACTCCTGGAAATTGAAATAAGAACACCGTGAATTCATTGTCCCAGGAAGGGGAAACTTTATTGACACATTCCTGGGGTCAGATACATCACATGATCACACTGACAGAACCACAGGCACATAGACACAGGCAACAGAGCATGCACAATGTCGGCACTAGTACAGTGTATATCCACCTTTCGCAGCAATGCAGGCTGCTATTCTCCCATGGAGACGATCGTAGAGATGCTGGATGTAGTCCTGTGGAACGGCTTGCCATGCCATTTCCACCTGGCGCCTCAGTTGGACCAGCGTTCGTGCTGGACGTGCAGGCCGCGTGAGACGACGCTTCATCCAGTCCCAAACATGCTCAATGGGGGACAGATCCGGAGAGCTTGCTGGCCAGGGTAGTTGACTTACACCTTCTAGAGCACGTTGGGTGGCACGGGATACATGCGGACGTGCATTGTCCTGTTGGAACAGCAAGTCTCTTGCCGGTCTAGGAATGGTAGAACGATGGGTTCGATGACGGTTTGGATGTACCGTGCACTATTCAGTGTCCCCTCGACGATCACCAGTGGTGTACGGCCAGTGTAGGAGATCGCTCCCCACACCGTGATGCCGGGTGTTGGCCCTGTGTGCCTCGGTCGTATGCAGTCCTGATTGTGGCGCTCACCTGCACGGCGTCAAACACGCATACGACCATCATTGGCACCAAGGCAGAAGCGACTCTCATCGCTGAAGACGACACGTCCCCATTCGTCCCTCCATTCACGCCTGTCGCGACACCACTGGAGGCGGGCTGCACGATGTTGGGGCGTGAGCGGAAGACGGCCTAACGGTGTGCGGGACCGTAGCCCAGCTTCATGGAGACGGTTGCGAATGGTCCTGCCGATACCCCAGGAGCAACAGTGTCCCTAATTTGCTGGGAAGTGGCGGTGCGGTCCCCTACGGCACTGCGTAGGATCCTACGGTCTTGGCGTGCATCCGTGCGTCGCTGCGGTCCGGTCCCAGGTCGACGGGCACGTGCACCTGCCGCCGACCACTGGCGACAACATCGATGTACTGTGGAGACCTCACGCCCCACGTGTTGAGCAATTCGGCGGTACGTCCACCCGGCCTCCCGCATGCCCACTATACGCCCTCGCTCAAAGTCCGTCAACTGCACATACGGTTCACGTCCACGCTGTCGCGGCATGCTACCAGTGTTAAAGACTGCGATGGAGCTCCGTATGCCACGGCAAACTGGCTGACACTGACGGCGGCGGTGCACAAATGCTGCGCAGCTAGCGCCATTCGACGGCCAACACCGCGGTTCCTGGTGTGTCCGCTGTGCCGTGCGTGTGATCATTGCTTGTACAGCCCTCTCGCAGTGTCCGGAGCAAGTATGGTGGGTCTGACACACCGGTGTCAATGTGTTCTTTTTTCCATTTCCAGGAGTGTATTTTCTGAAGTTGAAGAACATGCTCCAGATCGTAAATAAATGTCAATTTGGTGTCAACATAGCTCGTTAAACGTTTCCTCAATGTGCACACCAGCACGCCGTCCCACATTCGGTGGTCATTAACCTCATTTACCCTGTAAGAGGAAGATACTGGATAGGATTTAGAAAAAGTTCATTCGCTCCTCAGTCGATCTGAAGTCACATAGTTAAATTTCCATTGGACACTACGGTATATTGATAAGTTTCACTTATGGACCGTCTGACAGCAACTGAATAAAACACAATTTTAGTGCCAAACGCGTTTCGCCTTTATTTTCTGCAAGGCATCATCAGTGGCCTGGAATATGTACATATGTTAGCTATTTTATTTACATTTTTGTTACTGTGCCTATAGGTTATAAACAGTTCTGGTGGTTGGTATTTCCTATTAAGTAGTAATGTTTTGAACTGTACTTACAGGTTGCATAGACAGTTTCTTACATATTACGCTCCTGTTGCATTTTTGGTGTTGTTCTTCTTCCTATGAGCGCCAGTTTGCTGTTTTTTCCACATTCCACAGCACTATGCACTGAACGCTTGTTTTAATGCAATGTTTTGGTTTCTGTTGCCGACTGTCAAATGTTTTTGCCAAAGATCGAATATTACTGCCAAACTTATGAGTGTAACTATTGAAGTATCTGTGGTCTGTTTGTGTATGCATTTGTGTGTGCGTTTGTGTATGTGTGTGTGTGTGTGTGTGTGTGTGTGTGTGTGTGTGTGTGTGTGTGTGTGTGTGTGTGTTTTGGTGTGGTATTAATTTAATTTCATTTAATTTTATTTTATTTAGGTATTTATTTTTGTTTTTGTCCTGTGTATTTATGTGTGTGTGTGTGTTTTGGTGTGATATGTATTTTTTTGTGCTGTGTGTGTGTGTGTCTGTCTGTATTTTGGTTTCATGTATTTTTTTTTTTGGGTGGGGCTGTGTGTGTGTGTGTGTGTGTGTGTGTGTGTGCGTGTGTGTGTGTCTGTCTGTCTGTATTTTGGTGTTAATATATATATATTTTATGTTATCATTTCCTTTATTAAGTGTAGTAGGGAGTCTGTGCTGATGTGTGTTTGTTCATTTATCACATGTTTGTTTTCTGCTATGGCTTTCTGGATGTGGAAGTTTTCTTGCATTTGTATAAGATATTTGTCATGGTTGCTTATTCTCATTATTTTCATTTCTTGTTCCATGTTTGTAGGATGATGGTTGTACCATCTGGTTCTTTTCTGTGTGGTGTTGTCATTGTGTGTGTTTGTTCAGTGTGTTTGTAAGTTTTCAGCTTGTGAGTTCTTTTGTATTGTGGAAATATTTTGTTTGTTTTTTATTTGTGTTTTTATTTTTTGATTGAGCCTGTGTACCACATGTGTGTCATACCCGTTGTTCCTAGCTATTTGTATGATCGTGTTCATTTCTTGTTCATAGTTTCTCTTGCTGAGTGGGATTCTGTTTAATCTATGTAACATGTGTCTTAGTGCTGCAAGTTTCTGGCTTTGGGGGTGGTTGGATGTGGAATGTATTATTGTGTCCGTGGCTGTTGGTTTTCTAAAGATGTTAAATGTATGTTTTCCATTTTCTTTTTTAATTGTAATGTCCTAATGACCTACACACATAAACTAACACACAGAGTTGCAAACATCCTAAAGAGACAGGGCTTCAAAATAGCATATAAGCCTGGGCAAACCCTTCAATCACACCTAAGCCAGCCAGCTACCAAGAGGGGCAAATTACAACAATCAGGAATATATAAACTTGAATGTCAAAGTTGTGATGCAGTATACATAGGCATGACATGCAGGAATTTTGAAACAAGATACAAAGAACATATCAGATGTTGGAAGTATGAAACAAACCATTCCACATTTGCAGAGCATTTAAAACACTACAACCATCATCCTACAAACATGGAACAAGAAATGAAAATAATGAGAATAAGCAACCATGACAAACATCTTATACAAATGCAAGAAAACTTCCACATCCAGAAAGCCATAGCAGAAAACAAACATGTGATAAATGAACAAACACACATCAGCACAGGCTCCCTACTACACTTAATAAAGGAAATGATAACATAAAATATATATATAACACCAAAATGCAGACAGACAGACACATACACACACACACACACACACACACACACACACACACACACACACACAGCCCCACAAAAAAAAAAAAAAAAATACATAAAACCAAAATACAGACAGACACACACACACACACACACACCACAAATAAATACATATCACACCAAAACACACACACACACACAAATACACAGGACAAAAATAAATAACTAAATACAATAAAATTAAATGAAATTAAATTAATACCACACCAAAAAACACACACACACACACACACACACACACACACACACACACACATACGCAAACGCACACACAAATGCATACACAAACAGACCACAGATACTTCAATAGTTACACTCATAAGTTTGGCAGTAATATTCGATCTTTGACAAAAACATTTGACAGTCGGCAACAGAAACCAAAACATTGCATTAAAACAAGCGTTCAGTGCATAGTGCTGTGGAATGTGGAAAAAACCGCAAACTGGCGCTCATAGGAAGAAGAACAACACCAAAAATGCAACAGGAGCGTAATATGTAAGAAGCTGTCTATGCAACCTGTAAGTACAGTTCAAAACATTACTACTTAATAGGAAATACCAACCACCAGAACTGTTTATAACCTATAGGCACAGTGACAAAAATGTAAATAAAATAGCTAACATATGTACATATTCCAGGCCACTGATGATGCCCTGCAGAAAATAAAGGCGAAACGCGTATGGCACTAAAATTGTGTTTTATTCAGTTGCTGTCAGATGGTCCATAAGTGAAACTTATCAATATACCGTAGTATTATGCGCAACTGAGGAGGACAGGACCACAAAAGTTCAAGATTCCATTGGACAGTTTCTTTGTCATATAATATTCGATTAATGTGTATGTGAATTCAGGCAGCTTGGGATTCAGGGGAAGTTAGAGAATGATAAGCACTGTTTTGTTCAGTCGGAAGTTCACAGCAACGAAAAAGTACATGATCTATGGAAAAAGTTCATTACACCGATTTACCAGTTCTCAGCATTTACATTTTTCGATATCTTATAGACAGTGAGCGATACAAACACTTAAAAAAATAACACCACTTTTATTACTTGCATAGACTTTTGCCGGCCGGGGTGGGCGAGCGGTTCTAGGCGCTCCAGTCTGGAACCACGCGACCGCTGCGGTCGCAGGTTCGAATCCTGCCTCGGGCTTGGATGTGTGTGGTGTCCTTAGGTTAGTTAGGTTTAAGTAGTTCTAAGTTCTAGGGGACTGATGACCTTAGTTGTTAAGTGCCATAGTGCTCAGAGCCATTTGAACCGTAGACTTTTGGAATTGGTAACTTCATCCCCAATACTATTTTCATCACAGGAAATCACTACATACCTCACATGTGAAGTGGAGTTAAAACTGAACATGCATACTGATTTTTACTCACATTGTCATGACGATTGTTTTGGGTAAGGGGTGGTACACCTATTACCTTCTTTAAAGTCATTGAGGACGGCATCATTCGGGGCTCATTACTGAGTGTTCCTCTTTCATCACAGCCGACAAAGGAGTTGTTGCCTCCTGCTCTTTATATTAAAGACTTTTGCATTTGCATTTACATGGGTCAGCCACAACATTATGACCAGCTACGTAATAGCCGGTATGTCCACCTTCGGCTCGGATAACAGCGGCGACGCGTCATGGCAGGGAAGCAATAAGGCGTCGTAGGTCGCTGGAGGGAGTTGGTACCATATCTGCACACACAAGTTACCTAACTCCCGTAAATTCCGGGGAGAGGCGATGAACTCTGACGCCACGTCCGATCACATCCCAGATGCCTTCGATCGGGTTCAGATCTGGTGAGTTGGGGGACCAACGCATCAAGTGGAACTCGCCACTGCGTTCCTCGAACCACTCCACCACACTTCTGGCTTTGTGACATGGAGCATTATCTTGCTGAAAATTGCCACCTTTGTCGGAAAACATTTCATGAAGGGGCGTACGTGGTCTGCAACCAGTGTGCAATACCCCTTGGCCATCGTGGTACCTTGCAGGAGCTCCACTTGATCCATGGATGCTCACGTGAATGTTGCCCAGAGCATAATGGAGTCGCCGCCAGGTTGTTTCTGTCCCGCAGTACAAGTGTAAGGAGCTGTTCCTTTGGAAGACGACCGATTCCCGCCCTTCGATCGGCATGATGAAGGTATCGGCGTTCATCAGTCAAAAATGGTTCAAATAGCTCTGAGCACTATGGGTCTTAACATCTTAGGTCATCAGTCCCCTAGAACTTAGAACCACTTAAACCTAACTAACCTAAGGACATCACACACATCCATGCCCGAGGCAGGATTCGAACCTGCGACCGTAGCAGTCCCGCGGTTCCGGACTGAAGCGCCCAGAACCGCACGGCCACCGCGGCCGGCGGTTCATCAGTCCATGCAACCCTCTGCCACTGCGCCAACGTCCAGTGCCCATTTCAGTTGTAGTTGCCGATGTCGTGGTGTTAACATTGGCACATGCATGGGCCGTCGACTGCGGAGGCCCATCGTTAGGAATGTTTGGTGCACTGCGTGTTCGAACACACTTGCACTCTGCCCAGCAGTAAAGCCTGATCTTAGTTCAGCCACAGTTCGGCGCCTTTCCTGTTTTACCAGCCTGCCCAGCCTACGGTGTCCGACATCTGTAATGAGGGGTGACCGCCCGGTTCCACGACCTTTGGGTGTGATTTCACCTTGGTTTCGCCACGTGCTGAAGACATTCGCCACGACAGTCCTCGAACACCGGAAAAGTCGTGTAGCTTCCGAAATGCTCGTGCCGAGTCTCCAGGTGATCACAATCTGCCCTCCGTCAAACTCAGACCGATATCGCAGGTTCCTCATTCTACACACGGACAGCGCGCTCACTGATACTACATGCATTCCTCGCCAGGTGGTGCTGCTATCGGGTGGTCGTGTTTATATCAATAGTAGGTCAATGGTCGTAATGTTCTGGTAGATCAGTGTAGGTCTGTGATTTTAGATGAGCAAGGAACCATAAGGAGGCCCATTCCTTGTGCTCCATACCATGGCTTTCAATTTTCCCTACTATGTATTTTTGTCATTTCACTACGGTTCGTTCAGACCCAAACCTCTGCTTGGAAATCAATTAGCTAAGGTGCTGGCATAGTCTCATTTATCTTCCATGGCAAAAAACTAATATGGGTAGACCATTTCCGTGAGCTTAAAACACGTTCCACACAGAGGCTGAACACTCTCTGCTTTCTTGGACATTCCTCTAAGGGTTGCCTATCTCATGTAACATCATATTTCAAAAACGTGTACTCCCTTCTTTTCAGAACTATTTATCGGCCGCGTTTCACTTCTGTACAAAGCTACATACCAAACACTTTCAGAAAAAGCTTCCAATTAAAAGTTATATTTCACACTGTAATGCCGTAACCATTTTATGGGCAAATCCATGGTAATATGTAGTGAATTACTGTGGCAGCTGCTGGTAGCTGGCGAGCACAAAGTGTTGTCATTCCGGTTATAGCAACAGAGCTGTTGAATTACTGCGGATAGGCCATGCTTACTCGGTGAAAGCTCCAGCGCAGCACTAACACACGGTTCTTGCAGTACGGGCAAAGGGACTTCTCCACCAAGGGGTTTCAGTGGTGTTGCCGAGAATGTGAATAGAAGCATAACATGTGCGCTGCTACCTTGTATAAATAGCTGTGGTAGCAGTTTCATTGGTACCGCCGCAGGTCTACCAGCACTTGAGGCTATGCCAGATTACTAGGCCACATGGAACCACCAGCAGCAGTTATGATTTCAGGTTTCCATCGCGGTACCAGCTTCCCGCAGTAGGTCCACTTCCAGACTTAGTGCCACAGTACTGCCACAGTCCATACCAGGCTCAGTCCACCAGCAAGCTGGACTACCGCCCAGGGGGCAGCAGGTCATATGCCAAGCACAGCAGCCGCCTGCCGACGTCGCGGACTGAGTGCTGCCGCGCTGCCCGCCAGTGGACGCTGGGAAGCAGTCATTCTTGCAGAGGTGGCTAACGAAGAAAGATTCCCAGCCGTCCTTGCGCGCTGCTGATGCAAGTTGTTTGTGACTCGTCTAACGCTATTGCGTCAACTGCCACACACTGACTACAGGTGTGAGCAAAGCTGTGTGCGCATACTGCAGTCAGCTGGCTGGGCGCTAGTTATTGTCTCGCAGATCACCAGGCCCGCTGCACGTGGAGTGGGGACGTGGACTCTGTTTCGTACAGATGTAGCACCAGAGTACAAGTGAAGTTAAGTGTTGATTTTGACAATTCTGTAGGCCGTCGCCAGCCTATTATCCCGTCTCAGCTCTCCGCTGACTTCCATCCTGCATCATAATCGCCCACAAATTTCTCCTCCTCAGAAATTCTTTTCTTGTTTCTGCCA